>NC_136486.1:168790439-168837939 GCF_053919585.1 Euprymna scolopes
TCATCTAGTGACAAGAGAAAAGCAAACATTTAATAATCCGATACTGGCAACTAAATGAACCCTCATAGTCTTTCCATTTTGGACTGCCATTGGATCACATCTGAAAAGTAAGGTGACAGACACAAACACACACGCACACAAACACACACACACACACACATACATATATATTTCATAATTATTATCGCCCCTTTAAGAAATAAAAATTCCTAGCGTTAAACACTGTCTAGGATATCGAAAAAGTCGGTCAGCTTTCCTTTGTGTGCGAGATCCTTAATTTGTTTTACTTGATCACTCAAAGATCAACTGTATTAAACTTAAGGCTTCATTTATGTTGAAATTTCCCTTAATTTTGTGATAGTGAACGGTGGCCCTGGAGTATGTTCCTTGCTAAAAGAGTGAAAGTTAGTTTCATTGTGGGGGTCGAAAACTTATGACAAGCGTCGATCGTCATATCATGCACTGATGATTGCGTAAGAATTAAACACTTATGTCTGTAGGTATTAAAATAATTATATATATATACATATAAATATATATACATATACATATATATATTTGCATATACATATAAATGGACAAAAACAATTGTACACTAATAAATACTTTTTGAGACGTCTCATTTCACTATATATATATATATATATATATATATATATATACATGTTTATAAAAGTGAAAGTGTATGTGTGTGTCAATGTATCTGTGTGTCTATGTGTGAACATTTCCCTATGAAATAACTCTCTCAATTTTAAGTCTACAGACTCGAATTTTGATAAAGAGGACACTGTGATTTGGGAAAATCGATGTGATCGGTTTTCGGCCAGAAATTTGGTGATTAAGGGGTCAAAGTTCAACGATTTGACCTTTGAGAACTCTACCAAACTCCTCCGAAAATTTTGGGTCTAATCACTTGAAATTTTAGATATAAGTTCCTTGGACATGGATCTAACTTAATAACTTGATTTGAGCCAAAAACAAAAAATGTTAAGGAGTCATAATAGGAGTCAAAGTTTTTTTGTGCTCAAAATACACCTCCAAATACCCGGGCAACGCCGGGCACCCATGCTAGTATTATATATATATATATACTAGCGGGACTGTGAAAATTCCACAGCAGACTCTTTCATATGTATTATATTGATGTTAGCATTCTATGGATGTTCAGCGTAAACTGAGACGCTCTGATATTATTGTAATCATTTTATTAAAACTGCAAATGTATTTATCTAAGTTTGCTGGGACGCCCGGTGTAGCCCGGTGTAACCCGGTCGTAAAATGCGCTTAAATATGACATTTTAATTCTTGCAAATTTCGTACATATTATTATAGAGTCAATTTCCTATCGATGCTTATGTATTATAAAGTTCTGGTTTAATAATAATAATAATAATAATAATAATAATAATAATAATAATAATAATAATAATATATATATATATATATATATATATATATATATTCATATGACTTGGGTGTATCAGCCTTAATCGAAACCGAAACCAAAACTTATGAAGAATTCTTGGTAAGATTATTTATTACAATTCATGTAAAGTCATAACAGTTAAACCACAGTCAGACGGAAGAACAAAGATGTAACCGCGACATACAAAATAAAACAAGCGCTATCGTATTAATATATATATATATATATATATATATATATATGCATATAAATATATATATATATGCATATAAATATATATATATGCATATATATATATATATATATATATATATATGCATATAAATATATATATATATATATGCATATAAATGGAAAATTCTACACAAATATTACTAATACAAAGTGTAAGTCTATATATATATATCTCTTTCAGCGGAAAATCACAAGGTTAATAAAATAATATTTGTAAGGTCAGCGCCCTAGAGGAAGAACACCGTCGACATTCCTCAGTAAGGGCGTCTCAGGCAATAAACAATAAACTAATCCTTTCTGAAATAGCAAAAATGTAAAGACTTGGAGCTGAATTACGTAGAACTACACAAGTCCATACTCCAGACTGACGGAGAACAAGGCCACAGCATCCACATTGTAAGCTTTGTTTGTTTAGTATTATTTGAATAATCAACTATTTAGATGAAAACTGAGGATTGTAGATCATTATGGCCTTCTGTAACTAAAAAAGTGCCATTGTTTTCACGAATAAACGAATCCGTCATGGTCCTGTGTTTGATGATATTCTCGAAGTTTGAATTTCTTTTCGTTCATCTGCTGATATTTCTCATTTTTTTTTCCATTATTGAAAAATATTCCACTTCTGAAACCATTTTCTTCCCATGTTTTTTTTTTAAAAATTCAATATTGAGATGCGTTCTTGCCTCTTTATTCTAAAATCTGTTTGTTAGTTGGTCTTAAACGCTTCCGGTTAAAAAAACACTTTCATCGCTAAATACATAGATTGAATGGACATCTAGTGTGGATACGTTAGTGCATCCAAATAAAACTTTTTGTCAATATGTTAGAATATTTTTAGATGAGGGCTGATTGTTTATATTACTCGTTTTGATCGGACTATTGTTCTCATCTGGAGTGTTATATTGAGAAATATTTCGGTCGGTTTGACCTTCGACCGTCGTCAGTCGTGTTGGTTATTGTCTTAGAAAAGAAAGGAGAAAAGTTACTGGTTCCGTAGACATTTTTGTATTCTTGGAGTTGGTCTCTGTTTTATGGCTGCATTTTTGCATGTGTGAAAAAATTGGTTGATGAATCAAATGAAACGTTACACAAATAACACTCAAGATAAGAACAATAGTTCGATCAACACAAGTAATATATTACGATAAACTTTATAAAATTAGTATTTTCCAAGATTTACTTGGATAAACATAAATCTTTACTCTTATTAACCCCAAACAATACATATTGTACACTTTGACCCAATGGGCTACTATTTGGGACCATATTTACAAGAGCACTATAAAGGGAACTGATAAGCGACACTAAATTGAAATTTCTGCAGGTTAATATAGCCAGGGAAGCATCGCAAAAAGGGAGGGGATACCAAAGTCTAGCAGTTCGAGAGAAGAAATTATTACAATAAAAGGCTTTCCGGTATATAGGTAGCTTTACAGTAAAGGATGGAATTTTGCTGTTTATTAGGTTAGTTGGAGGTATTTACGTCGAGAAGAGTGCTACGAGTAAAACAAACACAAGGATGCAACATTGTGATGGTTGGACAAAGGTTCCAGCTTGCCCGATAGTACGAACCTATTAGATTTCTTGGGTTCTGTTTAAGATATATAGACTATTGTCCGATAAACGGTACTCCATACATAAGCGAATGATTACTTTCTAGAGACGCACAATAATGCTTTGGTCGGTCACGTTAAATTTAGGAATAGAATCTTTGTCGATAAACGCGCAAATTGAATGGACGAACCTTAAAGAATATTTGGTATTCCTATATTAGTGGATTTCTATTTTGTCGAGAAAAAAAAATAAGATAAAATAAAAAATAACATAAATTAAAAAAATCTATAAAATAAAAAAAAATGAAGATTTTTTTTTTATTTATTTAAATTCTTTTTTTATGCGCCATGAAATGGGAATAATTTTTCTACTATTTTTTTTTATCTTCTAATCTTTTATATTTTTATTTATCCGAATATTTTTTCTAGATTTCTTGTTTTCTTTGCCTTCAGCAAAAGTGTTCCCATCTTTAAATTATGATCTTAATGTTATTACTGTTCTTAACAACCGTAGGCGGAAACGAAATAGCAAGGCTCACTTACTCTCAATGACTTTCACATAACTAAATCACTGGGGAAAAGAACGAACTATCATGGCGGACAATATCCTCATTGTCTGCGATTTGCGATATTTTATAAGCATTTCATTCTCCTAGCTCTGTTTTTCTTCCCCCTCTCTCTCTATGTCATGAACACAGCATATTAGACTTCATTTTTGCTCACAAATATTAACTCACCTCTTAGAGTTTCGGTCATCGGCGTGGTTTTATCATAGTTCTCAAAGGCAGACATTAAAATCTTCCATCACAAGCACAATATAGTATGTTCATTAAAATAATGTAAAATTATACGGCGGTTATGTAGTTTTCTCGAAGCATTGTTAAGTGTGTATATAAAAGTAAGTTATAGAAGGCAATACAATGCAATGGTGTAACGGATAGACACGAAATTAAGTCATATAAAGGTAAAATAAACTATGCAGATTCATCTTTTAATTCAATATATATCTAGTTTTATTTTTATTTTCTTTGAACATTACATAGCGTTCTTACATACGTCGGTCTAGTCTAATAGAAATTCCGTATTATATGATATTTCAGGCAAATTTCTCTTCATCATATATGTGCTCGACTTTAGTTCAAACGTGCATTTTAAACGTGAACAGTTTCGCAGTAATTAAACAAAAAACACTGAAATTAATTGTATTCTTTAAATTGAATAAACTATTCTCATATTCTATATTATTTTAGTTATTTTATTTTCATTTCATTTTCTTATATATTACATTTTATTTATTCATAAAACTATGGTTTTCTAACAGAAAATGTAAACAAATAAAAGAAAATATATTTTACCGCTTACAAGTTCGTTATTTTTTTTAAATATAAAAATGAAATACAAATTTAATAATAATATAATTTTCTAAATTATTAAAAGATAATACGTCATTAAGAATAAAAATAGGAGGCATTAATTTTGGAACGACCCTCGCAAATCGTTAAAAGTTGAATAAATAATAAACCCGTGACGAAGAGGTCTCTCCACACCAGTCAGATTATTCTCACTTCATATCTTCAATTTTTCATATTTTCTTACGATTTAGCCATAGAATCATCAATTTGGCGGGAGTTTTCCCTCTGCGCAAAAGTTATCAGGATGAACTGTTCCGTGTTGAATGAGGCATGGATTTGGTCGGGTGCAACTCTAGCTGGTCCACCGTCACAGGCTTTGCGTTTTTCTTTGAGATTGGATTAATTTATTGCGAATCGTTTATAATAGCGGGCAATGCCGACGCGGCTATCTAGGAGTCGTTTTACAGATCAGAGCGCTCTTTCTCTAGGGCTCTGGCTCTTTAAATTTTACTTTCTGATCCTTGTGTCACATCATGCCGCAGTTTCTAGGAGATAAGTATTGTCAAGTAACAAAATAGAATCGTGATTATTCAATTTTGTGTGACGATTTACAAAATTGATTGGAATTTTGTTACATAGGTGTTTCAAAAGTCCTGGGCACATTTCAAGTCCTCATATCTGCTTAACTATGAACGGTAGTAAGATGAAAGTTGTGCGATTTTAAAGCTAAATACATGAAGGTTTTTGTAACTTTGCTATTGATTTTTTTTCATTCGGTTTCAGATCCAGTAATGGCGTTTACGGAACCAGAAAAACTTTTGCGTTTTTAAATTTGCAAAAATTGAATCATGGACACTAGGATTTCGCAAAAAAATTGGAAAACAACCACCAGAAGGAAGTCCATAATGAACTGGCATGATAAATTCATAGTAAATGGGTGGATGAGCTGAAGTCCCGAATAACAGAAGCTGCTACAACTATTGATAATGCAAAGTTGGGACGCGTTTGGCAAGAATTGAACTATCGGCTTGATGGTGCTCACATTAAACACGTATGTCATAAACTTGCCCCACTCTTTATCTATGCCTAAATCAAAACGTAGATTCCATGAGCAAAGCTTCTTTCTTAGAACTGCACGCCTCTGGAACTCTGTTCCGTCTGCCTGCTTCCCACCTGACTACAACTTGACTGTCTTCAAGTCCAACGTAAACAAATTCCTGATGAACCGCCCCCTTAAGTAGACACTTTAAATATCCACACTAACGTACTGTACTTACAATAACCCTTATCCCTGAGTAGCTTCCGGGCCTTAATAAGTGGTGACCACCTTGTAAAAAAAAATGTGAACATTTCTTTTTTAATATACCATATGTGTTTTTATATCCTTTAAAGTTCTTGAGATATTTAATGTCAAAATGTGCCTCAGACTTTTAGAACACCTTGTATTCAACGATATCTATCCGTATACGACATAATACCGCTAACGAATCATTCCCATCCAGATAATCGAACTTGAACCTTGACATTATATAATGTGTGACAATTTACAAATACCAAGCGCTGTATGTCATTTTCCATAACCGGATTATGTATGTTGACTAGGAATCGTAATTAAATGTGTATTATCCATAAACTTACACTTTCAGTAGAAGGTGAAATGTTCGACACCGGGCGAATGTCACAATAAGTGATATTACCAATTATTCTATTCATAAATATGTTTTATATCTGTCCCACCGACGAAATGTTGCATCCCTCTGCATGTTCTACAACTACTTTAATCGTGAATGCTCTGACGAACTAAAAGCACTTGTACACCTTCGACGTGACTACCCCCGAGAAACCCGACAAGCAGCTAAATCCCACCCCTTCACAGTAGAGATCCCTAGATGTAAGCCTTCTACTCTAATAGTTTCTTCCCCAGAACTGCTAAACCTTGGAACTTGCTTCCGGGATTCTGCTTTCCCAACTGTACTGACATGCAGAAGTTCAAGTGTAATGTGAACAGACATCTTGCCGCTCATCTCCTTTTATGATACCCCTGCAACTTATTTCTCCAATAGTAGCTCTCTACTTCAAATTGGCACTGTGCCTTGCTTGGGGTAAAAACTGAATTAAAAAAAAGGATTTCATATTATTTCATTTAATGGAATGTTTAATATTACAAACTAGTTTATATTATAAGATTCTATTTTTTTTTCTTAAACGAAATGTTTAAATATTGTAAACGAGTGCTGAAAATATGCTTTACCAAAAGTTATGTAAACACATTTCAAGAGAGAATCTTTTCGAAAGAGAAAAGCTCCGTAGTAATTAATGAAATATAGGATGCGAAGTAATACATCGATTATTTAATCGATTAATTGCTATCCGAGATATTGATTGAATTTTAATTTCATTCGTTATCAAAGTTTCAATCCATCGCTCTTAAATTCTCGATTTAATTTTGCCTTCAAGCATTTTTTACAATTGTTTTTTTTTTTTATCTATCTTATCTGATGTTGGAGATGATTTTTTTGTATTTTTTGTTCTTTGATAGTTTTAACGATTTTATTTCTTTTTCTTTCTTTTTGATTGTTTTGATTTTATATTTCTTACTTACTTTTTTTTTTCTTTCCACATGTTCCAATTTCGTTCTATATTAATTTCTGTATTTCCTCTCCTTTTCTTTCTTTTCTCTGTTTATCTTTTTTTCTTTCTTTTCACATGTCTATCTCACTTTCATTCTTTCTTTCCACACGTTTCTAGCTGCATATCTCTTTCTCTCTCTCTCTCTCTCTCGTCTTTTTTGCATAATTTTCCTTTATTGTGTCTAAATTTCTTTACGTATGTCTGTTTTTCTTTATTTCCAACTATACCTTTTTCTTTCTTTCTTTCTTTCTTTCTTTTCACGTCTTTCTGCCTGCCTATATTTCTTTCTTTTTTTCTTTTTTCATATCTTTCCTTCATTGTGTTCATCTATTTGTATGCATTTCTGCTTTTCCTTATCTCTTTTTATCTTTTTCTTTCTCGGCAGATAAAATAAAGAATATAATTTTCTTTGGAATATTACAATTAAATTTTAAACAATTTTCATAGGTCCGTCATCTTGTTTAATGATCATTTTAGTTTAAGTTTTAAATGCGTGCATGCAGCGGCCCTACTTCGACCACGGATTTCCAAATGATAATCTCGGAACGATGAGTAAAGATGACCGTCTTCCATTGCTTACCGTCTTGATTCGAGGGTGCATCTCGTCTAGTGAGTTAAACGCGCCACCAGATGCTAGCCTAGACATTTCTACGACTTGTCGCGGTACATACAGCGCCTAGACTCCCCAAATGGTCACCCATTTGGTATTGGCTAGGCTCATTGTTGCTTAACCGGTGTATCAATGTGATTGTGCCGTATAAAATAAGATTTCGAGATGGAGATTAAGTTCCAAATAGGTTTGAACTAAAATTTCGTGTGTCATGCTTAAGTTTTAAATATCTATTTCGTTCGAATGTCACACTTTTGTTTATCCATCACGCTTAAGTTTAAACTGTCATTTGGTTCATCGATAAACGTTCAAATAAACTGGACGCATCATACGAATGGGCCGCTTGTTATTTTCTTTCCATGCGAAACAAATAAACACTTTGGCGAACACCTGACGGCAGCTGTGAACGTTCAATTCCGTTCTCACATATCATTTGCTTGTCTTCGGCTTCAAATCAATTTCTTGTAGAAAGCACAAAAACAAAACAAAAAAAAAAACACAAGCAGACGAAACACTTTTGCCACTTGAAATGTCATAAAAAGAAGTAATAAAATGGCGGTTTATTCAGCAATTCTTTTTGTTTTCGTGTTACTGTAAATACACATTTCCCTAATTTGGGTGTCATTATGATCATCGTTAATAGCAATATAGACAAATTAGAAGAATAAGACTAAAAATAATAAAAAAGAAAAATCGTTTGTGAGAAGAAAGATTAAGTATCGAAAAATATGCCCAGCATTTCGACAAAATTTATTAGCAAGAGCATTTTTACAGGAAAGTCATATATTTACAATTATAGAAGGCCTCGCAAACTTATACTTTTCTTCATAATCTATCAAAACATCCCAGTTAAACAATAATAAACCAGTAGAAACAATATGTAGATTATAAAATATAGATGTTAAAGTTGTGGTAAAGATAATACAAAAATGGCGAGTGTTCAAAAGACTATAGAAGAAATGAACAAAAACCAATAAAAGGTATTTGTTTTAAAGCTTTTGACTTTTAACTGGAGATACAAATATACACACATGCACACAGACAACTGCCATTTATATTATAGACAGAATATCTCTTTCAGAATAAGTGGGTGACACGGTAAGTCTGAAATCATTTTCTGACTGCATGTTTTCTCGTTTCCTCCTCACTAATAGAGGAATCCATTTTAGAATGGATTTGTCCAAGGGCTGAAAATAGCGCGTGCATTTTTTTCTGAAGTGTCACCATTTATCATGGCCCAAAGGCTATTTGACGATAAATGATCAATCAGTGTAAGAATTGTTAAAGATAGTGATGATTTTATTTAGTACGCTGCTCAACAAGAATTTGTTTACATTAGACTTGAAAACTACGATGTTTTAAATAGCTGGAAACCAACCTCACAATGTTCTATTACACATATAAACGTTCTGCTTCGTTTTAGGTAAGTATATATATATATATATATATATATATATATATATATATATAGGGAGAGAGAGATAAAGAGTGAGAGAGCAGAGGGAGAAAGAGAGGAAAAGGGAAACAATTGACAATGGATGTGGCTAGAAAAGTTTTTGTTGTGATGTCTTGCAGAGGGTTAGTCATAGATTCAAACTCAGTTGAGTACTCGCGATGAAAATATCGATAGATCAACGTCTCTTCTATTAGAAAATGATAATAAGGAAGAGAAAAGGCACGCTCAAATCAGGAAACGATGTTCGGGGCAATTCCTACCCAAATATGGCAGCAATACTCAATCTTATGGTTAATACTTGACTCTTATAAAGATAGAAAATTGATTGATCGTGGTTGTAAATAGCGAGATTTTGTTGTGATGTTTTACAGGACGAATCATAGACTGAACCTAAGTCAAGCACTTGCAAGGAAAATAAATATAGAGTTGATAAAGACTAACAACATCTCACCTGTGTGTTAACTGTTGAATGAATAAATACGCATTGCACTTAATCATATAAATACACATTGATCTTAATTAGATAAATACACATTGAACTTAATTAGATGAATACATATTGATCTTAATTATATACATACACATTGATCTTAATTATAGAAATACACATTGAATTTAATTATAGAAATACACATTAATCTTAATTATAGAAATACAAATTGATCTAAATTAGATAAATACACACTGATCTTAATTATAGAAATACACATTAATCTTAATTATAGAAATACACATTGAACTTAATTATAGAAATACACATTAATCTTAATTATAGAAATACACACTGATCTTAATTATATAAATACACATTAATCTTAATTATATAAATACACATTGAACATAATTATAGAAATACACATTGAAATTAATTATATAAATACACATTAATCTTAATTATAGAAATACACATTGATCTTAATTAGAAAAATACACATTGAACTTAATCATATAAATACACATTGAACTTAATTATATAAATCCCCATTGAATTTAATTATAGAAATATACATTGAACTTAATTATAGAAATACACATTGATCTTAATTTGATAAAAACACATTGATCTTAATTAGATAAATACACATTGATCTTAATTATAGAAATACACATTGATTTTAATTATATAAATACACATTGAACTTAATGATAGAAATACACATTGAACTTAATTATTTTAATACACATTGATCTTATTAGATAAATACACACTGACCTCAATTAGATAAATACACATTGAACTTAATTAGATAAATACACATTGATCTCAATTATAGAAATACACATTGAACTTAATTATATAAATACACATTGAACTTAATTAGATAAATACACATTGAACTTAATTATATAAATACACATTGAACTTAATTATAGAAATACACATTGAACTTAATTATAGAAATATACATTGAACTTTATTATATAAATGTATATTGATCTTAATTATAGAAATACACATTGATCTTAATTAAAGAAATACACATTGATTTTTATTAGATAAATACACATTGACCTTAATTATATAAATACACATTGAACTGAATTATATAAATGCATATTGATCTTAATTATATGAATACACAAATTATCTTAATTATAGAGTATATAAAAATATATAATTAAAATAAATGCCGATTCTTTAAAATAAAATATTGTAATTGTTTTCGATAAACTAATTGTCTTCAAATCCCAATGCATGCTGGTATAAATATGGCAAAATATAAAAACAATTTAATGTTTCCAACTTACGCTGATCATTAAGGTCTTCATGATGTACAGAAGCGTCCATTACAGTATGTACTTACCTAAAAAAGAAAGAGTAAAGAGTTAGTTTAATTCGTTTAAATATTGTAACGTTTTCGTTAAGAAATTAAATGTTTTTATACATACATGCGGAATGTTTATACGCAGTCTTTTATTCTCTTCATCGTCACTATTTCTCTGAGGCGCGTTTCATGACTGGCTGTCGATCGCCTCGCCTGTTTGATTAACTCATTAGCAGCAGAATTAAATAAAACTTTTAGAAGGAAATGTAGATTTTTTAGCGTCCCATTAACAGGACGTTGGCGGGTAATGGGTTAAGACTGATAAAAACTCTTCTTATTCAGGAAAGACACAAGGAAAACGTTCGCTGAGTTTTCTTCAAGGTTTTATTAGGAGAGACTCGACTTATCGAATAGAAACTAATATTATTTTTGCTGATTCTTAACTTACTTCCTTACTCACTGAAAGTGAGTGGCGCACACGGACTAAAAAGAGACAACTTTAATTTCTTAAAGGTGCTTTAAAAAGAAATTTAAAATCTGTCTAAAATTGATTTCAAACCAATAATTTACGTAACTTTCGAAGAACAATAATTTTATTTATAGACGTGTACACTTGTTTCTTCTGCTACCTTATATTATGTACCGAACCATCCTCGCATGAATAATATCCTTTTTTATTTTCTAATAAATGAACACCATTGATAATTTCAGCCCCCTTAACAAAATGCTAAGAGCACTTCATTTAAGAACAGTGTCGTTTTGCTGTAGATCATTAAATCCCAATAATCCTTTTTATGATTTTTTTCTCTCTCCACAGATGTGCTAAACAGCGAATTCAAGTGTTTCCAATATTCGCGCCTCATGACAAGAATTGGTTTACCAATAATTTCATTTCCCACCATATTTCTTGACACTTAATCCTATAATCAGTAATCGTGAGTAGAAAAAGAATCGATTGAAATCGATCACTTTCACAAAGGATAATCGTGCTGAAGAATATGATTTGATTAAAGTATAATCCTAATTCAGATACAAGGTACCTTCAATAAGTTTCCACACTTTTTTTTGTATGGGCACTTTTATTGATACTATTATAGTGTACACATAAAACTCTAACCCGCCTCGAAGTAATCTCTTTCGGCTGCAACGCGCTTGTTGTGCAGTTCTAACAACTGGACGGCCCCATTGAAGTCCTTTTGTGGAAGCGTGTCAATAACCCTTGTGACAGCCACTTTTATCTCCTCAAAGCCTCTAAGGCTTACTTGAGCTTTGTCACAAAAGTCACAGGGAGAAAAGTTTGGACTATAGGAGGGGTGAGGAACTATCTTGATGCCCATCTTGGTCAATAAGTCTGTGATATTTTCTGAACGCTCTTGGAACAAACTTCATGCAAATTTTCCGTACCTTAAGTTCCTCGCGAATAATTGTGAGTACAGTTTCCACACTGACATCAAACTGTGCACTTATTGTCTCTATAGACATACGATGGTCCTTATTCATTAAATTCTTTATTTGGCCAATCAACTCTGGTGTTCTGACTTCCTTACTCCATCTACACCTATCATTATCCCTCACAGACTATTTACCTTATTTGAATCTTTTATGTCACTCAAAAACTAATAATAGATTCATGCAAGATGGTCCAAAAGCAGTCTGAAGCATTCCATACGTATATATATATACATATATATATATATATATATATATATATATATATATATATTTACCAGTGGTGAAAAAACCGGACTAGAGTGCTCAATGTGTAGCCAGAGCAGTATATAGGAAATTTATTACTGTGAGTCCAGAATGAGTATAACATGTGGAGTTTAGTGATTTACAGGTACTAGCAGTTTATCTCTATCTCTAAAATTAGTAATCAGTAATTTTTCTTCAGCAGGGGCAATAGTTGCTTTGTAAACCACATTTGTTGAGAGACAATTTTGTTGGAGCGGGCATTGGGGTTTGTTAAGGCAGTTACAGTTATTTTGACTATTGTTATTATAGTTGTGGTTATTTAGTATTTTATTGTTGTGTTTTTGTTTTATTAGGGTCCAAGTATGTGATATTAGGGTTGGGATATCCAGATTCCTTTAAAGCATTTTCAAAGAAGGGTTTGTGTAGGTTAAAAATGCTGAAGTTAGATGAGTTTGTGCTAAGCCTTTTTTCTATTGATTTAGGGATATGTTTAATAATGTGTTTGGGGTGGTTGGACATAGGGTGTATATATAGGGAGTATGTATTATTTTTAGTGTATGGTTCATAGGTATTATTAGGGAGGTTAAAGGTAACATCCAGAAAATTTACTGTTTCTAAGTTGGAAGTTACTTCTATCTTTAGATCCATATTCTTCAATTCCCTGATGATGTTCTTTTTAATGCCTTCTCATAATAAACCCAACAATACTAATAGGAATAACAGATCCCGCAAAGTCCTCTGGTTTAACCCTCCCTATAATAATATGATAAAAACTAAATTAGGTAAAAATTCTTCATGCTTCTTAATCATCACTTCCCCCCCCTAGTAATATTCTACATAACATTTTTAATAAGAACACTATTAAGCTAACCTACAGTTGCACAACTAATCTAGAAAATAAAATAAAAACACAACAATAAAATACTAAATAACCACAACTATAATAACAATAGTCAAAATAACTGTAACTGCCTTAACAAACCCCAATGCCCGCTCCAACAAAATTGTCTCTCAACAAATGTGGTTTACAAAGCAACTATTTCCCCTGCTGAAGAAAAATTACTGATTACTAATTTTAGAGATAGAGATAAACTGCTAGTACCTGTAAATCACTAAACTCCCCATGTTATACCCATTCTGGACTCACAGTAATAAATTTCCTATATATATATATATATATATATATATATATATATATATATATATATATATATACAGACACATAATTTTTGTCGTCCTGGAAGCATACAGGGTTTTCCATCTTTCGTCAGGAGGCCATTAGCATCTCCCTCACTTAGTAAAAAAATTTTAGGATGCAACCCTCAATTTCAGAAGTTATTCATATTTTTAGCTAAACCACTTGGAACTTCATTATTTCTTCTGGACTACTTCCTGTGCATTTCTACATCTGACGAATCATTTTTTTTATTGGATTGACCACATTTTTAAAGAAATTTTCTTCATCGAGCGTGGATTTCATTTTAACTCATACATTTTTGCATTATTATCAACTTTCATACAAATATGACTTCTTACATGATTTATAGTTTTCAATTGATGTGTTAAACAGCAAGACTTATAGCCTACCTATTAAAATAATTTAGTCAACTACTTTCCTCTGAGGATAAAAGCGATTTTTAAAACTCTATGAAAGTTTTTGTATTCCTTGTCGAATAGTTATTTGTTGTAATTTCTAATTTACGGAGTTTGTATTGAATTCCTATATATATATATATATATATATATATATATATATATATATATATATATATATATATATATAATACTAGCTGTACCAGGCCACGCGTTTCTGTGGCTCAGTTTGTTAAAATGGAACACATGTGAAAGTAGAGAAAAGTTCGATTCTTTTTTTTTCAAGAGAATGTACAAATTATTTATTTTTTTAACAGATGTTAAGAAAATAAACAGAAAAATACTTCCATCATTAATTATGCAAAAAAATAAATAAAATGTTGATTTAGTGTTTCAATATGCTTATAAATTACGATAAAACTTGCTGAGTATGCACTGTTTTATGGTTGTTGTAAAAATGGAACGGAAACTTAAATTTCGCTTAATTTTAATCTTTCTTAATTTTTTAATTGTGCGCCCCAAACGAATATAATCAAAACAGTAACATTCAACAATTGTACTTTATGTATATAAAACACAAAATGAGTGTTTGTATTACTGTACACATAGATTCGAAAAATAAATGTTATCAAAGGCAAGATAAGTTACTTTTCTGCCAAACTGGATATATTTCTTGTGTTTTTATTCAATGTAACATATTTATTCAGCTCGAAAAACATACAGTGTTTACCGATGTATTCGAAAATTCAAGATGGCGTCTTACACCCTCTTTAACACCGTAAGTATGGAAAAAGGTGTTATAAATAAAAACTATACAAAATATTATTAAAAACCCGCCGAATATATGTCAACCTATGTCACGGTAACATATATTGAGCGAGTTTTTAACAATATTTTATCCGGTTTTTTATTTATAACATCTTTTCCCACACATACCGTGTTAAAGAGAGAATCAGACGCCATCTTGAATGTTCCAATACGTCGGTAAACACTGTATGGTTTTCAAGCTGAATAAACATGTTACATTGAATAAAAACACGAAAAATATATCCAGTTTGGTAGAAAAGTAACTTATCTTGCCTTTGATAACATTTGCTATATATTTCTTTTTGGACAACTTTTTCGAATCTATGTGTACAGTAATACAAACCCCACAAAATATTTATTAAAAAAAAATTAAAAAAAAAAAGTTAATAACGAAAGGGAAATAATTCCATTTTTAAACGAAAAAGTCAGTTTACCTAACTTACTGTATTAATGCTATTTTTTTAAGCAAGAAAAAAAAAAGGTAAATATCCAGATACGCCGACCACTCTAATTTGTTTTTTTTTATAGGTAATTGAGGTCGCTGACAACGAATCTGATAGTCAAACTTGGGGCCAATTTACCGTTTGCATGGTATTTACCCTTGAACCTACGAACTTCTTTCCACCATTTTTCAGCTTCCGTTTATGCTACGCGCATGCACGCTGTAGCATAAACGACGGCTTCACCAAGTAAACTACGTTGGGGGGGGAGGGGATTTTTTTTCCAGGACATAGAATTTTCTAATTTTCAAAAATACATTATAGCGCTTTTTGGGTGGAAAATTTAAAATTAGCTGAAAAAGAAATAAAATAAGAAAAGGAAAGCACACCAAGTTGGAGTAGGGGGGGGGTAATTTATCTGTTTTTTTTTTACCTGGAACATCGAATTTTCAAATTTTCCGTAAGTAACGCACCGACATTTACCAATTAGAACACCATTTAACATTTTCCGAAAATTTTACTTTGTACATTGGGGGCGCGAGCGGGGGGGGGGGGAATGTGATGCTGGCGCGCGCGCGCCCAAAAATCACCCCCCCCCCAAACAAATTAGAGTCGTCGGTGTTCTGTAGTAGCGTATCTGGATATTTACAAAAAAAAAAAAATTTAGGTTTGGCTATGAATTCCTAAACTCATTTCACCCTAAATAATTTAGGTGACTTAAATAGGAATCTAATTGAATCTTTAATTTTTTTAATAGTATGCGAGAAATTCAGGGTTTGTATTACTGTACACATAGATTCGAAAAAGTTGTGAAAAACAAATATATAAAACAATAAATGTTATCAAAGGCAAGATAAGTTAGTTTTCTACCAAACTGGATATATTTTTCGTATTTTTATTCAATGTAACATGTTTATACAGCTCGAAAACAATGCAGTGTTTACCGATGTATTGGAACATTCAAGATGGCGTCTGATTCTCTCTTTAACACGGTAAGTTTGGGAAAAGATGTTATAAATAAAAAACCGGATAAAATACTGTTAAAAACTCGCTCAATATATGTTACCGTGACATAGGTTGATATATATTCGGCGGGTTTTTAATAGTATTTTGTTTAGTTTTTTTATTTATAACACCTTTTTCCACACTTACGGTGTTAAAGAGGGTGTGAGACGCCATCTTGAATTTTCGAATACATCAGTAAACACTGTATGTTTTTCGAGCTGAATAAATATGTTACATTGAATAAAAACACAAAAAATATATCCAGTTTGGCAGAAAAGTAACTTATCTTGCCTTTGATAACATTTATTTGTTATATATTTGTTTTTTGACAACTTTTTCGAATCTATGTGTACAGTAATACAAACTCGAAATTCATTTTTCTTCGAGTTATATTGAATTCATTAATACGGACTTTAGGGGCTTTTTTCGTAATGTTACAGTAAAAATTATTTTTTATTGTTACAAATTACGATGCTTTAAAAAAAGCAAAAATAAATTCTTGCGTTTTTTATTTACTACTGAAAACCATAATTTTAGTAAAGGTATTTTTTGTTTAAACAAAATAAAATATTTTCACTAAGAGTTAAGTAAAAATAATTAGTTCATTATATTCTGCGATCATTATTTGAAAAATACTGCAATTTTCATTAAAATTCGTTAATTTCCTAATTTTTGGTGAATTTTTAAGTAAAGAGAGGAGTCAAAATGTGTATACACTTTGAGCGTCGGCATTCATTTTGCGACCACGTGTGGTTAATTTAAATTAAAGTTCAATCACATGGTTACATTATCAATAATCATGTAATTAAACCCATTGAAAATTTACCGATATTGTAAACACATTCTGTTTACATTAAGCCTGTAGTGTTTTTTTAGTGATGCAATGTTGTCAACTGAGATTTAAAAAAAACCCCGCGAGATCAGGAGAAAGAAATGTCCAGAAAATCGCTAGATTTTTAACTTATCGTCTGAAATTTTCAAAAATCGCTTATTCACCCCCCCCCAAAAAAACTCCATAATGTTCCGTGTTTTCTCAATATGGGTTTGTATTACTGTACACATATATTCGAAAAAGTTGTCAAAAAACAAATATATAACAAATAAATGTTATCAAAGGCAAGATAAGTTACTTTTAACACGGTAAGTTTGGGAAAAGATGTTATAAATAAAAAACCGGATAAAATACTGTTAAAAACTCGCTCAATACATGTTACTGTGACATAGGTTGACATATATTCGGCGGGTTTTTAATAGTATTTTGTATCGTTTTTTTAATTTATAACACCTTTTTCCAAACCTACGGTGTTAAAGAGGGTGTGAGACGCCATCTTGAATTTTTGAATACATCGGTAAACACTGTATGTTTTTCGAGCTGAATAAATATGTTACATTGAATAAAAACACGAAAAATATATCCAGTTTGGCAGAAAAGTAACTTATCTTGCCTTTGATAACATTTATTTGTTATATATTTGTTTTTTGACAACTTTTTCGAATCTATGTGTACAGTAATACAAACCCCGCTTTTCTTTATTTTTTAATAATCTAATGCGGGTGTGTGGGTGCCAAATACCTCCAGATTTTCTAGAATTTCCCGCTAGATTGTAAACGAAATCTTCAGATCTAGCAGGAAAACCGCTAAATTGTAACACTGGTCACGTGACAGGAAGCGGTAATAAATAATTGTCCCTAAATAAAAAAAATGACCTCTCGGTACAAAGAAATCCAGCTATTTATCATAGAAAAATTAAGTATAATGTTATAATTAAAAAGAAATATATAAAAACACACATGGATATAGTAAACATATTATACCAAAACGTGGAAGCCATCCGTCCAGTGGTTTTTTAGACAATTAATTCCGAACGAACCAAAAGTTACATTTATATATATATATATATATATATATATATATATATATATATATATATATATATATATATAAAGCTGAATGTCTGTGTCTGTGTGTGTCTGTGTGTGTCTGGTCACTAATAGGATCCTATATGGTGTACGATTTAAAAAAAAACTGATTACATATAATGATAGAAGATGTATCAAGGATCAGGAATGGGTATGTTTGATCTGGCAGAACGGGGGTTCATAAAAATTGTGGGGTCTGTGTTCGCGCCTGGCCCCCAAAGTATTGTAATAAAAAATGAAAAAAAAAAAAACGTTTACAAGGGTTTTTGATAAAGATGTACATAAGAATACTTTGATAAGTATGTTTCAACTTAAACAGGGATGGTATGATAAAATTGTGGGGTCTGCGTTCACGCCTGTACTCGATGGAAATATGGCGCAAACTTTAACAAAGACATTTCATATCTATTTGCGTAAGTATACCTTGATAATCATGTTTCAGTTTGAAGAAATATGGTATAATAAAACTATTGGGTGTTCATTCGCGTCTGACCTCCATAGAATGTAAATATGTCACACAGTTTAACAAGGGTTTTTAAAAGGGGCGAGGGTCCACAATAACACCATAACTTAACTTTAATCTTAATTCACGTTAGCTTTTATTTATTTTTTTTGAGTTGAATCATATTGTGTCGAATAAATTCACGTTCTTATTAAAATACCCCCCAAAGTCGGAACTTTAGGCAATTCTTGACACAAATTTTGCATAATTCGTTTTTTTCCCTTCTCCACTTGCACGTTGCACTCTTTCGAAAATAGATGAATAAATAATAAAAAATAAGAACGTTACTTGTTATCGTGCCAAAAGAAGTGAAAATCCTGCTCACGTGATTACCTGTCTTTTTAAAACATTTACATAACCTTTTTATTTTTATTTATATATCTGTTTAAGCTTTTTTTGTCAGTGTACTAGAAAGAATTCAGTTGATTACAGCTCTTTCTGTGTGTTCTTTACATTACAATAGTACAACTCTAAATCCGACGGCGCAACATTACGCCGTTCAATACTGTAAAACTGAAACGAACTTTTTTGCTTTAAAAGGGCGCCATTTTCTTCTTATTCATATTTATATCGATTCTTTGCTTTAAAAAACTAAAGTAATTACGTGTTTATTTTTTAATATCCCATTTTGCTGTCTCGGATTATTTTACTAAAGTAAGTAAAGCGTCATTATTTTCAAAACTCTTTTTGTTTCGTTGCTTTTCGATATTCCGTCGATATTATTTAGTAAGAGTGTTTAGCAGAAAAGCCAACAAACGACTACCCGAAAAAATAAATATACAAGAAATAAATGTTACCATAATCAATAAAAGTTCAGTTCATGTTTTTTTTTGTTTTGAAATAATTTTTAATGCTCTTTACTTGAAATAATTTCAGCGAACCGAAATTAAAACGAAATTTGAGGCGATAACTACTTAAATGAATTTTCATGTAAACTACACATGCCATAATCGAATATTCCTCAAGCACAACATAACGGAAACATTAAAATATGTTTATAAATATTTCTTACGTTGACGGAACTCTCTTAAATTGTTAACACAGAATGCTCAGGTGCCCCTCCTTCAAATTGAAAACGGGGCTCCCCATTTCAAAGTCGCTGCCATTTTGATTTTTGTAAAACCGGTTCGTGAATTAAAAAATTTTTTTTTTACAAACTACTTAAAAATACAAAACCAATGAACTTTTCTACCATAAAAGTAACTTTTATTGACTATGGTAACATTTATTTCTTGTATATTTATATTATTATATATATATAACATTTTCTCTTTGTAAGGAAACATCATTTTGTTGGTCACTCTTAGCTACGAATGGAAACAAAGTTAATATAAAAAAATATATTTTCGCGAAAATTATCTTTACTTTCATCATATTTTGCTTAGGGTAAAATATTTGAGTATCAAAACCTATCTCTTTACAACCCTCTCCTTTTCATAACCTATCATACTTTCACCAATCACAATCCATTTTCTGTAGGCCGTTTTCGAACCCAGTCAACGACGTGTACTTCTGCTAGTATATATATATATATATATATATACATATATATACATATATATACAGAATATATACATATCTCTCTCTATATATATACATATCTATATATATATATGCATACATATCTATCTATATACATATCTCTCTCTCTCTCTCTCTCTCTCTCTCTCTCTATATATATATATATATATATATATATATATATATATATAATAAAAAATGAGAGATAAAAATTATATATTACTTTATTATATCACCATAACAATAAGAAAAAGTAAAACTCGAAAATTAAGAATAAAAAGAACGCCTTTAGGAAAAAACCTTTTGAATATAAATGCTTCTCATCAGAGAGGAAAAACCAGAATTACACAAAATGCAAATATAGATAAAAAGTAGTTTAATACCATTTACATATAAAGAAAAAATGAAGGAATTAGATAGTATGGTAAAAAAATAATCAAGAATCTTTAAAATATATTAAGAACAATTTAAAGTAAAAAAATAATTAAAAACTATTAAAAATATTGCATATATATGCATATATATATATATGGTTGCCTATCCATATATCTAAGTCATTTTACTATATATATATATATATATATATATATATATATATATATATATCAACCCACCTTACTTAACTACTCTATTTATTAGCCAATCGCATTCGTTTGCTTTTAGCAATCTCTAAAATAATAATTTGATAAAAAGCACAAACACGTACAGAAAAAATCACATTATAAAGTGAAGAAAAGGAAACCACTTATAGAAAAAGAAAATTACTAGAATTATCTCCCCCTGATATCCAGGTATTAAAAAGATGAAAAAGAACTTTCCGAATTGTATTTTTTTTTGTGAAAAGGTAGAAAATTAAATTAAACACAACGCTCATTAATGAAAGAAAATTTCTTGCTAATTTGATTAGATAACATCAATCAAAAGAATAAAAAATTGAATAAAACAAAAATAAAAAATGGCGGACGAAACGACGTGTCAATATTTTTGAGCGTTGCTCTGCTTTGCACAGCGTCAACATTGGCAAAGAATGCTATCTATTGCTTAGATCATTGATCGTAGTCGTTGCGTTCATAGAAATCAGTTTGAATTCTATCGAATTCTGTTTACTTATACTGTTCTACCGTTATTAAAGATATGCACACGTAATTGTAAAGCATCTTTGTATGAAATAAGGACATTTTCATACAAGCGAATGTAAGTAACCAATGATATACTATCACCGACTCGTTTGGTTTGACAAACTAAATCAAACCCAACTTCCTTCAGTTTAGCAAAATGTAGACAACTATAAACAGCAGATTCGGCTAACAAGTTGGACACAATCTTTAAAAAGTGTTTTCAAACCTACTTATTCCTAATATGATAAATCTGTCATGTGAACGATTCACGCATGTGCATTTGTGAGACGACAAACAGATAAAAATCCGATGAATTCTACGTACGATTTTTTCAATTTTGACTCCTTATCAACCCAGTTTCTGGATTGCAACCGATTAAAACGTTTTTCACATGACTGAATACCTTATACGCCAAATTTCAAGTCTGTAGATTAAAAATTCGTTGAGTATGTAGGTTAAGAAGAAGCCTTACAAATCATACAACGTAATTTAAATGAATCCAGTTCCCCAGAAAAGAGCATTTTGGGTTAAGAGTCAAAATTAAAAATTGCCTTTATCTAGAAAGATTTCATATTCATTGACTAAGGACATAATAAACTTAGTGTAGCATCAGAACAGATACTACACTCTGGCCCAAGATCGAAGGTCAGTTTCTAGCTTTTCCTGCTTATAGCAGGTGTATACGCATCCTCCAACTTCTTTAGACAAAGCTCGATATGACTCATTTGTATATGCACTTATTTTAAAGTTTATTATAAATTCAGCCAGTTTTTGTTGCAGATATTTACGGCTTGAGACTCTAAGAAAGCGACTTCTGTCACGGGCGTGCGTACGAGAAAAGATACGTTATTGAACTCCTCTATATAGAAAATATAAACCGATCAACTTTCACTGGCTCCTATTGAACATTAACATAGCCGATGAAGTTAAGATCTTCTCTGAACAACCTTGGAACAAACTTGGTGCAAATTTTCCGTTTAAGTGAAGTTAAGCACAGTTAAGAAATAGATTCATCCATTTGAGAGTGGCAATAGTGATGTGTGTGACAAATCGTGCTCTAGAATTTTACGAAGGATCAAATAAGATTAGTAAAATTCATTGAGAATGGTGGTAACAGTGTAGAAAAATAAATTCCCAGGTAGAAACGGTTGCTCATTTAAGTGGTACCACTCCCATCTTCGTAGCTATTAAACGTTTTATGTTTCTGAATTTAAAAAAATAGTAAGCCTTATTTTTGGAAAGCTCCTCTCAATATGTTAGAATTTTTTAAGAATACGTTATATTTATGCATCGGTGAAGCGTTGAATTGTGACATGCAGCGTTAGAAATGAATAAATTCCAAATTTCTTCCGTTATTTAAATTAATTGTGCGCCACAAAGAACGCATAATTATACAAATATACACAGGGTTATTATCAGAATTGTGTGTGTCTGATTGACCGTGTATGTGTGAGAATCGACTTGTATGTAATTTGATACATAGTGGATTTTTTTTTACACAGTGGTCACCACTAATCAAGGCCCGGAAGCCACTCAGGGATAAGGGTTATTGCAAGTACATTACGTTAGTGCGGAGATTTGACGAAGTGTTTACTTAAGGGGGCGGTTCATTAGGAATTTGTTAACGTTGGACTTGAACACATCCAAAATGTTTTTTGTTCATATTAATTAATCGTTGATTCAATTCCAAATATGTATAATTCATTTTTATTAAATGCTATAACCACTTCTCATTTTCATAAACATTAAAACTTAAGATTGTGTACATTTTCTTCAACGCATCAATTGTATAAATTTAGCAAAACCAAATATACTAGCATGGCTAGTATATTTCAATACCTACCACACCACACCATCTAGTGTCTTATCAAAGAAACGTGAAAAATTGAATCGGTCTTATATCCCTAAAAAACATGACTGTCAAACAAAAAGTATGTCTTTACACCTATGTGCGAATAATACATTCGCGATTTTAAAGATCCCTTTTCAGTGTGACCCGTGCTACACAATCTGAGCTTCAATTCAAAAGAAAATGGATTTGAATCAGAATCCTTTCTCAGTTCGATTATTATAATCGAATTCTCGACTAAACCACCTTAATGAGGAATGAATGTAATCGATTTTGACGTGACCCGATGACCCTGTCGCCAGCGTTGACACCTTGATATAATTTACTGTTTTTCGCACATAGAAAATCAACTAAATTAAATTTAACATTTTGTTTCTAGCCGTCTTCAAGTGAGGTTCACAGCAAGATATTCATTCTGAGATATTTTCCCATATATTGTCAAAACCATCAATTCAGATGCGTTCAACGTCGTCTAAACTTGGAGTTAAATTCAACTAATACAAAAAACATCTCAAAATTGTTCTATTTTTAATCGAGAAAACAACACCCGAGGCCACATCCTAAATCTATTTCGTTCAGAAATATATGCAAACATACATACATTACACACACAAACACCCCCACATATGTATATATATTTTTTTTACACGGTATTCACCACTTATCAAGGCCCGGAAGCCACTCAGGGATAAGGGTTATTGCAAGCACAGTACGTTAGTGTGGAGATTTGATGAAGTGTTTGCTTAACAGGGCGGTTCATTAGGAATTTGTTTATGTCGGAATTGAAGACATCCAAGTTGTAGTCAGGTGGGAAGCAGACAGACGGAACAGAGTTCCACAGGCGTGCAGTTCTAAGAAAGAAGCTTTGTTCATGGAATCCACGTTTTGATTTAGGCACAGATAAAGAGTGGGGAAATTTTTCACAGTAGATTCAGCTAGACGGGTGTTTTTCGTGAAAGATTGGCGAGGGGGGACCAGAGATTGGAGTTCAGACGAGCACCTGCCATGGAAATAACGATAAAACAATGATAGGCTCGCAACGTCTCTTCTGTGGAAGAGAGGTTGCAGGGTAGAGAAAAGGGCATCCTCCACTAAGCCACGAAGTCTATTTTGTACTCTGTCAAGGCAGGATAGGCTATTTTAGCAGCTCCTGCCCAGATATGGCAGCAGTATTCCATCCTTGGACGCACTTGGCTTTTATATATATATAAGGGGAAAATGTGCTTATTCAGATGGATTTCACTCTTTATTTCTATCAATCCTTTAATTTATGAAGTTTGATGTAACTACAGAGCATATAATACAAATAAATGACAAAAAACTATATTCCAAATTTCATGATGCCCATCTCACCATCCATTTCTTTCAGGACGTTAAAAATAAAGAATTGAACTTTTAACATGCTGAAAAAATCAACGGTAAGATGGACAACATCTTAAAATTTGGAATATAGACGTTTTGTCAGTTTTATATATATATATATTTATATATATATATATATATATATATATATATATATATATATATATATATATATAAAACTGAGAAAACGTCATTAACGTTAATTTATTTTTCCCTCAAAATAACTCAAAATATAGCCATTTAAAGCTACATCCGAAGGCAACAAAAGTGAGCACACCCCTTATAAAAAGTTGTCAATATTAACATACAACATGTCAATTCTCAATATTTTGTGTAGCTATCATCATTATCCCAAACTGCCAGAATATTGTTCTTTTCCCAATCTTTACTTTCTTTTATTCTTGTGTTTATTTTATTAATACTCCTGTTGATATAATATATTTTATACAAAATTCTGTTTCATCGCTGTTTCTTCAGCATGATGTGTTTATTGATATCTTTTAAAGACCCATAATTTTTATTTTAATATTTTTCTTTTTCATTTGAACTTCCAAAATTATTAGTTTTTTTTCTGATTAGCTCCTCATATGAAACACTCCAGTCGATCCGTAACAATGTGTGGGACTATCCTAAAGAATTCATGCGTGTGTGTGTGGGATACAATGTGCTTAAATGCGTATGTGATAGATTTCAATAAAATGCATGTGTGAACATGAATCTGGGAATGAACGTGCTGATAAATGAGGTGTTAATGTGTTTGTGTATGCAGAGCAAAGTACAATTAAATGCGTGTATGTGCGCGCTTTATTATATTGATGAGATGTTACATGATAAGGGTTGTCCCCTTTTCATGTAAGTATAAAAATAGAGAGATTTAGTTAAAATGAAAATGAAATAGAATAGACGAAATTCGAACCCCGTAATTTAGGTTTAGAAATAGATTACGAGAGAGAATTAGAAAATGGAATGTAAAAAAAAATTGTTTAGCTTAGAGATAAAATAGTTTTAAGAAAAGGAATGCAACTATAAGATAATTTAATAAACATGTTTTTAACATATTGGAAATATAGGTTACTGGAAATATAGGTTAAAATTCCTTTTGTAAACAAAGGAAAAAGTTTTGGACACGCATTTCCAGAATACGTGAAAGAAGACACGTGTTGTAACATGTGTATGACGTCATGGAAAATGGGAAGTTCTCGATATAGTTAGAAACTTTAGAGTTAAGCGGAGAGAGTCTGAGAGAGAGCCTGAGGACGAGAGACGACAGTCTGGAGTCCAGAGATGGCAGTCGAACGTCTGGAAGCGAGACGGTCACCTTTGAAACATAGAATGTAAAACTTTGAATTCTTGACTAAGAAAATCACCGACCGGTCGAAGAAGAAATAAACGCGTCATGTGTTTTTATAAACGTCGTCTTTGTGTTGTAATTCTACCAAAAGGTAAAGTGAAATTGTCATTATATGTCTTATATATCATGTGTTTTAAAATGTCTTTACATACACAATTTCTCGACATCTCATATCTACAATGTGAACACCAAGACTGTCTCAACACTGTCTGCTCACTACACTTCTAAGTATGAACATTTTATATATATGAATCTCTTCATAACACGAACACAGAACGCAACATCTCTCTTAATAAGACTCTAAGTCTCTAAGCATCACTTTTAATAAGACTTCCTAACAACGAACAATAACAACAACAACAACAACAACAACAAGAATAATAATAACTATATATAACAGAGAAATAAAAACAATTCCAGTTAATGTGTTTGTGAATGAATATGTATCTATGTGTTTTCTGTGTGTGAGAGAAAAGGCACTCAAATGTATCTGTTTAGACGTCGTGTGTAGGTGCAGGATATAGTGTACTCGTTTTCATGTGTGTAGAAGTAGGTGAGTTCTCGTGCCTATGTGCTTCTGATTGTGCGTCTGTCTGTGTGCGCATGAGCTGAAGGGCACGCCAAAATGTGTGCGACTTCACGTGTAAGTACGCATGCATATACGTGTCTATGTGAGCGAGTACACTAAAATTGGCGCGTGGATGGCTTCTTAATCTGGTGATCCGTTGCTGTTAACGTTTGAAAGGACAGTGCTTTCTCAAAATGGCGTCCGCCAGTTATGCTGCGCTGACTTTGCCGACAAAGTGTTTTCGGTGCACGTATTTTTGTAATTATGTCCGACAATATTAAGCCGTTTGGGCAAAGGTATGAAGATCAACGGGTCGGCCAACCCGAACTATGCCTTCTCTGCGGGATCCCGTCTGGCAGTGACTATTTCTATTAGACGAGGGAAATTAGAAATTTGGATCACTCGTCGTTGCCGGAGGTCGAACGGAATTTGATTTGGTTACTTTTATGTGGCATTGCAATGCGCCACAAAAAAAAAAAAAAGGTCTGCCTTTCTATATCATGCCTAGAATATTGGAATAGAGTCATGGACATTGCAGCAGGTTGGCTTAGGGACCTATGAGCTATAATAGGGGGTTAGGACGCATAATACGAGTTCTGGAAAGGGGGAATAACGTTTGTAGGCAAAATTCAGAATTGGAAGTGAAAGGAAATTAGACGTGGTAAAATAATAAGAAAAGAAATGAGAAGAAAAGTAAAAAGAAATAAAAGAAATATGAAAATACAAATAATAAAAAGAAAGAAGAATCAGAAAACAAATATGGCAATAAAATATCCTTATTATAACGTAGATTTCGTATTCGTAATTAAAACATCTCGGACTATTATCATTATTATTATTATTAGTAGTAGTGAGGTGGTAGTAGTAGTACCTTTATTATCGCGGTTATCAGTAATAGTAGTAGTAGTACTTACTAGGCGTTCGCACACAGGATATCATTAGAGATTACTCTGATAATAGTCGATGGTTCTCCTTAGAGCGTGGGTGACGGCAAGTCTTCTCAAATTTCGATTACTCCTGACCTCTTTCAATACCATTTGAAAACAACTTTATTATTATTATTATTATTATTATTATTATTATTATTATTATTATTATTATTATTATTATTATTATTATTTACTATTATTATTATTATTATTTGTACTCACTAGAAGTTTTCACGCAGGTCATCACCAAAGATTTATCTCGTACAACAACCTGTGCTGTTCCCTGAAGTCGAGGCGACAATAAATCTCCTCAGATTTCCAGTACTCTCGAAATCTTTATAAAACTTTTACAAATGAATTTGCATAATCGGAAAAGCCGTTTGTCATGGATTCCTCGCAAGCAACGGCAATTGATCTTAATTGGAATTTGGCAATAAGCCTTCCTAATATCCCAATTATCTTCGCACTCAGTGGAAGTCTGGTTAGTGCTTTCTCTCCTTGGCCTCCTAATCTTTTGTATTTTCTCAGCCATCCACCTAATTCTAATCTGCCATTTTAAAAAAATTGGGATTGTTCATACTACATAAACTATTATGTGTGTTATTTTAACTTTCTTCATCTTCCATCTCCCTTTCAGCTTTTTGGCCACTCTAGTGTAGTTGCTTCGCTTCTTTGTCTCCTTGATATCCAACCTATGGCTTGCTGGAACAGCGAAATCTACGATCCGGAAATATTTATTCTTTTAGTAAACTATTATGACATCCGTTATTTTTGCTTTGATGGGTTTATCTGTTTGTACGTTAATTTCACATCGTATTTTGTGATTTCTGTTTTACTGCTGCCGATTTGTGTTTGTACTATTTGTCTGAGTGTTCAAGATGCAGTTGTTTACATAATTACCAGTGTATAGCCTTCCCACTTGATCGTGTCTATTGTTATAATCTTTTAAGGCGCGTTAGCTGCATTTACTTATTATGTTGTTTATGATTTCATCTCTTTGTCCACGGGGTCTGCATTTGACTGTTTTCTTTTGTCTTGTTCATTTTTGCTTTGATGTGGTTGGTTCTAATCACGTTATTTTGTGTGGCTGTTATTAAGGATTCAGTTTCTCTGTCTAACTATCATTTTCCTAGCTATATCGAAATATTTTCTTTTGTCGTACTTATAAATCGTCCATGTAGCTGTTTCTCTTCCCCGTATTTTTTTGTTTCGCTTGTCATTTGCCTCTTTGTTGTCTGTTTTGTTCATTTTTATAGTTTTTCATGCTGCAGTGGTTATCCTTTCTGTTGTCTTCGTTATGTATTTTTCTACTTCGCTTTTGTGCGATTCACAGGTTTCTATACAGACTTATCCTTTCCCCTATCTTTCCTTTCACGTAGAGTCGGTAAATATTATCCTTTGGATGTCGTGCATTGTGCATAGTCATAAGTGTTTTAGTTTTCTGATCTAGTCACCTAAACTCTTCTTTAATCAAGCTTATGCACGTTCCAAGTATTTTAATGTGACACTTCCCACGTGTCTTTGCCTTTTATAAGTTTCCTACTATATAGTTTAGTTTCTAGAAAATTTTTGTTCTTCTCAGATATCCTTTTCCAAACTACTACTACTACTACTACTACTACTACTACTACTACTACTACTACTACTACTACTATTAGGATTGTTTCATATTGATCATCACCAGTGACTGCTCACAGAAAATAACCCAGTGATATTTTCCTACAGTCTGAGTGTCAAAAAGTCTTTTCAGATATCTAGTGTTTGTCCCTTCTTTCAATAACTTTAACATGCCATTCAGCTTTATCACAACAACCATGAAACATTAAAAGTAACTGTCGTTGTTCTTCAGTGGACTTTGAATGACTATAAGTTTCTTCAATGTTCTAATAAATTTGCAACCTTCCACTGGAGATCTGGTTGGTGCTGTCCCTCCTCGGTATTTTCAATCGCCTTTACATTTCAAAATTATTTGGTTTGGAAGAATTTCAGGCTGGTTCCTCTGAAAGTATTTCTTTGAACTAAGGGCGGATAGGATAATGTCACTTGATGAAATTTCTGATAGTTTCAGTTTTTTTGGACTCGTGTGATTTTTCTTTTTTCATTTATCTGTGACTGGTGAGCGTTTGTTGGTTCTGTGAATTGGTTATAATATTCTTGTCATGTTTTCCAAAGTTGTTCTTAGTTCTCCTAGAATTATTGGCATTATAGAGAGTTGTTCATGTTCCATCATATTTTATTTAATATATTTAATTGCTTTTACTAACCGGGTTGAGATTTTTCTTACTTCATAAGCTTACTTCGTTAAAAATATATTCTTTGTTAGCTTTATTTAATAAACTCGAATATATACATGTATATGTTCATGTATATATATATATATATATATATATATATATATATATATATATATATATATATATATATTTACTTGAAACGTACTCGGTTTGTATATACCAATCGTAATTGGTTAAAAATCATTCTCATAAATCACTCTTTTTATAAAAAATTACCTTTATTCATATAATGTTTGTAAAAAGTTACAATCTCAATGAATTCTTTGTTATTGAGTTTCAGAGCATATATATATGCAGTATAATAATTCTCCAAGTTCCAAATATCAAATTTTTTTCGGTTGGGCATTTATTAAATTTCAAAAAGTATGCATTAAAATATTGTTTCGTGTTGTGAGTAACAAGTTTACAAAATTATGTGATTGCTGCATACTTAATCACGTACCCTTCAGATGTTTACGTTAAAAAATTAATAAAAACACCATTTTGGACAACTTAGAGAAAAAGGAATATATATATATATATATATATATATATATATATATATATATATATAAATTTGAAGGGGGTTAGAACAGCAGTCTAAAGAGCACAGTGTATTTTAATGTGATAGTAAAATTATTAATTTAATTAAAATACAATAAAAAAAGATTGCTCGTTGTACTGCAGATATATAATAAGCTCGATAGGCATATATCCTGGAGCTATTTTTATATTTAGTAAGATGATTGATAATTTATAATTCAAATTCAAATTAAAAATTAAAAATCTGTTTCATAAGAAAAACACAACAAAGCCAATAAATTGTACGATCGTTTCGGAATCGATGTATTTATTGTTTTTATTAAATCATGGACAATAACTTTAACATAGTTTTTGTGAAACAAAGTCCCCTCATCAGCAAAAATATTGGGTGTTTTCTTTTGTTTTTTTTTTATAAAAGACACCATAAATAAACCTAACATTTTTTAAGTAAGGCAGATGTATCTTCTAATGGTTAGCCTTTTGAAAATCGTAATTATCGTCAAATCATTCATTTGGATGTTAAATGTAGCTTATAAAAAATCATTATAAGCTACATTTAACATCCAAATTAATGCTTTGAAAATAATTACGTTTTCTCTTCCCTGCAACCTCTTTCTCACAGAAGAGGTGTTGCGAGTTTGTTTCTACTTTATCGTTATTTTCATGGCAAGTGCTCGGCTGAGCTCCAATCTATGGTCCCCCCTCGCCAAACTTTCACAAGAAACGCCTGTCTAGCAGAAATCACTATCAATAATTTCCCCTGCTCTTTATCTGTACCTAAACCTAAACGTAGATTCCATGAGCAAAGCTTCTTTATTAGAACTGCACGCCTATGGAATTGTCTTCCGTTTTCCTGCTTTCCAGCTAATTACAATTAATTATGGTTGTCTTCAAGTTTAACGTAAACAAGTTTTTGATGAGCCGTTCCATACAAGTTAATAAATTTACCAAGTTTCCATTACTAACGATTACTATATTGTCCAATTTCTACTGCACACTCTTTAACCCTTATCCTTGAGTGGCCTCTTGGCCTTGATAAGTGGTGATATCTATTAAAAAAAAAGAAAAATTTACGAAAGTGTTTTTTTTTGTTTTTTTTTTTACCTAAATGTGAGTTGGGAATAATTTTCCCTTTAACCAATTTGGTACCCCCACATGGAGAGCGCCATATATAGTTTTAAAAATATAATTATCCACTGACACGTGTTTCGTCGTCTACGACTCATCAGAGTGGCTGAATCTCGCTAGATTATATTCCTTTTTCTCTCCTTACTGTGTCTCTATTGTCTGTTAGTCTGTCTGTGTGTCTGTTTGTTTGTCTCTCTCTGTAATATATATATATATATATATATATATATATAGAGAGAGAGAGAGAGAGAGAGAGAGAGTAAGAGAGAGAACAAGTTCGAGTTGTCTGTAAATACACTTGTGTATACGTACGTGTGCGAGACAATGTCATCGTTTTGAATGTCATCTCTACGATTGCTTAATTCAAAGCAGCCCTTCGGATGTCTTCTTGGCTACTACTGCAATTAGAACTGCTATTTTCAAGATGGAAAAATATCTTCTAAATGAATGCAAAAGAGACATATGTGATCTGCGCTAACATTCAAGTGCCTACTTTCTATAACAAATATTATTACTTGAAAATGTGATTGGCCTGAAAAAAGCAGCTTTATTTCCTTAACTCAAGTTGAGCTTCAATAACGACAATGCGATCTGCTTGATTATGTGTAATGAATCATAAATTCGAAGGAATTAAAGGAATTGGTTTCGCGAGGAAATAATGATGGGGAAATTGCGTTTACTCTGAGAGGCTGTCTGCGAGATGTTCATTATTTTTGCTTCCTATTTTTCCCCTTTCTACTCAAGAGGTGAGCAAACACTATTAAAAAGTGAACGCGTGGACGTTGTTTGTTATAGCGGGGTTGGAGGTCATCAAAACACAGTCTGATGGAAAATGAACACCTTGCGTCGGATAGGATGAAGAGCCTGGCGATATGAAATAGACACGGTTCTTGAAATAGATAAGTAAATAGAAACACGGAGTAACTCACCAATTTAAAAATACACAAAGTACACAGACCCTTCCAAAAGTAGTGCCTCCTATTTTTTATTCTGCCCGAAACGATCAGAGGTGATTGCTAATGGCGTTGCTATTATGACTGTTATTGTTTGAATTCATCGGACTACTGTTCTTATCTTGAGTGTGATTTTCACAACGGTTCGGCCGATATAACCTCCGATCTTCTTCAGGTCTCAAGAATGTTTCTGTCGAACTCGGTAATTTGGACGGAATATGAACGGAACCTTTTATTTACTTCACGGGGGTAGTATGCTCTTGTTCCGTCAGCCATGGCTGGATAGAGGTCCTAAGTAATTCGCAATTGTATTTTTTCGGTCGCCCACACTTAGAATAAAACTTTCAACCTTCAGGAGAATATCACTTTTACGATTGAATTTTTCAAAGTACTCTAATTACTGCACCAAGGGTACTTCCCAAGTTCGACAAAATACACCTAAAGAAAATCGGAGGTTACATCGACCGAACTGTTGTGAAAATCACATTCAAGATGGGGACAGTAGTCCGATGAATCCAAATAATACGAATAACCATTCCTCATCTCAAAAATGTAGAAAAGTCATTGAAATTATGTATTCATGATCTAATAGTTTCATCTTTCGGTTGCAGATATTGACGGTGTTGAGTCTCTAAGAAAGCAACAGCTGGCATGCACGTGCGCTAGAAGCAGGAATGTGCCGTTGAATTCTTCCATGCAGAAAAAATTGAAACGATCAAAATTCACCGACGCCCGTTTGAACGTTTACAAAGCCGATGCAGTTGATATCAACACAGATAGATGGGTTCATCGAATTCAGAATGGCGACAGAGATGTGAGTGACAAAGCACGCCTTGGACGCCTATGCACAGCCACCACCCCATCGCACATGTGCGAGAGAATAGTGATAACTACGCAGAAAAAGAAATTCGAGAGCACAAAGGGTCGTTCGTAGCGTTTTCATAGCTCTTCAACTTTATTCCTTCCGTTTTCATAGCTCTTCAACTTTATTAGAAATTAGAAATCTTTACTTTTGAAATGGCCTTCGCATATATATAACTGCTGACTGCCAACACAACGGTTCTAGGTTCAATCCTTGGCTTGGGAGAGATGCTAGTCTAGCGGTACTGATGGGTTGTGATAGAACGAAACAGGACCGTATGTCGATGACTACAAACACACACACACACACACACACACACACACACACACACACACACACACACACACATATATATATATATATATATATATATATATATATATATATATATATAATGTCTGGTGTTTTTGGGAAATGACTGCAGGAAAGTGCTCAGTTTTAAAGAAAAAAATCAATATAAGAGCTTAATATTTATTTGAAAAAAATTTACAGAAGATCAGAGAAACCTCGATTCCCTCGTTTTCAAATCCGATAGAAGGGGGCAAGTTTATGATAAAAAAAAAGAAATATCGGATTCTCTTCAGCCTCTGTTTTTTTTTATCTGTTCTGGCCGGACAGGTCGCTATTTCTGGTAAAAACACATAAATAGAGGCTGAAGAGAATCCGATATATTTTTTAACAAAAACTGGCCCCCTTCTATCTGATTTGAAATCGCTCATATATATATATATATATATATATATATATATATATATATATATATATATATATATATATATATAATGTAGAGATGTTACTATTTTTTTATTCGGCTGGGGACTGTCCCACTAAAAAATATCATCAACACTAGTAGTTGAAGTTACCTTGGTTTCCAGTACTGTCATTACTATTTACTTTAGGTTTAGTTGTTCAACGACATATGTCTGAGTCGATATGTGAATTGGTTTCTGCACACCAGGATTTTTCTTAAAATTTCTTATCATTTTTCAGTACTGCCCTTTTCTCTGATTTCGATTGCTCCTAGTCTTTCGTCCAGATTTTTTTTACTGTTAGCTTCGTTCTTGGTCTTCTTTGTATAACAGTAACTTTTCTCATGATCTTTTTAAATCCATGTATTTAATGACTCGTTGATCTTCACTATGTGATGTGCTGGTACTGTAAAGACGACAATTTGTCATGTTGTTTCCTTTTTATTTTCTTCTAGCAGGGTTACCTTGCGTTGACCGGGATAAAGGTTATAGCATATTTCTTTTAAAACCTCTATCTCTATCGACCGCCCTCTCACTCGTTCGTTCTTCACTCGTCCTGTTTTCCCAAATCCTTTTCTTAAATCTCCTCTTCTCCTTCCCTCAGTTCATTCTTCTCTAGCTAAACATAGACACATACAACTCTCCTTTTATTTCTCTCCAATTTATTTCCAAATTCGTGCATATTAACACTTAAAAAGCCGTAACGAAAACTGCCCCAGTTGACCCTCATAGAATAAATATTTTTTTCTAAATTTTAGATATGATCCAGAGCACTGCTGGCCAGGAATATACCAACTTTTGGGAGTTTTGTTTAGTCGTTATTTAATTTTAGTAAGACATACAAACATACACACATACACACAGACAACTACCATTTATATTAAATTTAATTCAGTTCATTTAGCAAAATAAATAAATAAATAAAACTCTTGTGCCTCAATGCCATGTAGGGGGAAAAAGGTGGTAAAAATGTACAGAGAAGAGGACACAGTAGTCAAGCACGTGTCTAAATTTATCTTAAATTGTTTGTTGGTGCATTTATTACTTCACAAGATCCAGCAATTCTGATTGTGAAACCAGTCCTCCTTCAGTTCAATCGAAATCGGAGGTGAAAAACTTTCATGTAGTATTTGTGTAGTCCTCTTCCTAGTGCAAAACTGAATACAAGGTTCTGAGGTACATTAGGACCCCGGGATACGATGACCCAAAGATACGTTTTTTCCAGGTTACGATTTGGAATACGATGTTTTTTCCGGCCCCTGGTTACGGTATTTGCCCCACCTAATGGTGTTATTTATAATGTTTTTTGATTATATGCATGTGTATTATATACTGTACTGTATTTTATTACTAATTTTTAATGCCATATTCCGGGATTCTATTGTAAATCATCAGCTATTATTATTGTTATTGTTGTTGTCTATTGCATTTATTGTTGTTGTTGTAGTTTTATTATTGTTGTTATTGTTATTATTATTGCTATTATTATTGTTGTTATTGTTGTTTTTATTGTTATTATTATTGCTATTATTATTGTTGTTGGTGCTCTTATTATTATTGTTGTTGTTACTGTTGCTGTTGTTGTTACTGTTGTTTTAGTAGTTATTATTGTTGTTGTAGTTATTATTGTTGTTGTTGTAGTTATTATTGTTGTTATTGTAGTTGCGGCTCTTCTATTTTACTTTCTTATGTTAACAAATAATATTTGATTCAGAAACAGAAATTAATTTTTTTTTCATATTGTGTTTTGTATCAACATTTTCCCCAAAACAGAACTACAATAAATGCCCTCCTCCCTGCAATGTTTCACGAAAACAGCTACACAAACCGTATATAAAATAAAACGAAAAGGTAAGCATAATTATTGTTGCTTGTTCTTTTTTTATTCTCCCGTAGAGGAACAGAAAATGGAAGTATGCTGAATATGAAGACAAACGTGAGGGGATGAGAAAGAAATGAACTACTTGTAGTTCAAGACGTTATTATGTCATTATCATGATAATTAGATTTCATTCAGGAGTTTTCACTTTGACTTCAACGCCATTAGAGAGGAAATAAATTTTAAGTGATCGGCGGGAAATGAATAAATACGCAGGGAAGAAAGAAGACGGCGCATGCGTTCAACGGATTGATATCACCAGATGCCTTTGCTGATAACTAACGTTAAACAACAACATGGAAAATAAAAAAGGACAACACTAATAATCAGTAAGAAGAAAAGGATGAAAAATATACATTTAAACATATTAAATATTATGTTACACGTATTTATAAAAATACTATCTTTATATATCGACGGTTGCCCTGGGGTTTTAAATTTAATTTTTGTTTTTCATTAATTTTATTTTTTTTACAAAATTATTATTATTATTATTATTATTATTATTATTATTATTATTATTATTATTATTATTATTATTATTATTATAATAATAATAATAATAATAATTATTATTATTATTATAATAATAATAATAATAATAATAATAATAATTATTAATATTATTATTATAATAATAATAATAATAATAATAATAATAATAATAATAATAATAATATACTTAATAAGGACAATGAACGCTAAATTCAATTATTAGGAAATGCAATTTGGTGCATAAGATTCTTAGAAAATCTTAACGCACTAATAAATGTCATTTTGGAGAGCTAATCATATCCAAAAATTTTATAAATGCAAATTAAAATAACATTAATTTAACAATAATTGTCTTTTTTATTACTTTAACAGAGATACGTTATTGAATTCCTGGAAAATGTGCATTAAGAATGGAGGTGACTATGTAGAAAAATAAATTCTGGCGCAGAAAATGTCGATCGTTAATAATATCACTCCCGTCTTCCTAGCTCTTCCATTTTTCTAGATGAAAAATTAAGACTTTACTTTTGAGACGACCCTCGTCAATATCATATTTATATTTTCTTCAGAATAATGAATTCATCCAAGTGTAGTTTTTGAGGCCACGATATGGTGCAAGTGAGACGTTTTACGCGTGAAGATCTAATTAAAGCCAATAAAAATCATAACAACAAATACATAAAACTAGAACCAGTTTATTGCATAAAGAAATCCTCAGATCTATTAGTAAATGCGACTGATAAAATTCAAAGTGACATAAAAATAATTATAAGAATTTGTTTGATTTCATTACCAAATGATACCGTAATATTTACATTAAACTTTTAAAATATTTACTATGTATTTTTCAGATTGTTCAGACCTCTGTTTTTCCTTTCCAACATTCACCCCCCCCAAAAAAAATGCTCATTGCTACGATACATCTGAAGAAAGCCAAAAGTTACATCGAGCGAAGGGTTCTTTACATAATAACCAAGATGAAAGTCGTAGTCTGGAAAAATCATAATATAATTATACTAGCGGGGGTACCCGGCGTTGCCCGAGTGTTTGTTTCCGGGACGGGGGGGGGAGTTTTAAAAAATGTTATGGTAGGTAAGTAGGAAGGATCAAATCCGGAGTCATGAGTAAAAGTAGGAAAATAAAGTGTGAAAAAAAAAACCCATCTGCAACGTTAACAGTTCGGCCACCAATAAAAGTCCATTCCAGTTGTTTAGGGGGGGAAAAAAACGACTACGGTAGGTCGGCGCGAACGTGAAAATATAATGTGAATTGTCCAGCACGCTAAGCACTACGCCACAGAGCACTGCAGCTTAGTTTAGTGATTTTAAATAACTTCACATGAAAGAACTACGAAGCCAAACCGGTGTTCTCTTCTCAACTGTTCCTTGTGAACGATCCCCAAACGGTGTTAAGTGGTGGCAGGGGGAGGAGGAATTTATTAAAGAGAAAATATTTTACCACTTCTATTGATCTTAACCGATTTTGGCCGTGACTTCTCAGCAGAAAAAGTATAGAAATCTAAGATTATCGAGGAATTTGAGAAATAATAAGCCTATAACACACCTCAGATATTGTTCTGCCGTTTGTGCATATTATATTTGCATGAAATATCTTGATTTTTAATCTTATTAAGGTCAAAATCAGACAGGAAAAAATGAGTTCATTTTATTTATATAGAGAGAGATTATCAATTCTCATCTAAAAAATCAGAAAAATTTTATCTTCAAATGTTTTCTTTTTATTTACTATGTACTTATAAACGGTATGTTAATCTAGTATTAAAAGAAAAGATTCTTAAAAATTAATTTAATTATCCGTAGCTCATTTATACAAACACGTGACGATGTAACTATGGTGATGATTGATTGTTTTTGTCTGGTCCACACACTTACACCACCGACTGAAAATGATTACTTATTGGTTTATTAATTAAATGTAAGCGAATTTTATTTTGAATAATTCAAGTCACAGAAATATGACACCATATCTAATATATATTATTCCTTAATTGGAATTCATTTTGAGATGAGCATTATATATATTAATTTTTTTTATTTCGGACTACTATTCTCATCCCATAAAACGTTGTGAATAAACAAACCAATAAAAGATGAAAAAACAACAACTAATAAAGATGAGAATAGTAGTCCGAAATAAAAATAAATTAATATATATAATGCTCATCTCAAAAATGAATTCCAATTAAGGAATAATATATATACCAATCGGTACGGACCCAATTATGGAAGATCAGATAATAAATAAACGTTGATTTATAAGATCAAAGAATCCAACTTTGATCGCCCTTCGGGGCCCGTGGCGCAGTTGATAGAGACGTTGAATCTCTACAGTTCCAGATGAACATTGTCTGAAGATAGCGGTTTCAATCCCACCCAAAGCGTTTTCGAAATTTTTACTTGGCCAAAAATGTGGTGAGACGACAACAACTACGGATGGCAGTGATGGCTGATAATGCAGTTAGGAGATTCGAAGTTCCTATCCGTCGCGGTTACCGCCTGACGAAGGCCAGAGGAATTAGTTGGCCGAAACGTTGTGAATAAACAAACCAATAAAAGATGAAAAAACAGTAACTAATAAAGATGAGAATAGTAGCCCGAAATAAAAATAAATTAATACCATATCTAATGTTTTCATTGTGAAGATTTCGAAAACTGTATTTTGTTATTAATCTAAACTCTTAACTTTCACTAGAAGTAAATAATAAATTCAATTATTTAGATTCCTTATAATTTCTTACACTATATAACATGGATTTCTTTTAAAATTTTATATTTTACCTTAGACATGAGAAGTCATCGGACTTTGTTTGTAATGAACATTTTGTTTTAATAAACTAAGAATTTGTTTGTAAAAACATTCTATTAATCTTTTATTCTCGCATTCGAGCTTAAAGCCATTTAATTACGAAAAGTAATGTCTCCTATTTCTGTCCCGCCCAAATGTTTCAGAAAGGATTATAAATTGCATTCTTATGATGACTGAACTGGGATGTCCCGATATAATGGACCGGTTGTAAATATTTTTGTTTAAATGGCTCACTAGCCACCCTATTATAAACTCTGTTTTTATAAGTAAAATCTACATTTGGATGAATTGATGAGTACGAAAGACTATAAATAAGTTATTTAGAATACGAGGGTCTTTCCAAAAGTAAATCTAATATTTTTTAATTCAAAATTTAGAAGACCTTCGAAAAAGGAGATTGTGTCATTAAAACTAGAAACCTTTTGTTATCCAGAATTTTATTTTCTAAATAGTCACCACCATTCTCAATGCAATTTTGCCAAATATTAAATGAGGCATTTATGTTTCTGATGTACTTCCATAAAAAGAGTTGCTTTCTCAGATTCTCACACCATCAATATCTGCAACAGACAAGGGAAACGTCATAAATGCATCTGGCAATCCCCGTGAGATTCATTCAGGCGGTATAAAAATGTATGATACATTACTTTTGAAACGCCCCTTGGATTGTTTTATTAATTTACTTCATATACAATCACTGATATTTGCGTTTTATCTCTAACTCACGACTGGGATGTAAGGACTTACAGCGTAATCCATTCCTTATTTTACAAGTTATTAAGAATACAATTTTCATACTTTAAAAATTGTAGTTCGTGTAATATTGAAAAAAAAGGAGTGTAAATATTTCTGTGAAAATTCAGATATCTCCTAATCTTGTCAAATTTTAGCAATAGCTAAACAATTCAAATACATGAATGTAAAGCAGTAAATGTATCTTGTTCAATTTTTATTATATCATTTGATCCTCATTAAATTTTTGTAAAAGAAAATTAAAATTGGTGTAAAACTGAAGGAATTAATTTTACGTATATAAATAAAATAATAAGATATGATCCTAACATGATAAAAGGATGCTCGATTTTATAGTAAGGTCATTAATATTAGATAAATTGAAATGATAAAAAATATATATTACATTGTCTACTCGTTCATAAATATATATACATATTATTTCATTCAATTTAGGTAAACAAAAGTAGCATTGGTCGCGACTGATCTACTACGACACCGCTCCTTTGTTTTCTTCTATTTATTCTCTTTAATCAAATTTCTTGTTCTGTCACGAACGAGCGTAGCCGTCTGATCTAATTAAAATAACTAAGGCTACGCGTCATTGAACATAGCGGTTGCTGATTAAACCCTTTCCCACTCTTCTAACGACCTCGCCACGTGTCTTCAAACACCTACAATAGAAATTATTTATTAAAAACCCCTTCTAAATTTTTATTTTTCATTAAACGACATGCCTCGATAAAGATTATAGAGTATGATTGTATGATGAAATCTTTTTAGATTGACACAGTAGATTTACTGTCGTGACCAATGGTAATTTTGTTTATGCAAATAAAATAATATCTTGTTCTTTTTCGAACACTATCAACAACTTCGTTAAATTCAATGGTTTTTACTTTTGGATATTTTAACCCTGGCACACACACACATATTTTCTTTTTATGTGATCGCAGCTGTTAATGATTTCTTACGGCTAACCTTTGGGTTTGATTGAAATACGATATTTCTTTCCATTATATATACGATTACACACGAAGTCACATTATCGCATTGCAGTTTCGCACAGACATATGTGGATATATATATACTCGTGCAGGCACACACACACACACACACACACACACACACACACACACACACACACACACACACACACACACACACACCGTTATGCAAACAACATCAAAACCAGGACCAAAAATATCTGTAAAAAGCACATTCAGATACACGTAATTGATTTTTTTTTGCTAGGCGGCTGACAAAGTCAACAAAAATGGCGATTGAAATAAATAATACCGAGACTATATATATAGAGAGAGATGGAGAAAAAAGCGAGAGAGAAAGAGAGAGAAAGAGAGCTAGAGAGAAGAAGAGAGAGGGAGAGAGAGTAGACTAAGCATATTTGGTTATGTAGGTTGTGTTTAGAAAAGAAGGCGATTTGTTGATCGAAATATTCAACTCGTCCATTTCATTACGGTAGATCGAGCAATTTAGAAGACGGCATATTTTTTTGGTCTGCGTGGAAGTCGGTCTATGCATGTATCTTGCGCCGACAAGCTTCTCTCTATTTTATTAGCATTTCTTGATCTGATACAAATCTATAAAAATAGACTACAAATTGAGAACTATATAATACTTTATTCTAATAATTTCACTCTAATACACCTTTTGTATATAAAAAAAAATTGTATTGAATTCACTAGTTTTTTTCCTCTCACGTTATTTTCTTTTGTATGTCGGATATATAAGTAAAACACAATTCGCGTCAAGTTTTAGACTTAAAAATTACAAACGTAATATCAGACACTAACTACCCTACTCTCGACAAGGCAAACATTTCAATCACAATTAAAATTAACAATAGAATATCAAATGAATTTTAACAGACTCAAATTCCCGTACGCATATGCAAGCAAGCAAAAAGAGCAATATTGATTTAAAAAATAAGACGAAGACAAATCATGTCTGAACTCCGATATTGTTGTTCTTAATATAATTAGCCTTTTTACAGATTGTGCAGGAAACCGTTTTGACATAAACATTTGTTAATAGAACTTTGCGATAAGATGAATAAGATAGGCACAGTTGCATGAATATTAAGAGAATAGTAATTCTCTTTGGCGTCGAAAAGACCTATTTCGCGCGGAACCAAGTTAAACAAAAGCAAATGAAACATGTATTATCTCCCATGAATGCACAGTGAATGGGGCATAAAAAATAACTAAATTAAGCATTGCCCCTCCCACAATTTGGCCCCAAAAGTCCCTAGGGGCCATCAAATCCTGGTGAAAATGGACAAACGGTTCAATTTTAGGCCATAACATATGAAAATTGAGTCCTGTTCCATGCACAAAAAGAAATGACTAAGTCCATCATCCCCCCTATTTGATCCCAAGAGTCCTCCAAGGCCTTAACATATTTAAATTTGAGTTCAGCACCATGCAAAACTACTAAATAGAAATACACAGAAAAATTTGGATAAATATTGTAAAATAGTCCCAAAAACGGAGTGTTTTTATTAGCCCTAAAAGAGCCCCTGGGACACACCCAAGAGTTGTCGCAAAGTATAGACAAACAAATTTATATAGAAATCAGTTAGTTACAACTTTTCAAAAGTTTCATCAAAATCCAAGGCGTCAATTTTTTTTAATAAGCACAAAGTGTGAATTTTAGCTATTTTAATCCGAAAGACACCCCTAGGGGGGCAACCAGAGTTTTCCCGGAAAATCCGTTCTGTTATTTTTTTACTCATATCATGTTTAATGTTTGTGCAAAATTAAAAAAATTGCCAAACGCAGTTATTGAGAAAAATGCGGACGGACGAACAGACGAACGGACAAACGGACAAACGGACAAGGAGGAATTTACAGGTCCACCCTCCTTTTGTCAGGCAACCAAAAAAGCGTTAAAATGAGCAATTTCTCAAGTTAAAATTGTTAAGAAATGCTATTTGGCTTTTGTAATCAAATCATACATTTTTAATAACGGACGAAGATATTCAAATTAAATATTTGTTACTTATATATTTATACCGTTGTACCTTAAACGTACTTACTACGTGAGTCACAGTTTCCAGATTATAAATGCAATGATCAAGAGATCCTATTTATTAAAAAGGAGGATAAAATGTGATAACATATTACGAACATTAAATTATTTGTATATAGATACGCTAATTTAATGTTCGTAGTAAGTTATCACTAGGGTTATGACAGCAGCATATTCTTTTCATTGTTTTGACTCTCGAGTGTGTAGACAGTTAGACACAGTTAATTAACCGAGCACTACATCACTCTATATAAAAGCATATAAGAATCAAAACAATGAAAAAAAAACATACTGTTATCCAAGCCCTAGTTATCACATTCTGTCCTCCTTTTTAATAAATAGGATCTCCCGATCACCGAAGATGCAATGAAAAAAAAGAATTAAAATTAAATAAAAATTGATGCCGCTTTTGGACCGTACGTGGAACTAAAATATACCTTATTTGTCTTCTGGCTAGGATATGAGGGTACTATCTCTTCTGTTTAAAGATGGTATAATGATATTGCACCTGGCGTCCATACAATGGATATATGTTGCAGACACCTATAAGGATATTGGAGATAAACCGTAATAAGCAGCTATATTCTGACACTACATTAACCAGATTACTTAAATTATTACTTTTGCAGTTTTAACAAAAGGCCTACAATTATATCACGGGGCGTCCTTTCACACTGAACGTCTACAGTATGCCTAGCAGCAATATATTACATATGAACGATGCCGCTGTAGAATTCATACAAGTCACTCTAGTTACAAAAATAAATATTATCTTTATAGTAAACATACATTTGTCAATTCAATGCTGAATTTTTAGACTTAAACTAATTCACTAATTTCTTTAGGTTGGACCTTACGGAATCTTACTTCATGGATTATTAGTTATATTCACCTGAAATTGAACTTTTCGATTTCAAGATAGTCTAATCTATCTTCGAACTTTAGCTTCTTCTTTAAGGAACACCACTTAATTGAATTATTGATTAACTAGCAGGACCGTGAAAATTCCACGGAATGAGAAATATTTTTGGACACAGAAACCAATAACATACATCAATAATGTGTTTATTAACATTTCCGTGAAAATAGTATCATGTTTTCTTAATATAGAAATAAGATAAATAAATGTGCACTAATTAATACACATAAAGAAATATTGTGCTACATAGTTCAATACAAATAATAAACTCACATTGTAAGAATTGTTTTTTTAATCCAATCCTTTCAATCCATCAGCTAATGTTCTTATTTGTTTTTGTTTTTTTTTGCACTGTTCCTTTACGTAACATTTCGCTAGCTTCTTTCTTCGGTGAAAACCCGCTAAACGTCGAAATTAATACGATTTCCTTTCTTACTTATTATAGCAATTATCATACATTATTATAATGTTTGAAAACAAAGGTCCATCATATTCATGTCCTGGGTTGTCAGATAAGCCTTTTGAAAGTCAAATTTCGCGAATTTAACTTTTTTGAAACAGTTTAGCCTTTAAAAATTATAATTGACTTTTTCAAAGAGTAACGTACGGAACTAACTAAGGAAAGAACAAGCAGAATATTATATAAATTAATTTATTATTTGACTTTTTATTTTTCTTCTTTTATTGAAAAATATCTTTTATGTATTTTCAAGTACATGCTATACGATGATAAATCGTTTGTTAATGTTAATCATCCGATGAAAATGGTTATTTTTCATCTTTTATTCGTTGTTGTTTTTTCACGACAACACCCAATAAAAGATGAAAAACAACAACTAATAAAGATGAGAATAATAGCCCGAAATAAAAATAAATTAATATATATAATGCTCATCTCAAAAATGAATTCCAATTAAGGAATAATATATATACCAATCGGTACGGACCCAATTATGGAAGATCAGATAATAAATAAACGTGGATTTATAAGATCAAAGAATCCAACCTCGATCGCCCCTTGGGGCCCGTGGCGCAGTTGATAGAGACGTTGAATCTCTACGGTTCCAGGTGAGGATTGTCTGAAGACAGCGGTTTCAATCCTACCAAAGCCAGAGGTATACTTGGCCAAAACGTGGTAAGACAACAACAACTACAGATGGCAGAGATTTCTTTGAATGCAGTTAGGAGATTCGAGGTTCCTATCCGTCGCGGCTACCACCTGACGTAGGCCAGAGGAATAGTTGGCCGAAACGTCGTGAAAGAACAACAACCAATAAAAGATGAAAAACAACAACTAATAAAGATGAGAATAATAGTCCGAAATAATATATATATATATATATATATATATATTGTATTGAACGTCCATGAAAATGCAATTCAGATAATCGGGCCTCATATCGGTATGAGTATTCGATACGTAAAAAAAAGTCGTGGAGTGGTTGGGCCTCGAAACCGTGCGTATACTCTCCTGATGACTTGACATTTTCTGGAAACCAAAGCATAGTACCCCACCAGTAAAAACAGCTTACACATAATTTACGAATGGAATAGCTACAAAAAGTCAATATATTTCTATCCCCAATACCCAACACTAAATTAAAGCTGAAGGGATATACATCACACTTGACAACAGCCGTTTGAATAAACCCACTGAACAGACGAATCGTTGAGCATTTTGTTTTTGTTTTCTGTTCCATTTAAAATGCATCTACACACACACATATAACTATATATATATATATATATATATATATATATATATATATATATATATATATATATATATAGGCAATGTTTGTTTGTGTGTTGTAGAAATCAATGTGTCAATAGAATATTCAAATGAGTTAAAAAATATTAATTTATTAAAAAAATAACAAATGACCCTATCGAAATTTTCTTTTCATTCTTTCTTCTATCGGAGAGTAAGAGTAACCCTTGGCAATTATCGGTTAATCAAATTATTGATATTTATCAAAAATTAAGGAAATTACATTTTTTTTGAGATGTATTTTATTCTTTTCATGAATAAAAATAATCTAAGGAGAGAATATCTCAATGACAAATTTATTAAAAATGGTTTCAACACTACATTTTAATATTTCAAATAATTTAATAAGAACAAATTCGTTTGGATTCTTTAAGATTTTGGTTTGTAAAAATGCGGCGTCAAAAATATTTTATAAGATTCAATCGCGTTAATATTTTTTATAAATAAATGTAACTCATTTGGAAAATCTAATTTTGAAGTTTCGTAATACCACCGACAAGTCGACGACTCCAAAACATCGTGTGTTCCGTGGCTTTCTATTTTATCTTCATCATCTAGTTCCGTACGTGACGTCATTTTCTCCCTGGAGACCGTCGATGAGGATGCACGCGGGTTCACAAGTATACAAATAAAACAAAAACACAAGAAAAACAGACGCCGATGTTTCACATATATGTCGATTGGATTATGGAGAGTGTGATTCTACATATTAATTCACAAACACATTATGTTGAAGCCGTCAGTTCCTCTCACCATCTTCCTCGAAGAACCTCCGAGCAACCAATTGCTCTCGGCCATATCTAAAATCCAACGTTTTTTCTCCGAATTCAGATAGCAATTTACTAAGCGTCCGATTGACCTCCCCCCGTCAAGTGCTGTTCCTATTGTTCTATTCTTAATCCATTGTTCAGTCCTTTTTCTATCGTCATTCGTTACACTCTAAGTTAAACTCTACCCTTATTTCTCTTTGTTTGTGTTAAGAACAATTTTCTATCCATTGTCTTTTTAGAACTCACTAAACCTACTTCCTTTTGTTTTGCCATATATCCTTTATTTTTTTCTTTCCCTCCTCAGCACTCGACGAACATAGCGTAACAGTTTTTAATGTACAAAATTTAAACATAAGACACCGTAACAACATTGGTAAAAAGTTCTCAGCTTCTTTAAACCTGCCTGACTTGTTTACATGTAAATTAGTTGTCTACTTATTCAAATTAGTAACAACTATGAGTTCCACAAATCTAATATTAGTTTTTTCTTCTTTAATCAGTCACTTGACACGAGAAACACCTTAAACGTTTTATAGACGGCCAGTTTTTATCTCTATTGTCACAGAACCGTAAATGTAGTCTATAATGCAATATAAAAACAATTAATTTTAAGAAGAAACAAGACCAGATGCGCTGACAATGCCGGAACTTAGGTGACATTTCTTTTGAGACTGTCTGCTCATCCACTATTTTAAGGCTAAGTAAGAAAATTAAGTCAGTAGGAATTAACTTTAGCCTATCTTTTAGAAGGAATTCATTTTACCCTTCTTTGGCATATTCCAATAAAACCTTTGAAACCACCAACAAATCTCTATTTTGTTTCCATACATGAGGTTTATTTGCAACAGAGCATGGACGTGC
>NC_136486.1:168845439-168885439 GCF_053919585.1 Euprymna scolopes
AATGTTGAGATCCAGCAACAAGCAACAGCAAGATAGCCAGCAACAAATATATATATATATATATATATATATATATATATATATATATATATATATATATATATATATATATATATGTGTGTGTGTGTGTGTGTGTGTGTGTGTTTGCTTTGAAATATAAGGTTTGAGTTTGAGCTTTAGAAAGTTCTGATAATTAAAAGCATCTTGTGAACTGAAAGAGTGTATGGGTGAGAGATTAGATACTAATAGAATAAAGAGACAATATGCAATGTAATTATTTATTTTTTCGACTTATTAATCTTATGTCTACATTGTAATCGTGAGTCTTACGATGCCCATATTTATCTAATATTTCGCAGTGAATACCTTCGTTTCAAAGTTGTCAATATCGGATTCGCAACACACGACACATATATAGAGGCATAAACTATAAAATAAATCGGCATCATAAATAACGAATTATAATAATACATATTATAGGATTTTAACATATTTCCTCAAGATTACTAAATTACTAAAATCTACATTATATCAAAACTAAAGGTGTTGACATTCCGTAAAGTAAACTAACAAAATTAAATATTAAAGAAGTTCGGCAAAAAGGAAATGTTTCTGTGGACATTTTAAAAATGAAATTCTAACGCAAATATTATGTGATACAAGGACAAAGAAAGATGATAAAAAATTAATGACAATATAAACTTAATCGTTTATGAACATAAAAGTCACAGAATACATAAGCGAAATGACGCACGGGCTTAAACGTTAACTGATGATCAGTCGCAAAAAAAAGAACAAGATTAGAAATCACCCCTTTTCATTACAATGACTAAACAAATCTTTACCAACATTAGCCTGTCCTCGAATGGCTTCTGGGTATTGAGTCGCAAAAAAAAGAACAGGATTAGAAATCACCCCTTTTCATTACAATGACTAAACAAATCTTTACCAACATTAGCCTGTCCTCGAATGGCTTCTGGGTATTGATAAACGGTGAATCTTCCTGTAACAAAGACTGCCGAAATATGAGATAGAAATATACGGTATATTTTCGAACTAGTGTGCGTTTGAGTCATTATTCAGCAAAGATAATCAAAGCTCTATAAGCATTGTAATTTTGTATTTCTTTACTGTCAGTTCACAAATGTAGAAAACCTACGTCACTGCACCTCGTCCCTACCAACAAACTACCGATAACGTAGGACGTCAACCACTGACCCCTACCCGTCAACATCACTTATCGCTTGGTAAATGACGTGAAGTGGATCTCAACCCTAGGTCGTCCCTCGGGATGATCAGCTTCTTACATCCGCCTCTGGGGTAATCTCTCCCGACTAGTTTGAGACACCCCTTCCCTATGCATCACAGCAGAATCGACGCGCTAATACATTTTCATTAAAAGAAATGAAGAGGAGTGGTCACAAACCAAATGGATGTTGACATCTGGTCCGTCTGGTGAAGTCTTCATCTGCGGCCGGCGCTGATGGTTTCTGGGAAGTGAAATGATGACCTGATAGATGAGCGCTTTAGATATACAGAAATATGTTTTTATGGGGGTGGGGGTAGTCAATGTGGGATATGGCCGGTGTATTGACAAGATGGAAGCAACTATGATGACTGATTAATTTAGAAATAGGTATAAGTGGACGAAAATGTTCCCTAAAATTCTAATCTCGTTTTGATCTCAGAAATGTTAGGTCACGTGGTACCAGCTGACCAGTGTCACACCAAATAGTATATCATTGTATATAAGTAGCATTAAATTGACATGGATAACCAACATGGACCAGATTTGGGGAATGGATAAAATGTTTTTACGGAAAAAAAGATATTTAGGATCAAAAGCCTCCTGTGTTCAACTTGTGCAAAATATATTGCTTTTGGTAACATTAATTTCGCATATATTTGCTTGTTTGGTTTTACAGTTTTTCGATTTGTTTTCCAAGGTAATAAATGGTCGAAAATCCTTTAAACTTTTTTTGTTTACTTTTAAATTGTCAGATAAATAGAAGTAAACGATAAAAAAACAAAACAAAAAGAACTATTGTTTTATAGTTCATCATTTTTTTTAGATAAGGTATAGTTGTTTATATTCTTTGGCTTAATCGGCCTAATGTTCTCACCTTAAGTGTTATTTGCATAACCTTCTCTCAATGTAACCTCCGATATTCTTCCAGTGAAAAACTCGTCTTGTTTGGTAAAGGGAGATTTAGTTCTTACACTCTGAGGTATTTCGTATTCTAGTTTTAGCCGAAAAATTTAGAAAAAAATAATTATAACGTCAATAAAATTATCAAGCAAAGGGGATTTTATTTCTGAATTATCTATTACTAAAATTTTAATAAGACGAGATGTATTTTTTTATTAAAATTAAATTTGTTAAAAATTAACTTTTTAATAGAAACTATATCCGATTAAAAATAAACAAAAATAGACAATGCGTTGCCTTTGGTAACCATTATTTGTGGACTATTTTGTTTTGTCATCCATTTTTTCTTTGTTGGAAATTGTTAACAGTCGGGTTTTTTAAATTTGCCTAATATAGGCGAACACCATATAAATACTGACATCATATATTCTTAATGTTGATTAAATACTAGAGTTTTCCGCGGGAAAGGTTACAAATAATCTGCCCCTTCCTTATATCAACTTGACATTCAACAATCATGTTAATCACGTGATTATAAATCTCGCGCTCAATAATTCTTAATATCAGTTGTTCATTTGTTTAGCTGATGTCAATAACTCGACAGTTAATTGAAAGAAAACATGAATTGATCCTCAGCGATTTTTTTTCGCACACTTCATTACCGACAATGGTAAGAATGAAGCCAAAAGTACAAGATCTTGTACCCCCTCGACGTAAATACCTCAACAAACCCGACAAGCAGCAAAATCCCACCTCCACATAGTATACATCGCCAAATGTAAGAAAACCTTCTATTCTAATAGTTTCTTCCCTAGGATTGCTAGATTTTGGAATTCCCTTCGGAGTTCCTGCTTCCATCACTGTACTGACATGCAGACATTCAAGTGTAATGTAAACAAACAGCTTGCTGCTCAACTACCCACATAGTATCCCTTTAAATTATGTCTCAAATAGTAGCCTCCCCCAACATCAAAGCAAAGTGGCACTGAGTCTTGTTTGGGGTTAAAATGCAATAAAAAAGTTTCTTCGGTTTTTCGTGAATTCTTGGGGAAGTTACATTTTTAACAAAAAAGAAATGTTCGTTTTCAATTTTTTTATTTCTCTATTTTTAACTATATTTTTTTAGATGCGTCTACACGTCTTTGAAACATTATCTGGCTTTTTCTAACAGGGAGTAACCGTTTATCAAGGCCCGAATTCCACTTGAGGATAAGTAATAATAAATATCAGGTGGTCGCTAAGACAAAACCGTAATGATTGATAGTAATGGAAATTGGCTAGAATTTGATTATTTAAGAGGATGGCTAAACACGAACTTGTTTAGATTGGACTTGAAAATCACCATGTTGTAGTCATCTGGAAAGAAGCCTCGTAGTATAGAGTTCGACAAACACGCAGTTCTAGGAATGGAACTTTGTTCATGATATTTTCGTTTAATTTTAAGCCAAGATAGTTTACAGGTAAATTGTAGACAGTGGTTGTAGCTACAGGAGTGTTTGTTGAGAATATTTTAAAGTTGATGGAGCATAAATTGGAGCTCAGTCGAGTACTCTTTATGAAAGTAACGATAGAACAGAGACAGAATACGTCATTTATTTGAGAAAGAGGGTTAAAGAGAAGAAAAGGAAATCGCTTACGTGTTAAATAGACATTTTATTGATAACTGTGCAGCTTGATAAACGTATTTGATTTTTGATGCATGCAAACATCTACATAATAGGCTCTGTCTGTCGGTCGCTCTATTACAGTAACGTTGGAAATAGAATTTTTCTCGCCAATCGTGCATTGACACATTTTAAGCATACCCATTCTTCTCACACCGTAACAGAGTGCTCAGCATTTATGTAGGGTAAAGTATAGAACATTGCAAGTTACCTATTATATAAAGAGCAGTTGTCCGTGTGTGTATGTCCGGTTTAAAGTAAAAATATACAAAACAAAAATCTACAAAGTTAGTATTTTCTTGATCTATGTTGCCCGGAATGAATAATATCAAAAATTAAAATTAAATTATTCATTATTTAACGCCAAACTTAGCTAGAGATGTCTGCAGCAACTAATGAAAGGGAAGCAACTCTGTTTTTTTTCTTCTTTTTTTTCAAATAGTTAATTCTCTAATGAGGAAAGAATGAACGACAATTAATAGTGCTGCACTATAGAAAATTACACTTTATATATAATATAAGCGACAATTTCTCTGTTTGTATATCTGCTCGAAATTTTTTCAAGGGAGATAATTACATAAACACTTCCGGCGTCAAATTGTACTGATGTTGTAGAACAAAGATACTACAATTTGATCCAAGAGGTCAAAGAGTCATTTTTTGTGACTTGATATTTCTTATATGAATGAAAAAAACCCCAAAAAACCTAATTATATAGTGCGTCAGCATATAGTTTTGTAAATAAATAATTTTAGTCTTGTTTTATAAAAAGGAAATATGCTTTACTTTTAATTTATTCATACCAATAATATTGAGGCCTGCATTCACGATTGGCATTTTAAAAAAAGGAAATACGTTTTACTGTTAATTTATCCATATTAATAATATTGCCTCTCGCTCCTTGACAAGGTTCAAAATAGAGTCGCAAATCTGATAGGCCCTGAACTGGCATCTAAGCTTCAGCCTCTGTCCCATCGACGAAACGTTGCATCCCTCTGCCTGTTCTACAAGTATTTTAATGATGAATGCTCTGACGAACTGCACGCACTTGTGCCCCCACGACCTTAACACTCTCGACAAATCCGACAGGCTGCTAAATCCCACCCCCACACTGTAGAGATCTCTAGATGTAAAAGATCTTTCTACTCCAGTAGCTTCTTCCCCAGAACCGCTAGATTTTGGAATTCCATTTCAGGTCCCTGCTTCCCCAACTGTACTGACGTGCAGTTCAAGTTCAAGTGCAACGTGAACCGATATCTTGCTGCTCAAATCCCTACATAGTATCCCAGTAGTTGTTGCCCTTGATGGTAGCGCCCTACACCAAAGTGGCAATGTGCCTTGTTTGGGGTGAAAATGTAATTAAAAAAAAATGTATATATTTAAATGATGATAAATTGTCGAAGCACGGATAGTCTAGTTTATTATGCAAATAGCCGGTGTTTCTGTGTGTATGCGGGTGTATACATCTGGCTAAAATTAAAAAAAAAAAAACTATAAAAAGAAACCAACAAAACTGATATATTATTGTTAAACGTTGCCTTGAACGAATAATATTTAAATTACAAAAAGTAGTCTTCACTCTTTTACTATAAACTTGATCAGAGTTTTCTGTTTTTGTGTCACTAGGAATTAACTCTGATATTTTTTTAAAGCGTTAATTCCCTTTTGTTAACTCATTCAACGAGTTATCTTTTTAAAATTTTTTTTTATCTGATTGTATAAGTTGGGAATGGGGCATCCTGTCGGACGCCAAGGATTCACCCGATATCTGATATATTCCAACCGAGAGATCTTTTTAAGATTCTGATCGTATCTTTAAGTTGTAATTGTTTGAATCACTCTTTCACTCGGTTCACCGGATATATTTCCAGGTAGTTTTAAAAAATTCTTTTTCATGTGCCCAGATGCTCCTATAATTACTAGAATTATAGAGATCTTCCAAAGATTCAAATTTCTTTTCAAGTATATAAGACTATTGTTATATAGGGGGTCTCATTGAGAGAGTCTTAGGAAGAGATGCTTAGAAGGAGTCTTATTACAGTGAGGGATGTTGTAAGACTCAGAGAGAGTTCGAGAGAGAGATTTTGTTGTAAGAGACTTACATAGATTGTTCATGTTATTATTCTTATATATTAAAATGTTCATTCCTTAGATGTGTAGAAGAAGAAAAAAGCTCTTTGAGTGAGGACATAATGTTCAGACAATTCGGACATGATGATGTTGAGACGTATATGTAAAGGTATATAACACAAATATATAATTACAATTGGACTTTACCTTTTTGTAAGAATCATAAGACACAAGACGAGCTTTACAAAAAACACTTGATGGTTTATTCTACACACGGCCGTGATTCCATCATCAAGAATTACAAGTTTCACATTTTTTTCTTGAAGTGACGTCTCGCTTCTAGACGTCTGGATCTCTCTGAGTTTTTTCACTGACTGACTAACTAAAGTTTTTCTCTATTCCTAGAACTTTCTATTTTCCGTGACGTCATACACATGTTAAAACATGTGCATTCTTTCACGTGTCCTGGACATACGTGTCCAAAACTTTTCCTATTTCTCAGTAACCTATTTTTTCTAATATGTTAAAACATTATCTTATAAGCTGCATTCTTTCAATTTAAAATTTCATAACAAACTTGATAGTTAACATTCTTTCCTTGAAATATTTATCTATATTCTAAACAAATGTTTGTTTTACATTTTTAAATTCTCACACGTAATCTATTTCTAAACTAGATTACGAGGTTCGAATTTCGCCTATGCTCTTTCATTTTCATTTTAAACTAAATTCTCCATTTTTATACTTACATGAAAAGGGGACAGCCCTTATCATGTAACACTATAAGGTATTTCGTTATATTTTCCCTCTCAGCCTTGTTTTACCCAATTTACAATAATATTTTTTTATACATACAGACACTAGTTTTTCATCTTTCGGGAATAATGTGCAGGGTGACACTATTACTACCGGCTGGAGGATTCGAACCATCTCTGACTCTATTAGCGAGTTTCAAACCTCACGGACAATCTCAACCGCGAGAAATCTCGTTGAAGTTTTGACATTTATCTTTTAAATGTCGTAACATCCAACCATAGTGATCTAATGATTATAACACTATGATCTACATATGCAAGATTAGGTGACCGACTTTCTATTTCAACGTTAAAGTGCTCAACAATAAGAACCGAGTTTCTTAAAGAGGCTGATATATATATATATATATATATATATATATATATATATAGAGAGAGAGAGAGAGAGAGAAAGAGAGGGAGAGAGAGTAGAAACGTCTTTTGTTTTCAAGAATGGATCTGCACTAGCTTTCAAGGTAATGTAAACTTTAACGATCTGTGGCACCTTCTCAGAAGTCTATCATAATTTTATATAGAGACGACATTGCCTCAGAAGTTTTCCTAGGGCCGAGGAAGCAACAGATAGGATGGTATTACTTTGACTAATTCATTTTTGATGAAAATGCATGCGTATATAAAAATATTTCCTGTCATGCTAAGGACAGATTCTATTTAACTCACGCATGTTGGCCATTTACTCTTTTCTGCAAGCCCACGTTGTTCCACGATGGAGTAAAATACACTTTTCGGATTGGTTAAACTTCTGTTTTCTTTCTTTATTTCTCAAAACATTCGCAAGAATAGATGCACCTTGAATCTCTCTGTTAAATTCACGGTATGTGTCATGCTTTACTTTGAAATAGTAGTTTCCTTGGTTGCTCACGCTTATGTTTAGAATTGCATTTCCGTTGGTTATTCAGGCTCAAGTTTTAAACAGAATTTACATTGGTCCGTAACGCTTAACTTTAAAATAGTATTTTCTGTTGGTGGCATCTAAAACATAGTCGTTCTTGTTCAATTCTTAATTTCGTTTTTTAATATCTTCTTCCATATTTTCTAGCCCATTGCAGTAATCCTTACTTTTTCCGTTATTTATTTGATCGAACTCATTAACATATATCATTACAAGGAGACTCGACGTTGCTCGGGATGGAATGAGGATCAACAACTTCTAATTTATTGTCATTGAAATCGGTGAAATCGCACCTTTTTTAATCAAATCGACTATTGCCTGCTCTAGTCGGGAACCCCCCACGGTGTACAGGACGCAAGCTTCACGTACCCCCCTCACAGTGACTTAACAGTGACTTAGTTCACAAGACATTGTAGTTTACATTGCACCTTAGAGAACCTACCGTTAGTTTTATGAAAGTATTTTTATATAATGGCTTGAATTTAAGTTTAAAATGCAAATGATTCAGTGTTGCTTCTGTCTCTTATAAAAAATACTGTTGATTTGTTGCCCTTCTAATTGTGCAGTGATAAAACATCTCACATGCACCTGTAATGTTAGGCTGTAGAAGGATGTTAACTTCTTCAAAATCTGACCGTTCTTTTTTTTAATGGAATTTTTTCGATTGTCGATTTCCGATACAAAGTCTACTTAAGAACACACCCAAGCACATAAAGTGTTTTTGTGTGAAATTTCAAAGGAATAAGCCCAATCGTTTCCGAGTACATAGAACAAACTCACACACAGATACAACAAAAGGAAAACCCGACGTTGCCTGGAATTAAATGAGTATCAACGAGTATTCCATATTAACAATATTTTTATTGTCATCGAAATCGGTGAAATCGCACATTTGTCAATCAAATCGATTGACTGCTTGCTCTAATTGGGAGCTCAATACGGTGCACTAGGATGAAACTCACCTGTTTCTCCGCAGTGATTTAGTTTTGTAGTCTATATTGCAACATGAAGAACCTTCTGTTGATTCATGCAACCATTTATTTATTTAATTAAATTAAAGATTAAAATGCAAAAATCAAGTTAATATAATTGAATAATCCTAACCAAATAAAAGCCTCAATTTTCAGCCATGGATCATTTATATAAGGAATTTAATATAAACTCTGTAAATGAGAAATTACAACAATTTCTTATTCGACAAGGCAAACACTTCGAAATTTTCCTTATTTCACGGAGTTTCAAAGAATATTTTTTATCATCAGAGGAAAAGAGTTAGCAAAATTAAATTCATAGACAGGCTATAAATTTTGCTGGTTATTAGAACATAAACAACTGAAAACTATTGATCAAGTAAGAAGTCGTATTCGTATGAAAGTTGATAATAATAAAAATGTATGGGTGAAAAGATATTTCAAATGAAGTCCAGCCTTGTCGAATAATAAATTATTGTGATTTCTAATTTATAGAGTTTATATTGAATTCTCTAATAATTCTCTATCTTAAATATTGAGCTTTTTCGTTTGGTTAGGATTATCCTATAAATATTAGTATAGATATTGATACTTACTTTAACTTTACAGAATAATCCAGTTTGTAAACTTGAACAATTCTTTGAATTGATATATATATATATATATATATATATATATATATATATATATATATATATATATGTGTGTGTGTGTGTGTGTGTGGGATATATCTGCTGGATCTTGGAAAGGGGAAGTTCAAGAATCCAAGCAAGGAAATCCGAGTGAATCCGTATGAGAGAAAAAAAGGGTATATCTTGATAGTTAAAGCCAACCAAGAAGATTGGTTATGGGCTTTGGTATGTCCCGTATAAGATAGTTATAGAAAAAAGAAACAAGCCATACTTGATAAGACTAACTATGCAGAAAGAGTTGATCAGGACACTTTTGGGACGAAGGAAGTCGTCCATTTCGAAGGAGGTGGAAACCTCTAGTCTGCGGCATATGCGTGGCTAGCAAGTAGCTGATGTGAATCATAGGTAAAGACCCTACACCCAAAAAGCAAATGCCAAGGAGATCAGAAAGGTTCTGATCTTATAAAAATATAATAATTGTGAAGTCGGCCGAGGAGGGCTGACTGAAAGAGATTTTTTTTAGCCTGATCTTTCCTAGATGTGTGGTTGTGTAAATGTAGAAAAAATGTACTAAATTTAAAAATGCATACATTTTTTTTGTGAAATATGGAAGGGAGGGATGTTACATGATAAGGGCTGTCCCCTTTTCATGTAAGTATAAAAATAGAGAGATTTAGTTAAAATGAAAATGAAATAGCAATATACGAAATTCGAACCTCGTAATTTAGGTTTAGAAATAGATTACGTGTGAGAATTAGAAAAAGGAATGTAAAGCAAACGATTGTTTAGAATATAGATAAAATATTTCAAGAAAAGAATGTGCACTGTCAATTTCGTTATGAAAATTTAATTGAAAGAATGCAACTATAAGATAATGTTTTTAACATATTGGAAAAATAGGTTACTGAGTATAGGTTAAAATTCCTTTTGTAAAAAAAAGGAAAAGTTTTGGACACGCATGTCCAGAACACGTGAAAGGAGGCACATGTTTTAACATGTGTATGACGTCATGGAAAATAGAAAGTTCTAGAAATAGTTAGAAAAACTTGAGAGTTAAGCAGACGGAAGCGGAGAAACTCAGAGAGAGTCTGGAGTTTGGAATTCGAACGTCTAGAAGCGAAGACGGTCACTTTGAAACTTAATATGTGAAGCTTTGAATTCTTAATGAGAAAACCACGGCCGGTCGTGAAGAAATAAAACCATCATGTGTTTTTGTAAACGTCGTCTTGTGTTGTGATTCAACAAAAAGGTAAATTGAATTGTTATTATATGTCTATATGATTGTGTTATAAAATGTCGTGACATACACATCTCATATCCACAATATGAATCTACATCTCATATCTACACTAAGACTGTCTGAAGACTGTCTACACAATGTCTGAACACTATCTCCTCACTTTAAGAACTTCTCATATCCTTCTTCAACACGTCTAAGTATGAACAGTTTTTAATATATATGAATCGCTTCATAACAGAAACAACGACATTCTTCATAACACGAACACGGAACGCAGCAATCTCTCTAAGTCTCTCAACATCTCTCCCTTACAACATCACTTGTAATAAGACTCTCTCTTAACGACAAACACTCTAATAAGACTCTTTCTAAGCATCACTTATAATAAGGCTCCCTCTTAATAAAACTCTCACAAAGACCCTCTCTCTGAATAAGACCTCTATATAACACACACATATATATATATATATATATGTATGTGTGTGTGTGTGTGTGTGTGTACGTGTGTACGTGTGTGTGTGTGAGAGGGAGCTCGTGTTGAAGGTAGGATTTGTGTTTGTCAATTATGTGTTATATAAATACAGGACTGTCAACCTCAGTGATTTATAAGATGTTAGTCGTTATTATATGCGTTTTTTCTTCACCTCTTAAACCAATTCCTGAAGCCGTGTTCGATCGGAATGGACAATTCATGAATTCAGCGCAAAATAAAAGAAACATAGAAAAGAACTGCATGAATAGGTTTCTATTGATATGAAGACATTTATCGGAGAGCAAAGAAAACGCTGTCAGCGCCCGCCAGTAATCGAAACAGAAAATGTCGACTTCAAGTAGATCACAAAACAATGAATCGTGTTCTTGATTTGTATCGATTTTCTTTCGACAATATCAGTAAATGAAAAAATCATAACTGATCACCACAATGCCATGGATAATGATTTTATAAGCATGCGATTTCGTCAATATATATGTTGTAATATAAATTTATAAATAAATTAAAATTAGTACAAAAAATTGTACCATTTTATAAATCACACTTTTAAACCATTGTATATTTATTTTAGCCACGTTTAACTCATTGAAAACATTTTTTAGAAACGAGACGCTTTACTACTTTAAGTAATTTAAATGTGATTTGAACTGAAGCATATGAAGCACCCACATTTTAAACGAAACAGTAATCAAAAACAGCCTGAAGACGACTGAAGAAAATCAGTTTATGTTACGAGAAAGGTTGCCGTTTTCTTGTAAGTAAAAATGATAGTAGGATAGACCGAGATTCGAACCTTGTAAGCAAAGTTCAGTAATAGATTCACAAAGGAATTTCGCATTGTTCAGTTTCACATAAAATAGTTTAGAGATGTTGTAAAAGGAATTTGAATAGTTTAATTCTTTTTATGAAAACTGAATTAAAATTAGGTCAGTTAGAGAAGAACGAACAATGGCAATTTTAAAACATATTGAAAAATAAGTTAGGTCGAAAAATAGGTTAGTAAGAATTCTTTGTCTGCAGAAATGGTTTGGAAACATGTGCGAACCACGCATGTTTAGGCCACGTGGGTCGATCACGCTTTTGGACACACGTATGACGTCATGGCAGAAATGAATTCTCAATATAGGAGCGAGAGTCGAAGATGAGTAATAACTGTCCCCTCCTCCTGTATTAAAAGAACTGGTCACCCTCCCTCTTCGCTAATATATGTGTTAAGAAGAAACATCACAGAACGGTATAAATGTCTAATGCCTTCTCTCCCTCATCACCATCGTATATATGTACCCTGTGTCTCCCCAATATGATAGTGGCTATACAACATTTAAAGTACTTGAAAATATAAAAATAAAAAAAACAGATGGACAAATCGAACCTAGAACTTTTTTACACGAATTCGATTGAGATATTAGAACGACCATAAAAAAATGGAGAAATTACAAAAACGACGATTAAGCAGAATCACTCCGTGCTGTTCAACAATGTCTGTCTGTCTGCCTCTCTCTCTCCCTCTCTCTCTCTCTCTCTCTCTCTCTCTATAATATGAACAAATGATTAATAAAACATGTTAAAAGACACATTGAAAAAGAGTTAAAAACATATTTAATTTTAAAAAAGGAAGCACAAGATAAGTGGATAGTCCTTAATCCGCGGATATATATATATATATATATATATATATATATATATATATATATATATATATATATAAAGAGAAAGAGAGATAGATAGATAGATATACTGATAATTCCCGAATTGATGAAACACTAGTGTCTGTAGGTATTAAAAATAATTATAGTAATCATTATATCTGCCCTTTTAAGAACTGGGTTTTTATTGCTGAGCATTTTATGTTGAAATGAAATAAGTCGGTCACTTAAGCTCACGTGCGCAGATCTTGATATTAAAATCACGTTTACACTTCATAAATGCTAATTTCAAGTATATTCTCGGTGTGGTTAATGTTGGTCGAGCAATTTGTTACTTTCTAATAAAGTCAGAGATGGAATCGTAGCCGGCTTTGAATCTCCCGACCGGCTGTAATCGGGGCTGCCCGCACTGATGATTTCCGAAAGCATGAAACACTAGTGTTTGTAAGTATAAAAATGTAATTATACTATATATATATATATATATATATATATATATATATATATATATATATATATATATATATACGTGGATCGTAAAGCCGCTTATTTTTAATTCAGAAACTAAAACGTTGAAAAGCTACGAAGAATGGTGTGGAGCTACTAAATTGATCTATCTTTTGTTCTCCAGACTTTTTTCTACATAGTCACCACCATTCTCAATGCACTCTTGCCAGCCTCTTTTGGTGTCACGGTCTGAAAAACATATATATTACAAATTTTATCATACAACATGCAAAAGCATGTGCGATACCCTGCCACTCATCAGCTGCCAACCAAAGTGATAACACAGTCTCGGTAGCTAAAGGCAGTACTGCCACTCTGGATGTAACCAAGCAGCTTTTGCCACCGGCCAGGGCATAAAAAACAAACAAAAAGAACAACAAAAAGACAAAAGAGATCAACAAGGAGAAACTATAACGTCTGTCCATGCTGAAGTCTTTTCGCTCCCGACCAAATTCAGCAAATGTTCATAAGACGATCAGAGGGAATTTTATGATTGTGGCCCATGATTCCTATTTTTGTAAGAAACGAAATGAATGCGTGTCCTAGAAATCCACGACGACGAATCTCAATAGGAATCACATGTCATCTCCAACCGTTTCCCACGCAGTTGACACGCAGTGTCTCATATCGGGTTTTCTTCCGTTAGCCCCTCCCTCCCAGTTCTCTTGTCAGTTCTATAAGCAGGACACTCGGTTTTAAATCAAACCATGCTACAATGTCTGGCCGTTTTTCTGTTTGGATTATGTGGACTGGAAATTGTAGAGATGTCTTGAGATCCACAGAAATTTTCCAGTCATTGGCTCCAGTCAGCAGCTTCACAGTTAAAATGATAACGTCTGTTCATCCTGACGTCTTTTTGCTCTCGACTAAATCCAGTTTGACGCATATTGAGCTATCTTCTTAAGACGATCAGAGAATGCACTTATAAAAAAGTTTTATACATACAAACTAAAGACATAAAGAAAAGGCATGACGGTTAGAAGTTGCCAAACTTATTAATGCTATGAATGAAACATATTTTTAAATGTGTAGCCAAATTTTACTTGTATAAGTAAATGGTTGTATTTTTTAAAAAAATATTTGGGGGTTATCACTTATCAAGGCCCGGAGGCCACTTAAGGATAAGGGTTAATGAGTGTATGGTGGTCATCAGGATAACAGTGTAATTATAGTTAGTAGAGGAAATAGAGTATAAATGGATTATTTAGAAGGGCGACTCAACAATAACTTGTTTACATTGGACTTGAAAATGACTACATTGTAGACACCCGAAAAGCAGACCAGCAGAACAGAGTTCCACATGCGGGCAATTCTAGGAAAGAAGCGTTGTTCATGGACTTTGTGTTTAGATTAAGGCACACATAGAGAATGAAAGAAACTGATGATAATTGTTATGGATAGTCGAGCGTGTTTTGTGGAAGTTTGGCAAGGGAGTAGCATATATTGAAGCTCCGATAGAACATTTGTCATGAAAATAACGATAGACCAGAAACAGACTTGCAACGTCTCTTTTGTGGGAAAGAGGTTGCAGGCAAGAAAGTAAAGCATCACATACTAGTTTCAAAGCCGGTTTTGAAAGTTGTCAAGGCAAGATAGGGTGCTTAGAACAGCTTCCGCCCAAATATGGCAACAGTACTCCATTTTCTTACGTATTTGGCTCAGGTAAAGAATTGGGTCAGGAGTGAGATATCTTCTGAAGAAGTAAAATAATGTAACCATTTTTCCGTCGACATTGGCAACAGAATTAATGTAAGTTTTCCGTTTCAGGTCAGGAGTAAAGGTCAGTCCGAGAAATTTGCCCCAAACAGGGAGTCTCTTTTAGACGAGAGCCATTCATTTCAAATATTGCAATTAAATAACTCTTAATAACCATTTGAACGTTTTATTACAAATTTCTTACCTTGCTAATACGAATTATATATATATATACTAGCAAAAGTACCCGTCGTTGACTGGGTTCAAAAACAGCCTACAGAAAATAGACTCTGATTTATGAAAGTATGATAGGTTATGAAAAGGAAGGGTTGTAAAGAGATAGCTTCGAATTTGGGGGTATCAAAACCAAAGCAAAATATGATGAAAGTAAAAATAAAATACATAAACCCCATCATTTATTATACCATACCTGTTCACACTGAAACACTTATCACAATATTCTGTGGATCTATATTTAAAAACCTTGTTAAACTTTGTGACATATTTCCATTTTATGGAGGTCAGGCGCGAACGAACACCCCATAATTTTATTATACCATATTTCTTCAAACTGAAACATAATTATCAAAGTATACTAACGCAGATAGATATGAAAAATCTTTATTAAAGTGTGTGCCTATTTCCATTCTATGGAGGCCAGGAGCAAACGCAGACACCACAATTTTATTATACCACCCCTATTTAAGTTAAAACATACTTATCAAAGTATTATTATGTACATCTATATCAAAAACACTTGTAAACGTTTTTTTTTATTTTTATTTTTTTTATTTCCATACTTTGTGGACCAGGCGCGAACGCAGACCCCACAATTTTTATGAACCACCGTTCTGTCAGATCAAACATACCTATTGCTGTATCTCGATACATCTTATATATAATCATTTTTTTTTATTTATCAACCATATAGGAGCCTATTCGTGACCACACACACACACACACACACACACACACACACACACACACACACACACACACACACACATTCAGCTTTATATATATACACATATATATATATATTATAATAAATGCTTTCCACATTGTGTTAAAATCTATACTAGGTTTGCTTAATACATGATCGTCGCGAGGCATAGCAAGTTTTATCCCTCATTCTGAGAACGTTTTACCTAATGCTAATTTTTCCATTCTGGAGGTTTTATGTTCTCATTATATGTTGTTAAAATGACGCTTTAAGATCGTTGTGTACGAGTCCATACTTCCATTCCAATTATTCCGGCCGCTTCTACTTCAATCTTCTCTCACTAAGGCCGCCTCCTCTTACTTTCTGAGCAGGTAAATGTTTCGAAAGTCTGAGGAAAGGCAACCTGACCTGTGTATATCTATCTGCATGCTGCCTATCTAAAAAGATTCTAATTTCATACGATTGTAATAAATACTTGCAGGTTATTAAATAATAATAATAAATATATAGTATGGGGTGCGTGTGCCCCGTTAAAAATGGCGAAGATTAAGAAAATCATGAAATAAATTAAAGTCATTTTTTAGAGAACAGTTTGAAATCTGCTTAACATTCTGGGATTTTTGCCGATTAAAATCGCGTGCAAGTGAACCGATCTTGTGTCGGGATTATAGACATGTTAAATTAATCCAGTCGACCGTTTAACTGCGTCTGCTGATCGCATCTTGTCCGCGAGTTGGAGTCACGCAGATCAGCTGGGACGTTTTGTATAGCAACAATTATTGATCATTGAAAACACCCTGGCAGGTCGTCTGCCTTCGACTAATGAAGGCAATCTACATGGTCTTTCTTTTTCGTTTTTTGTTTCCTTCTCTGCTCTCTACCCCTCTGTCGTTCTCTCCCTCTCATATATATATATATATATATATATATATATATATATATATATATATACATATATATATATATATATATATAGTTGGTGCAAAAATGCTGTAGAAGGGAGAAAAAAAGGCCAAAGACTCTAGTTTTTCACGTGATATTTTAAATATAATAAACTAGTTATGACCAAAGTTTCATAGCATTCGGACAAAATACTAAGAAACGGGACCTAATTAGAGTTGGGCCCGTTTTTTAAGGTCACCTTGTATAACTGAACATTATTTTTGCACCAACCATGTATATATATATATATATATATATATATATATATATATATATATATATATATATATATATATATATATATATATATATGAGACTAAAGCTGCCTTCAGGACTGCCAGCAACCACTGCAAAAGAGTAATAAAACATGCAAGAGAGCTATATGCTCAGTCCGTTAAATCCAAAGTAGCTGAGCAGCGGCTTGGTTCTCACCGGTTTTGACAAATAGCAAACAGGATCCTGAACAGAAACCTGCGTTCTATCCCAACCATCATCAATGGACCTGGGGTCATCTCGTCAGCATCAGACAAGGTCAAACTATTTGCCAAGAACTTTGCAGCTTATTCTACCCTATGCGACGAAGGCCATCAACTCCTCCTAAAACAGACATCACGCTATGCAACATACAAATATCTGTGCGTGAGGTCGCCAAGCTAATCATGAACCTCGATTCCAGCAAAGCAACTGGCCCTGACGGCATTCCAATGATTGTGCTGAAAAAGCTTACAATTAGAACTTGCCCCCATACTTACAAAACTCTTTAAGCGTTGCCTTAAAGAGAAGTGCTTTCCAACACCCTGGAAAAACACATCAGTATGCCCTGTATTTAAGAACTCAGGTGATTAGTCCTCTCCCTCTCAGTACAGACCAATAAGTCTCCTGTGTGTCATGAGTAAGCTGCTGGAATCCATATTAAATAGAGAAGTAGTCAACCACCTCAGAAGAAATAACCTTCTTACTGACATGCAATATGGTTTCCGTTCTGCCAGATCTACAGCAGATGTGCTAACTGTTATATCTCATAGGATTAGTGAATCTCTTGGCAAAGGCTTCCTCTCTAGGGTAATTGCTCTTGACATATCAAAGGCCTTCGATAAGGTATGGCATAAGGGCCTACTTCACAAGATTTCCAGTTACGGTATAACTGGAAATGTTTTCTCGATCATAAAATCATTTCTCTTCGATAGGCTCATAAGAGTAGTAGTTGATGGGCAGAAATCAGATGCCATCAATATTAATGCTGGAGTCCCTCAGGGGTCCATCCTAGGCCCAACTCTCTTCCTGATCTACATCAATGATCTCCCAAAACACATACTTAAATCATTCGTTGACATCTATGCTGATGACACGACCATCTATAGCAACACATCAAAGGCCATAAATGACAAAGTTCTCTCAGATTTTCTCTCCTCCGATCTTGAGCGCGTGGTACATTGGGGGGGGGGAGGTGGCTGGTTACCTTTAATGCATCTAAAACCAAGCTCCTATCTTTACATCATCAACTCTCTGACCCCCATCTAGCACCAATTGATATGGGTGGCTCTCGTCTAGGGGAGGCTCCATGTTTTGATAAGCTTCTGGGCTTGACCTTTACCCCTGACCTGAAATGGAATACGTACATCAAGTCAGTTGCCAAGATCGCTCGAAAATGGTAGGATCCTTCTACCGCTCCAGAAGATATCTCACCCCTGATGCAATTCTTGATCTGTCTAAAAGCCAAGTACGTCCAAGCATCGAGTACTGCTGCCACATCTGGGCAGGAGCTGCTAAAAACAGCCTATCCTTCCTTGACAGAGTACAAAATAGACTTCGTGGCCTAGTGGGTGATGCCCTTTTCTCTACCCTGCAACCTCTCTCCCACAGAAGAGACGTTGCGAGCCTGTCTTTGTTTTATCCTTACTACCATGGCAGGTGCTCATCTGAACTACAATCTCTGGTCCCCCCCCCCGCCAATCTTTCACGAAAAACACCCGCCTAGCTGAAACCACTGTCAAAAATTTTCCCCACTCCTTATCTGTGCCAAAATCAAAACGTAGATTCCATGAACAAAGCTTGTTTCTTAGAAGTGCACGCCTGTGGAACTCTGCACCGGTTGCCTGTTTCCCACCTGACTACAATTTGGATATCTTCAAGTCCAATGTGAACAAATTCCTGATGAATCGCCTCCTTAAGTAAGACACTTTATCAAATCTCCAACACTAACGTACTGTAAACACAATAACCCTTATCCCCGAGTTGCTTCCGGGCCTTGATAAGTGGTGACTACCTTGTAAATATATATATATATATATATATATATATATATATACAGAGAGAGAGAGAGATGTGTGTGTGTGTATATATATATTCATTTCGCGTGCGCACCTGTCATATAAAAGAACTTGCTGTTGATTTTATATTCCAACCTTTCAGCTTGTGTGGTAATAAAACTTCTCAAATGCACTTGTGATATCAGGCTGTGTCAAAATCGACTATTACTTCTTTCATCGAAATGTTTCGATTATCGTTTTTCGATAATTATTGAAAACACCCCGTTACCCAATCGAGCTAAAATCACTGGCATGCATATAAAGTACCTTCGCGTGAATTCTCACAAAAATCGGCTCAGCCGTTTTCGACTATCTAAGAACACTGCCAGAAACATAAATTACATTTTGTGATATTTCATAAAATTGATACAACCATTTTCGAGTCCATAAGGAACGAACTCACACAGACAGACACACAGACAGTTCCTTTTATATAAGAGTAGATAGATTACATAGATGCTTTGCCACATACTTTAGAACTGATCTTTCGATTACGAAATGTTGTGTCATGATTTACATACTAATATTTGTGAAAATTATATAAACCGCAGCCTGTCTTGAATCAATTGTATACAATCAATGGTTTACAATAGTTCTTGTCCTTTAGTGTTAAAAAATCTAAAGGGCTGCCATATCGTAAATAATATGAACTACACGAAACCTGTGAGGGTCAATCTAAAAATAAATATATATATTTTTATTTTTAGTTAAAAATTTGTAAGAGAGGAGTGCTTCTCCTAAAACGAACGATTGCCAACATATGCAGAAAATAAAACGTGCCTTAGAATTGATTTTTCTGCATAGTCACCAGCATTCTACATGCACTTTGCCTAGGAATTGAATAATGCAACTCTGCTTCTGACGTATGTATATGACAGGCGTTTCTTTCTTAGAGGCTCACACTGTCAATATCTGCATCAGAGAGATGAAATCTTCAGGTCATGAATTCATAAGCTCAGTCATCATAACAATGCAATTTGTAATGCCCTTTGATTGATTCGGACGGAATTAAAAATAAGAAGCCATTTTTTTGAAGCGCCTCTCGTATATTATTAGATTGGACAGGTGTTCATAGGATCCGGAGAAATTGAATTTTTGGAGCAAAGTTCAGCTTTTACTTACGAAAGAAAAAAAGAGTATGATTTTCTAAAAATGCGTTCGAGAGATTCAATGCAATATCCCCTCTAATTTTAGCCCCAATGTTTTAACCCTTTCTCGTATTTCAGGCCGAGTAATTTAAACGAGACCCGTTAGACGTTCCCGCGTCTTTTTCAATTTGCAAAATACGTAAGGCGTTCCATATTTTTTATTCTGCCCGAATGGATCAGAAAGAATCGCACATGGGAGTTTCATGATGGTTGAACTTATGCATTCCTGACCTGAAAGTTTCGTGTCTCATTTGCAGATATTGACAGACTCTAAAAAAGCAATAACTGTCATTAACGTGCGTCAGAAGCAGAAATGGGTCATTAAATTCTTTGCAAAAGTTCATTGAGAATGGTGGTGACTATGTAGAAAAGTAAGTTTTATAGCACAAAAGGTCGCATGTTTTAATGGTACCGTTTTCATCTTCGAGTTTTTAGGTTAAAAATAATATGCTTTTATTTTCGAACGACTCTCTTATATTTTGTTCAAGCTTTTATTCGCGGTCGCTTCTGAAACTAGTTTATTTTAGGCGTGGCATGCACAAGAGACTTAATAAACAAATACAAAAAACAAAACAAAAACAAAAAGCAAAAATAAAAACTCAAAAAACAAAACAAAACACTAAGTGTTGGTGGTGGTGTGGTTCATCTCGTTTAAGGATTAACAGAGTTAACGAGCGACTAAATCCGAAAGGATTAATTTATAATCCATTATTTCTCCGATCGTTGTCAATGTTACTCTGGGAAACCCCACATTTAGTTGTTCTTGTGCGATTTATGAATGGATCAATTGATCAAGCAATCTATCATACTGTTAGTCTATCTATCTATCTATCTATCTATCTATCTATCTATCTATCTATCTATCTATCTAGCTGTTAATATCTCAATCTATCTATCTTTTGCTATTATATATATATATAAATCTTAATAATATAAAGCTGAATGTGTGTGTGTGTTTGTGTGTGTGTCTGGTCAGGAAGAGGGTCCTATATTGTTGACTATTTTAAAAAACTGATTACATATGATGATAGAAGATGTATCGAGACACAGGAACGGGTATGTTTGATCTGGCAGAACAGTGGTTCATTAAAATTGTGGGGTCTGCGTTAAAAAAAGATGCACCTGAATAAAGTCGAATGTTACATCAACCGAAACGTTGTGAATAATTATAAATAATAATCCGAAGATTACGGATTTAAGCTGAGGAATTAACAAATTTATTTAGTGTGAGGAATAATTCAATTTTCATTAACAAGTATATTTAATGTAAGGAATTAACTAATTTTTACTTAACAAGTATATTTAATGTAAAGAATTAACCAATTTTAACTAAACAAATTTATTTAATGTAAGGAATTAACCAATTCTTACTTAACAAGTTTATTTAATGTAAGGAATTAACCAATTTTTACTTAATAAGTTTATTTAATGTAAGGAATTAACTTGTGTTTACTTAACAAGTTTATTTAATGTAAGGAATTAACCAATTTTTACTTAACAAATTTATTTAATGTAAGGAATTAACCAATTCTTACTTAACAAGTTTATTTAATGTAAGGAATTAACCAATTTTTACTTAACAAGTTTATTTAATGTAAGGAATTAACCAATTTTTACTTAACAAGTTTATTTAATGTAAGGAATTAACCAATTTTTACTTAACAAATTTATTTAATGTAAGGAATTAACCAATTCTTACTTAACAAGTTTATTTAATGTAAGGAATTAACCAATTCTTACTTAACAAGTTTATTTAATGTAAGGAATTAACCAATTCTTACTTAACAAGTTTATTTAATGTAAGGAATTAACCAATTCTTACTTAACAAGTTTATTTAATGTAAGGAATTAACCAATTCTTACTTAACAAGTTTATTTAATGTAAGGAATTCACCAATTTTTACTTAACAAGTTAATTTCTTTTTAATTTTAACAAAGCTTTGTCTCGCGAATTGAAGCCACTTTTTATCTTTTGAAAATAAGAGTTCGAATCTTTTGAATGCAATTCCAGTTTTCTATTTCTATAAACGATTTTACACGTTGTCGGTGCAATGGATATCATCCAAGACGCTAAAATTGGCGACGCCAAGTTAAACTTCAATTGTATCATTTGAGTCTAGACATTAATTAATACCGTTGGAAAAATGATGAGCCCACCATTTCCTCCAAGTCATGGATAAAAATAGGAATAAAAATATACATCGAATACATGAATCGTTAAGAATAGTTGATCTTTTTATATCTTCTGATATGCCCCGCGAAAAGAATATAATCGTTTATAATAGCTGAGTGGTGTTGGCTAATGCATTCGAGTAATAATCTAATTAGTCGCTTTACGGGACGAGTACTCGTGGTTGGAACTAGCATATCATTAAGTGTGAGACTTTCGATATGTCTTTTCACGTCTCTCTAGGAAAGTTTAGCAGTCGATATTTATGGTTTAACCAGCCAATCATACTATTGTGATTGGGAACATGAACGCACTCATATTCGTTACAGTAATATCCTTAGTAATAGATAAACCTTTTTGATCTGATTAGTTGATTGAAGTTGTTTTCAAAATTATAATAAAACCCTAGCAAAGGTAACAATTTTCTGCTACGAAAAGATTCAAGGATAATATACAACGACATTTCTGTAATGTTTGTCATTTCAAATCTTATAAACATGATAATGATTTTTCTTTGCGCAGCACATGATAATATCACGACGAACTCATTTGCAATTTATAATTAAAAACATATTTTCTAGGATTTAAAAAAGTAATAAAAATAACAAATAAAAGAAAGTCTTAAGGACCTATAGTCTTTTTCTAATTTATTGGAAATCATTAAAACTCATTATTTTAGTGGAAAGCGTGCAAGATCAAATGCTGGAGCAGCTAAGCAATAATCTGGCGGTGCGTTTGGCCGGGTTGGGGCAGTGGACGATCGAAAACAACAAAATGAGTGACATTAAAAAAACCGACGAAATAGGAAACTTAAGCTGCCACGAATTTATCGCAAACTATTTAAGAAAACGAATATATACATGATAATAGAACGAAAATATTTAACACACAGACACACACACACACACACACACACACACACTCTCTCTCTACTCATAGATTTTCAAAGATACGTTCTTATAATCAAAGGATAAGCATAACTATAACATGAATGTGATAAATTTTAAGATACATAAAATATATTAGACACCTTTTGGTAAACTAAAAACCATTTTCAAAAGAACAACAGATAATAAAATAAATCAATTGATAAATTAAGTAATTAATCAAGTAATTAATAGAATAATAATCTCGAATACAAGTGTTAAGGAATTATTGTGACGTCCAAAATTTTTCATAAATCGATTAATCAATGAAGTTATACTCAGTAAAGTCCACATCTTTGTTGCCACACTGAAATTTACGATTCCTTTATTAAACTTTAATGACATCACCTACATCGACTTTATAAACGTTAAACATGCGCCAGTGAATAGTGTCCATTTTTTACTGCATGGTTGAAATTTAATGACGGATCTCTGCTTCTGACGCACGTCCATATATATATATATATATATATATATATATATATATATATATATACTAGCAAGGCATATATATATATAGAAGGCATTACTTTAGGGACGACCCTCATGTATATATATATATATATATATATATGTATATATATATGCATATATATATATGTATATATATATATGCATATATATATGTCTATATATATACATATATATATATGCACTAGCAAGGATACTTGACATTGCCTGGGATTGAATGATGAGCAACGGATTTTTAACACTCCCATATTTTATTGTCATCGAAATCGGTGAAATCAACCATTTATCAATCGATTGTTTGCCTGCTCTAATTGGGGACCCATCCCGGTGCACCGATAAGAAGTTTCACATGCCTCCGGCAGTGACTTACTCCACAATGCATTGTAGTTTACATTGCACCGTAGAGAAGGTACAGTTAATTTTATAAAATTATTTTTCATATAAAATGATTTGAATTTAAGTTTTAAATGCAAAACTAAAATTGTGCTCCAAACAAAAACATTCATTTCGAACGCGCTTCTATCATATCAAAGAATCTACTGTTGATTTTATATACATGGCCTTACTACTTGTGCAGTAATAATGACTTGACTTTAAATTTAAAATTATAAGGTCAAGTATGATGGTGTAATTGTGTTTTAAAAATAAAAATTCATTTCGAACGCGCCCCTGTCATATCAAAGCACACACTACTGATTTTATATGTATCGGACTTCTCAGTATTTGTGGTAATAAAATTTCACACATGCACTTGCAATGTTAGGTTGTGTAAGGTGTTAACTTTGATCAAAATCACCTGCTCCTTATTTCATCGAATTGTTTCGATTATCGATTCACGATATTTATCGAATATATTCTAATACCAAATCGATCTAAGATCATTGCCAGCACATAAAGTATCTTCGTGTGAAATTTCATGAGAATCGACCCAGTCGGTTTGATATTCGTAGGGAACGAATTCACACATGCAGACACTCACAGACAGTTGCTTTTAAATACGTATAAACTGTGTCAATCGCTTTATTGCAGATCAGTAAAATATCAATATTTCACTAAATGTACGTCCCCAAAAAATTAAAATTGTATCATCAAAAGACGGCTTTAAGATTAATTATTTCCTAAAACTTTATTCAAATTCATGCGAGATTCACGAAGTTATGACGTTTTATTTTATTATTTATACTGCCCATTGCTTTTTTACAGACCTCTTACTATGCCAAAAATACAGGCGATTGAAAATTATCGAATAGCAAAAGATTGTTGCTGGACTCGCAGAAAGATTGTTTATCAAAAATTTAGTCACAGAGCTGGAAAGAGATCCAAGAACCTTGTGCTTCATTCGTGACCACACTAACACTAAATTCAGAAAGGATAAGGGTACCAGGAAAAACCTTTCAGATCGTCATATTCGGAAAATTTGTAGAGAAGTCAACCGAAGCCCAAACAGCACTAGTGCTTTTATTTTTTCAAGAGCTGGAATCGCTCCAAGATCCAGACACTCCCGATGCAATGTATTAAATGGAGAGAAAAAAAAAATTAAACCTCTTCCAAGTTCTCCATTGAGCAAAAAACATAGGGAAAAACGAATGGCTTGGGCACAGAATTACATGAAAATGGATTTCCAACGTGTCCTATTTAGGGATGAGGCCCTTGCTATTCTTGAAGGTCCAGATCAATGGGCCAAAGTTTGGGACTCGAACGGAACCCCGACCCCTTACAGAGTTCATCGTCAACAAGAAGGTGGATGCATCATGTTTTTGGCGGGAATCACAGGGATGATTGGACCATTCCTAGGGCCAAAGGGGGTAAACTTACTAGCAATGCATAATACATATCCTTTTTGGATAATCATTTGTCGCCATGGCTAGATAACCAACCATTGCCACATCGCATTCAGATAATTTTTATGCATGATGACTGTAGCCTTCCTTGAATCTCCGGGCTTCGTTGGAGAATTCCTCATAATCTGATCACCGTATTCTCCAGACCGTAACACCATTGAACATCTCTGGCCAGGATTAAAAAGGGAGGTTTATAAGGGAGGAGAGCAATTTACTCCAAAAGATTCCATGTGGAGGAAAATAATTGATGTCGCCAGAGCCATAAGTCCTTTTCAGATTAAACAATTGACTTTTAAAGTTTGTTTAAAGTTATTTGAAAAACTGGTGGATATTTTGATAAATAATTCATTTATCTAAGACTTAGCACCTAGAATGTGCTTTTGTTTATTATATTTTGATAGAAAAATAATAAAAAATATCATTTTCATGATGAGACTCTGTATTTCTGCCCTAAACAACATTTTAAGAAACTGGCAATGAAGCGATAGACAGTGGAAATTCCTTGATAAAGAATAAAATGTCATAACTTCATGAATATCGCATGAATTTGAATAAAATTTTGGGAAATAACTAATCGTAAAACAGTCCTTTGATAGGATAATTTTGTTTTTGACGTATATTTAGTGAAATATTTACTAATCTACGATGACGCAATTGAGACAGTATATATATATATATATATATATATATATATATATATATATATATATATATACGTGCGCGCGCGCGTGTATGTGTGGCCGGCGTTCACCTGGATGAACAATATCTAAAATTTAAAAGAATATATTCAATCCTTAAGGGTAAACTGAGCTATTTTTTGTCATGAGAGGAACGTTCTTTTTTCAACCATTTTCAAACATTATATTATATAAAAAGAAGTTAATGACTTATTATTATTATTATTATTATTATTATTATTATTATTATTATTATTATTATTATTATTATTATTATTATTTTAAATAGAGAGGAATGGACGGAGATGAAAATCTAAACGGTGAAAGAAACATAAAATAGATTGATAAAGCGATGCAACGAGATAGAAGATTTAATATTAAACACACTTTGTAACCTTTTTTATTTTAATTTACAATCCCGGGCAACGCTTGATATCCATGCTCCTATTTTATAAGTGAACGATGAGCCTTCTTTGTCATCAACCCAAGTCATACAACCAGCGAACCATATATGTGTTCGTTATGGCTCGTTTGGGTTGTTGTTCATTTATTAAGACCCATGATTAATGGCGTCGTTTGTATTCACGTTCGACTGGAAGGTTCGTTTAAATTATTCTTCTATTTCATCTTATCTTCTTTTTCTCCTCCTCCTCCTCCTCCTCCTCCACTTCCTCCCTCTACTTCTTTGTCCTCTTTTTCTCCTCCTTTTGCTTCCCCGTCTCTACCTTCTTTGTTAGTATTCTAATTCCATTTTACGCTTAGATTTAACTTGTAAGAATAATAATTTGTCGCACAATCGTCAACAATGTCTTTCCAAGATCGATAACTGATTGATCTGACAATTGGGATCGATGTGCGTCGCATGGATGAATCATCTCTTTTGATTCTTTATAGGATTTCAATTGTTTTATATTTCTGGTTTTGTGAAACGATGATTGATTATTTTTGATAATTAAACCAATCCTGATGTATAGATTTGCGGAAGCCAAGAGCATCTACACTTATATTTTTAAAATGCACCCACGATCCATCGAAAATATTAGAATTAATTACGGATCGAAGTTTTTCACGCATAATTGGATCATTCAGTTTGGATACATCAACTTGGGAATCTTAACATTTTCAACTTCCCGCTTACCAAAAAGTCATCGGTGCTGCACTCAGCTCAACGCAGGACATGCACACTACAAACATACATCTTGCAAGTTTACCCTCCTGGAAATAATGTAATCAATCAAGTGACCTTGTTTTGAACGAAGCTGGACCCAAACATTTCTTTGTGGCTGAAGAAAGTGTTACAAACTGAGTGCATGTATTAAGAAGATTCAGACCATTATTGCTGACCTTGCCCACACCAAATTGGCCGAGAGTGTCCCAGGTATGGTAATCTTTACTCACGCTTGCATTTAAATCACTCATGAGTAAGATCTTTTCAGATAAGGGAATAGAAGAAACAGTACGACAGATCTTGGTAAAACGGTGTGACGGTGTTTTCGTCATGACTAATGTTAGGGGCATATAGAGATAAAATCATAGTATACCTACTGTGTGCAAGAGGGGTTATCATGATTCTGTCACTTACGCGGCTTGACTGTTCAATGTTTTCATCAAATCAGACCACACTGTAAAGCCAATATCACCTTCTCGCTTTAGCCCCAATGGCTTTTCTTTTACAGAAAAAAGTGTGTGTCGAACCCACTTCCACGAACTGATCTTCCTAACTCAGACGTTTTTTAGACAAAGTCGCAATGTTTATGCTGTACTTAGCGAGCTCTCTTGCAACAATAGCTGTTCTTCACTCAGGTCTTTTACTATCTAGGAGACCCAACAAATTTTTCACATTCCACGTAGTAACAGTTAGGTTATTCTTTTCCTGATGAAATTTTGATTTTCTTTGTTTCATATTTTTAATCTTCCTTGTTTCTCCTGCAAATATGGAGCAGCCACCGACCGCAGGAAATCGACCAGCTAATAAAAGGGTAGAAAATGATTAAATATATATAGACAAAGTTTTGTGTTTACTATTAACTTTTTACACAAATATTACCCAAGTATAAAGATGTAGACTATCTGCATGAATATAATTACACGTAATAGTTAACTAAAGATGATCATCCCATAAGAAAATAGAAAAAAAAACTAATACGAAATTAATTAAAATGAATGTTTAACAGAATATGCAGATAAGATAGATTTTTTTGCTAGTGAATGTAATTGCAGGACACATATAAGAAAAGTGTTTTTAATATGAATATAAATACAAAAAAGCTCCAGATTTATAGGAGTATAGATATATATTATGGGAAAGTATTGCGTTATGCTAAGTAGAAACTATTATTTCCTCTAATCTTTGAATATACGCATGTGTGGTGAGATATATGACATGTAGGCTTGCGCAAATCAAAATTAAATATGCTGACATATGCATCGTGTCGACAATCTAAGGGAGATAATAAAAAATATGCTGCACATCTCTATGTTTGACGCCTGAGATATCGTTTTAATATTTTTTTTTTTAGCAGCGGGGAAGAAAATACAAATAGCGGGAAATGTTGTTGTATGAAATGGATCTGGTTTTAATGGCGAAATCATAACAGGAATAGAAAACGATCTCGTAGAATTGATGCCAAACAAGTGACCCGACGCTCATTATTCAAAATAAACCAAAAACAATTGCAATTCGAGATAGCTTTTGACGCCGCCGGCACCAAATCGTTGAGGGAGAAGTTCTTTGAAAGCTAGTGGCGACAATATGAATAATCACCGACCAGCATGCAGTAGCACAAAAATCAGATATAAAAAAACGGATGAAAAATAAAATAGAGAATGATCATTATAAACATAGTGTGATTTATAGCTTATATTAAAACAATATGAACTCGACGTTTTTCATATATATATATATATATATTTTTATTTTTTTATTTTTTTTTTATTACATTTTCACCCCAAACAAGGCAAATTGCCACTTTGGTGTAGGAGGCTACTATCAGGGGCAACAACTACTGGGGTACTATGTAGGGATTTGGGCAGCAAGGTGTCGGTTCACGTTGCACTTGAACTTCTGCACGTCAGTACTGTTGGGGAAGCAGGGACCTGGAATGGAATTCCAGAGTCTAGCGGTTCTTGGGAAGAAACTATTGGAGTAAAAAGATCTTTTACATCTAGGGACCTCTACAGTGTGGGGGTGGGATCTAGTAGCCTGTCGGGTTTGTCGAGGGTGCTCGCGTCGTGGGGGCACAAGTGATTGCAGTTCGTCAGAGCATTCACCACTAAAATACTTGTAGAAAAGGCAGAGGGATGCAACGTTTCGTCGATGGGACAGAGGCTGAAGCTTAGATGCCAGTTCAGGGCCTATCAGGTTTGCGACTCTCTTTTGAACCTTGTCAAGGAGCGAGAGACTAGTAGCAGATGCACCAGCCCAGATGTGGCAGCAATACTCCATACATGGGCGAATGGTGGCCTTATAGAGGTACAGGATACTTTCGGGTGTTAGTAGTTTTCTAGCACGGTAGAGAGAGCCTACCTTTCTTGCAGCGGCCCTGGCAATGCCTTCAATGTAATTGTTCCAACTCATGTTTCCCGTGAACGTTAGGCCAAGAAGTTTGAAAGATGAACTCTCAGATAAAGAGTCGTTGGCCATTGCTATGGGTGGTAGAGAGGGTTTCTTGTAATTATTGAATGAAACTAGTTTAGTCTTGGCAGCATTGAATGCGACCAACCACTTTTGTCCCCATTCCACTACAGATTGGAGGTCTTCCTCTAGTGTTTCTGCCATTTCTTTAGAAATGTGTTCATTCGTCTTCCTGTCGTGTCTGCCATAGAGTGTAGTGTCATCAGCATATATATCCATCTCAGAGGCAATGTTGTCGGGGAGGTCATTTATGAATATCAGGAACAATAAAGGTCCAAGGATAGAACCCTGGGACACCCCCGCATTTATATCATATTGTTTAGATGTGCGACCGTCGAGGACTACCTGGATTTTTCTCTTATCTAAGAAGGATTTAATTATGTTAAGTATTCTACGAGTGATACCGTATGATCTGATTTTACTGAGGAGACCCTCATGCCATACCCTGTCAAAAGCCTTAGATATATCTAGAGCTACCATATATATATATATATATATATATATATATATATATATATATATATATATATATATATATATACAAGGGAGGGGGCGTCCGGCTTTGTCCGGTCTTAAAATACGCTTAAATATGATATTTTAATTTGTCCAGATTCCGTATATCAGAGAGGCGGTAGCACTCTCTATATAGGGATGGCCCGTACACGCCTATATACGCCTACAAAACAAAACTATCCAAATCTCAACTAAAATCAACTTATAAGTTTCAAAAAGCACATATTATTATAGAGTCGTGATTTCAAAAATAAAAACGTATTAGGTTGCTATCTGCTAGAATCGAAACCGAAAGTAGACCTGTAGCATTCAAAGCTGGTAACGTTATAACTGTACCAACGTGACACACATATGAACTGACTAAAAATTAAAAATTAAAAATAAACTAAGATGAATGTACAAAATGTCTAACGAGTTCTTCAATTTTTACACTTGTTTTGACCCCTTAAAAACTATTTTAACCAGCTAAAGATCCATAAAAACCAGTCCGTAAAAATCCAATCATTTGCAGCCCCTAGCGCCGCTCTGCGACTTTTACTTTCGGAAGAGATAGAATTGTAAAATATTGAGACAGAGGTATATATATATATATATATATATATTATATATATATATATATATATATATATATATATATATATATACAGGGTGACCCCCCCAAAACCGGCCTCAACTCTAATTAGGCCCCGTTTCTTAGTATTTTGTCCGAATGAAAAGAAACTTTCGTCACAACTAGTTTATTATATTCAAAACATCACATCAAAACACTAGGATCTTTGCCCTTTTTTTCTCCGTTCTACAGCATATGTTCTAGATGGCCTCCATTTAACTTGTGTTTTATTTGGGTCACCCTGTATGTATATGAGGTGCCTTCCATAAGTTTGAAGACATTTTTGTACAGATATTTAAAATCGTCGTAGATTTACTCTGTTATTGCTATACATTTAATAAACTAACTGAACAATGTTTATGATTTCAGTTTCAATTTAACAGCTACAGCAGGTATTGGAATACATCCTACTAAAGCATGATTGTCACAGCTGGTGAATTTCAAAAATGCAATCTGGACGTGGCGTCAGTTTGATGATTCTGCTGACCTGCGATGAAAGCTGGATCTACTGCTATGTCGCTGAGACCAAGAGACAGTGTATCCAGTATCGAGTATCCAGTGGAAGCATGCTGTATCCAGTATCAAGTATCCAGTGGAAGCAGTGTATCCAGTATCAGTGTATCCAGTATCAAGTATCCAGTGGAAGCATGCTGGTACTCCCATACCCGAAAAGTCCAGACGGGCAAATCTATTCAGATGCTGTCACATCTGGGCTGATGCATCTGCTACTAGTCTCTCGCTCCTTGACAAGGTTAAAAAGAGAGTCGCAAACCTGATAGGCCCTGAACTGGCATCTAAGCTTCAGCCTCTGTCCCATCGACGGAATGTTGCATCCCTCTGCCTTTTCTACAAGTATTTTAGTGATGAATGCTCTGACGAACTGCAATCACTTGTGCCCCTACGACGTGAGCACCCTCGACAAACCCGACAGGCTGCTAAATCCCACCCCCACTGTAGAGATCCCTAGGTGTAAAAGATCTTTTTACTCCAATAGTTTCTTCCCCAGAACCGCTAGACTCTGGAATTCCATTCCAGGTCCCTGCTTCCCCAACAGTACTGACGTGCAGAAGTTCAAGTGTAACGTGAACCGACATCTTGCTGCCCAAATCCCTACATAGTACCCCAGTAGTTGTTGCCCCTGATAGTAGCCCCCTACACCAAAGTGGCAATTTGCCTTGTTTGGGGTGAAAATGTAATTAAAAAAAAAGAATGATATGTAATAAAATTCTGTTTTAAACAGAGAAAATGCTATAGAAACGTACGGAATGCTTCAGACTGCTTTTGGCCAATATTTTTCTTTGAATGGCATGAGAGAATACGTTAAGGATGATGAGAGTAAGGAATACAGAACATAAGAGTTGATTGGCCGAATAAAGAATTTCATGGATAAAAACAGCCGTTTGTCTATGGGGACAATAAGCGCACAATTTCATGTCAGTATGAGAACTATACACACAATCGATCGTGAGAGAATTTAAGATGCAACAGATTTGAGTAAAATTTGTTCTAAGGGTGCTAAGAGAAAATCAGAAAGAAAGACGTTGTCATGACAACAGTGAGATGGTTAAGCTAATCAATTCACATTCCGCAGTTCTTGATGATTCTGCTGACCTGCGATGAAAGCTGGATCTACTGCTATGACGCATAGACCAAGAGACAGAGTATCCAGTGGAAGCATGCTGGTACTCCCATACCCGAAAAGTCTAGACATCTATTCAGAAAATTATGATGATCCGTTTTGTTGACAGCACGGGCATGATCTACATGCACTGGGTTATCACTTGACAGGCGGTTAATAAGGTTGCGGTTTTAAGGGAGTTCAGGGAGATATTCTGTCGGAAGAGGCCAACACCCTTCAAATCGGATCAGTGGCACAGTGGCATTTCCACCAGGACAATGCATTATTCCAAAACTCCATCCTTGTCACAGCATTTTTGACCAAGATGGGCATCAAGACAATTCCTCACTTTTCCTATCCCCCAAACCTTGCTCCCTGTGACTTTTAGTTATTCACTAAGCTGAAAGAAACCCTTAGATGCTGTCCTTATGAGACAATTGGAGATGAAATACGCTGTTACGAGGGTCATTGATACGCGCACACAGGAGTACTTCTGTGGGGCGTTCAGGAGGTTGTCGGAACGGTAGAACAACTGCATCGCAGCCGGAAGAGATTATTTTGAAGAGGCGTAGAATTTCATGTGTGTACTATCAATGAAAGTGCGCATACGAAAAAGTCTGGAAATTTATTGAAGGCACATCGTATATATATATATATATATATATATATATGTTTGTGTGTATGTGTGTATGTAACTAAGATGTATGTATAATGTGCATGTATATCAGTGGTTCATGATTGTATTGTTTCACCGGCCGTATCGATTAGGGTGTGTATGCACTCTGGTGTTTTCATTAATCAATGCGTGTGCCTGCGGGCGTGTGTGTGCGTTCAACACATTAATTACAGTTCATTAAACGGGACAATAATCGTGCGAGAGACAGTTCTATAACAGGCGTATAATATTCCTCGTCCGCATGGTCCACCAAACAAAGGTAGACATACCTTATTTCACTTGATCCCTTCTCTTCTTGAAGTCGTCACTCTGTAAATGAAGACATCTTTCTCAGATATAACACCAGACACAATTTATAATTTGTATATTACTTTATTCTCGGTTCTTTCAGAGTTTGCCGCGTTTTTCTGAATTTCTATATCTTCTCTAGTTATGTCCACTAGATGCTTCCATAAACGGCAGAGACAAAATCCCTTCCGAGCCAACAACTTCAGTTGCATAGCTGAATACACGTTCGCTGGCTAACTGAAAACTTACTCTGACTGGTCTGTGTTTCGTGAATATGTGATAACCTTATTTTTTTGTTAGTTACTACGTCACACAACCAGGTCAATCCTTTTCTTTTGGAAAATATTACTGTTTTGAAACTAAAACTTTAAACCTTTTTTATACCACCTATAGCAATGGCCAACGACTCTTTATCTGAGAGTACGTCTCTCAAGCTCCTTGGCCTAACGTTCACAGGAAACATGAGTTGGAACAATTACCTCGAGGACATTGCCAGGGCCGCTGCAAGGAAGGTGGGCTCTCTCTACCGTGCTAGAAAACTTTTAACACCCGAAAGTATCCTGTACCTCTATAAGGCCACTATTCGCCCATGTATGGAGTATTGCTGTCATATTTGGGCCGGTGCATCGGCTACTAGTCTCTCGCTCCTTGACAGGGTTCAAAAGAGAGTCGCAAATCTGATAGGCCCTAAACTGGCATCTAAACTTCAGCCTCTGTCCCATCGTCGAAACGTTGCACCCCTCTGCCTGTTCTACAAGTATTATAATGGTGAATGCTCTGAAGAACTGAAATCACTTGTGCCCCTACGACGTGAACACCCTCGACAGACCCGACAAGCTGCAAAATCCCACCCCCACACTGTAGAGATCCCTAGATGTAAAAGATCTTTCTACTCCAGTAGTTTCTTCCCCAGAACTGCTAGACTTTGGAATTCCATTCCAGGTCACTGCTTCCCCAACTGTACTGACATGCATAAGTTCAAGTGCAACGTGAACCAACATCTCGCTGCCCTAATCCTTACATAGTACCCCAGTAGATGTTTCCCCTGATAGTAGCCCCCTACACCAAAGTGGCAATGTGCCTTGTTTGGGGTGAAAATGTAAAAAAAAAAAAAAAAAAAAAAATATATATATAACTAACATAAAGCAATGGGATTTTCTATTGGGCGAAGTTTTCTGGCATCTATGAAATCAAAGATAGTGATGGCCTAATATTATATATATATATATATATATATATATATATATATATATATATATAATGAAGAAGTAATGAACCATATTCAGATGTTTACTCTACTAAAATACGAATAAAATAAAAAAAGAGGGGAAAGAAAAAAAAACGGTAAATTAAATATTATAAAATATAAATGAGTAGAATAAATAAGTCGATTAAAGAGAATCACGAAATATAATAAAAACCGAAGCGCTTTTCGTCAAACCACTTTTCAAAGATATATGTTACAGAAAAAAATATTTTTGTAGAAATACTAATTAGCGAAAGTTTTTTTTTTTTTTTTATTTTATTCGTATCTCAGATTAAACATAGGAATATGGTCTATTTCTTTTTCATATTTTAAAAATTTTACCGTTTAAAGAAAGTTATTTCCCGTATATATATATATATATATATATATATATATATATATATATAGAGAGAGAGAGAGAGAGAGAGAGGGAGAGAGAGAGAGAGAGGGAGAGAGAGAGAAAGATAATTATCCAGAGAACTTTGTTATTCTTTTAGCACTGCATTTTGCTTGTTGTATTTAAATACAACAAACATGTCTTTGCAACTTACATCTCGTAAGTTATGTTCACAAATCTGGAAAGTATTTTGCTTATGTGTTTATTGCTAAAGTTAGAAATGAAATGAAATAAAGTCGATTATACTTGTTTAGTTCGGAGTAAATTAAAGCTGGAGAGTAAATAATGCGTGCTGAAAAGGATACTCAGATGGTATGGACGCGTTGAAAGAGTTATTTGGTTATCAGGTGTAAAAGTATGAAGGTAGCAAGTGCAATTTATAAGGAAATCGAGGAAAATATAGGAAAAATTGATACAAATGAAATTGAAACAAAAAAGGATATAAAAGTCCTGGTCAGAGATAAGTTGGTTTGAAAGTATTTTTTTGTAAAATTCGTCGAATATGATGATGATAAACAGTATTTATAGCGAAACGCAAAGTTATAGCTATGTTCTTTTTGTACATATCAAAGCCTGAAAGCCACTCGAGGATAAGGATTAATCAGTGTACAATGGATATTGACATAACAGAGTAATGATCATTAGTCGTGTAGACTGTGTAGAATTTCATTAATTAATAGGATAAATCAACAGAAATTTGTTTACATTAGACTTAAATTCAGCCTAGAATGCGGGCCAGCACAAAAAGATTCCACAGGCGGGCAAGTTAATAAAAAAGCTGATAAGTGTATGTGTTTTAAATTGAATATAAGTTTATTTTCATAGTTCAAGTTTAATGATTTATTCAGAATCAATAAGATGTTAATACTTCTTATTTGATGACATCTAATGTTATTGGAGTTTATGTCAACGACACATCACGTATGGCTACGCAAAGATATCAACCATATCTTTCATTGTGTTATTGGATTAGAAGACATCACATTATTGACATTCCGAGCAATACGGCTAGTAGACTCTTCTTTTTTTATACAAAGAAGGAAAAGCATATATAAAATAGAAACTGTGATTATTACAGCCACCATCAAGTGTCTGCTGCAGAGAAACTGTGAAGTGTTTTGTATTGGCCATCACAGAAATCGCGATTGAATGCCTTGTGTAATACGTTAATCTTTCAAGCAGACATTTAAATTGGGGTAGAAGATTCACCCAGTCATATGGCAGACCGAAAAGAATTTAATCTTGGTTTTCCGTTCTCGCTAAAACATTAGTCAGATATATACACGAAACCTAATTTTTACTTGCTTTATATATATATATATATATATATATATATATATATATATATATATATATATAGTCATCCACATACAGTACTGTTTCGCTGTTTCACAGCTAATCAGTGCGGTTAGACAGGCAACTGTCCCAAGCCAGGATTGAAACCCGACCGCCCAAATGACAGTCAAGGCTTCTCACCATTGAGCTATAAGGCTGCTGCTGTGTGGGTAATGAATTAACGATGTTTTGACATCATCCAAATGCTTCCGCTCGATTTGTTTACACAAAGAGCGTCGCTTAATACACTAATGGCAGATTGTATATCACTTCCCAATATGCTCAACTCAAGATAGGGAGTAATAGAACGTCTACTCTTTATAGTAAGATGGAATATAAAAGTAAAAAAAAAATACCGATTAAAGCCAAACAAGCGCAGAATCTCATTCAATGAGAAAAAAAATATTCATTAAAATTAAATTCGACATTTCAATTCATAACAGAACCTTTATCAGGAAATTGTAATTTTTAACCTACCATGGCGATGGTAAGGTTTGACACGTTTTTCTTCAGTGAATAAATAAATATATTCATTTATTGGAAGAGATTCTGTACTTGTTTTGCCTTAAACCGTTAAATTTTTTAATTATATATATATATATATATATATATATATATATATATATATATATATATAAGTACTTCATTTACTCACATAAACCTAATATACGAAAGTATAGATTTATGCGTAAACTTTAAGTATTTACTTCAAAAGTGCTCAATACGTAGATAGAGCTAGTTAGTAATTTATAAAATATATATGGCGATTAAGCTACACTGAATATTCTGCGTTTCATCCACTATAGGATTCGTCAGGCTTATGCGCGAATTCTGTGGTTGCTTCTTGTTTTTATATATGTTGAGGATTTCTAGTTAGCCAATCAGCTTTCTAGTATCCACCGCACCCCTTCCTATCAGCCAATGGGCATGCATTTTATCGAACAATGTGTGTCTGTGTGTGTGTGTTTGTGTGCGTATATGTGTGTGTGTGTACGGACTAAAAATTAAAAAGAAATTATTTGCCATATTAAACGCAAATCAATTAATTAACAGCAGTTAACATATTTTCCAAAATTAGTATAAATCAAATTTTCTTTGTTTACTGAGTCGTAAGGTATGAAAACATATACCCAACCCCTCGGTTAGAACAACAATGTAGTATAAGTTCTGTTCTAGCTGGGAAGTGACGATATTTTTCTAGATTCGTGTGAATTTTGTTCCAATCCAGAGTATCCTTTATTTCGGGATTGATTTTTCTCACAATAAAAAACTATATGTCTGAAGTTATCTTCGTGGAGAGCCATTAAAATACGAGCAAAATCCTTCACGAAATGTGACCTGATAATAATATTAAGTTGTTTAAGAAGATGTAGAGGAATCGGGATAGATAAGCGCTTCATCCACATGAGGTGAAGGCACAGCCAGGAATAACATTTTTGTTAAGTAACGTCCTAGCGTATAGACGGTGATTTTTGACTGGGTTCGAATCCGCGACAAGTAGTAATTACCAATTCCTACATTGATGATTGCGAAAGCATGAAACACTAGTATCTGTATGTATTAAAATAATTATTAATATTCATGATCATAAGATAATTTAAGTTGAGCTCTGTCTGGGGAATTAAATAAATACTGGTAAACTAGCAATAGGCAACATTCCGACTTCCGGTCACAGAAGACTTTCTCTAACTGCTTATTATGTTATGACCGTACTTGGCATTTATAATTGTTTAAATTTCCATAATTTTCGTATAAATTACCGGTGGCTCAGAAGTAACCCCCAGCCTATAGAGTTAATGATAACTTTGTGATTGGCATCGGATCTTCCAACTAGCAGTAATTATAATTTTCTACACTGATGATTGCGAAAGCATAAAACACTAGTGTCTCTAGGTATAAAAATAATGATTAATATTTATAATTATACGTGTATATTATTGCTGTAATGCTCTAACTTTTGTCTTGTTTTCTTTGTTTTATGTGACTATTATCATATTGGTAATTCAGGTATCACATATGTCGTATGGCTTACTCTACAGTTGAATATATATATATATATATATATATATATATATATATATATATATATAATAAGAATCTTGAGCCTAATAAGAACACAGATTACTGAATGCTGTGGTATGAAGTCTTACAAAATATTATTAGGAGGGGATGAATATATATATATATATATATATATATATATATATATTATTACATTTTCATCCCAAACATAGCAAATTGCCACTTTTGTGTAGGGGGCTACTATCAGGGGCAACAACTACTGGGGTGCTATGTAGGGATTTGGGCAGTAAGATGTCGGTTCACGTTACACTTGAACTTCTGCACGTCAGTACTGTTGGGGAAGCAGGGACCTGGAATGGAATTCCAGAGTCTAGCGGTTCTGGGGAAGAAACTATTGGAGTAAAAAGATCTTTTACATCTAGGAATCTCTACAGTGTGTGTGTGGGATTTAGCAGCCTGTCGGGTTTGTCGAGGGTGCTCACGTCGTGGGGGCACGAGTGATTGCAGTTCGTCAGAGCATTCACCACTAAAATACTTGTAGAAAAGGCAGAGGGATGCAACGTTTCGTCGATGGGACAGAGGCTGAAGCTTTGATTCCAGTTCAGGGCCTATCAGCTTTGCGACTCTCTTTTGAACCTTGTCAAGGAGCGAGAGACTAGTAGCAGATGCACCAGCCCAGATGTGACAGCAATACTCCATACATGGGCGAATGGTGGCCTTATAGAGGTACAGGATACTTTCGGGTGTTAGTAGTTTTCTAGCACGGTAGAGAGAGCACACCTTTCTTGCAGCGGCCCTGGCAATGCCTTCAATGTAATTGTTCCAACTCATGTTTCCTGTGAACGTTAGGCCAAGGAGTTTGAAAGATGTACTCTCAGATAAAGAGTCTTTTGCCATTGCTATAGGTGGTAGAGAGGGTTTCTTGTAATTATTGAATGAAACTAGTTTAGTCTTGGCAGCATTGAACGCGACCAACCACTTTTGTCCCCATTCCACTACAGATTGGAGGTCTTCCTCTAGTGTTTCTGCCATTTCTTTAGAAATGTGTTCATTCGTCTTCCTGTCGTACCTGCCATAGAGTGTAGTGTCATCAGCATATATATCCATCTCAGAGGCAATTTTGTCGGGGAGGTCATTTATGAATATCAGGAACAGTAGAGGTCCAAGGATAGAACCCTAGGGCACCCCCGCATTTATATCATATTGTTTAGATGTACGACCGTCGAGGACAACCTGGATTTTTCTCTTATCTAAGAAGGATTTAATTATGTTAAGTATTCTACGAGTGATACCGTATGATCTAATTTTCCTGAGGAGACCCACATGTCAAAAGCCTTATGTATATAAAGAGCTACCGCTCTGCCCTCCCCCGCTTTGTCCAGGTAATGGTATATACGTTCAGAGATTACAGTTAGGATGTCTGCTGTGGAACGGGCTTGTCTAAATCCATATTGTTTGTC
>NC_136486.1:168890439-168907939 GCF_053919585.1 Euprymna scolopes
CAACACACGGTATAGAAGTGTAACGGTCGCCTATCTTCCCTGCCACAAAGAGAGAGAAGAGGTCATTTAAAATAAACGAGAATTATATATTAGAGTCTGTTGACATGGATAGAAGCAAAGCGAAAGAAAATATCATTCACCAGCTAAAATTGGAGTACAAAATTACGCTGCAGCAGCGTCAACGTATTGTCCAGAAGCAGCAAACAGTAAACATGTCCAGAAAAGGAAAACGAGAAAGAAAAAGAGATAGGTAATTAGACAGACAGATGGATAGATAGATAGATAGACATATGGATAGATAGATAGATAGATAGTGAGAGAATGAGATGGTGATAAAGAAATGGAAAAAAATAATTAAACAAATTTGGCAGAACCGCAGCAAAGCATAATCCAAACGTGTTTATACAAATGTGAGGTCTGTTATATCTGTTAACGCTTAGTACATATATATATATATATATATATATATATATATATATATATATATATGTATGTATTAAAGCGTTAACCGACTAGCAACAGAGGGTTAACTGAATTGAGTCATATTGTCTATCTATAAAACACGACGTTCGTCATCCAATTATTTATTTATTCATTCATTATTATTATTTTTTTGAATAATAATAAATAATAAATAAATAGATAAAATATTTGGACTTCTATCCCGGACTCTCTCTTTTTTACTCTGTAACTAACTCATCTATATCTATTAACATATTCTATTACGTCATTTATTTTCATGACCTGACACGTGACTTCCAAATATGTGTCCGGTACTTGATTTAGTCATGTTTCACAATTCCATGCCGAATCTGCTGTTTCGAAACTTATATTCCCGTCAAGGCGAAATTCCAGGATCTCTTTGTTCTAAGTTAAATATTTTACGAAATATTCCTTCGTTTCAATAACATTCTCTCTGCGCATTTTTTGAAACAAAATAATTAAAAAATGATAATTATGTTCATTATCTAACATTTTACTTTTTTTTAATAATAATAATCGATGTTTTAAATCGACTATCAGTAAGGATATCCGATTCCGTCCGGTATAATCCAACAAGGCAACCGTTTGTGCTCCAGAATTTGTTTTTCTACATAGTCACCACCATTCTTATAGTACATTTTCCAGGAATTCAATGCACTTATATATTCTTCTGGCATACATCCATAGCAGAGCTTCCTTTCTTAGAGTCTCATACCTTACATATCTGCAACAGAAAAAGGAAACTTTCATGTCATGAATACATTAGTTCAGTCATCATAACAATGCAATTTGCACGTCTCTCTGATCCATTCGTGTGGGATCACAAAATACGAGGCAATACTTTTTGAACGCTCTTTGTACTTAGAAAATTGCGAATTAAAAAAAAGAAATTCCATAATTGATTAAAAAAAAGAAACAAATAAAAATTTGTATTCTTAAAATATGCCTACTGTATTATACACGACAGATTGATTATCGAACGGACAGATCTAATATGATAGGGGAAAACATTTAATATCGAACTCATGTAGTAATTAAAATACTTTTATTTATTTGCTTTCCCATGAAAACAAAATATAAGACAACGTAGTTTTGAATGTGGGGAAAACCAGCTCCTCCAAAAGGGGCACATTGGCAGAAGGCAAAAATACAAATTGCTTTAGTGTAGAAGCGTTTCCCCCACAGGACAAATTGAAATCGAATAAATTAACGGCCAAACACACCCAACCTTATAATCGTACATAGGCTTATAGATACAAATCAAACAAATCAGTTCAATTTATTTGGCAAACAGTAAAACAACCGTCATTAGCCATGTAGAGAAAAAATCGTAGAAATTTATACAGAAGAGGATACAGTTGCCTAGCAACTGTAAAATTTCAATTCGATTTTTTACGTAATTGGTGCATATACTTCTTGAAGTTATTCCAAAAATATAGGCATCCTAATGGAGAAACCACCCTTCTCCAGTTAAATCGAAAACAGTGAAACAGTTTCTGGTAATGCTCACAGAGAAACTTTTGGGGGCAAAAATAAAGAGTATGTGTTAGGACGGGGTCAAAATTGCCATTGCTTCGATTGCAGATCACCGCGTAAACGTCGCCACTCAATGGAGTAAAAATCTATCAAGAAAATTGTATTTGAAATTGAAAACACACGGACAGACACAACGTAAATAAACATCAACGGGAATTTAAATGTACTTTTTAAAGAGTTTTTAATCCTTATGATTACCACTGATTGCTGTCTCTATGGCAGCCACAAAAGATATGCCACTCTAGCCTTCGTCTAAATAGGACAACAACGTTCTCTGTCTGTAATGTTGCTACCCGGATAAATTAGTCGAGATGATTTCTACTACATCTGAGTTTAAAGTTGTCTTAGATAAAAAAAATATATGGCTTGCTGCACTTTGTTTTTTTTTCTGCAAATAAATCAGCGACATTCACTTTATACAAAAATAGTCTTTGAAAACAAATGGAAATATTCAAGATAACACTATCTGTTTTTTTTTTTTTACAAAAGAGTCAACTCTTATCAAGGTCCAAAGACCACTCGAAATTAAGGGATAATAAGTGGTGTACGGCAATCAATGGGACAATATTGTAGTAATCTTTAATAGTGAAAATTTGATAAATTGGATTATTAATGGGATGGCTCGTCAAGAACTTAAAGATAACCATTCAGGTGAAAAACAGGGGAACGAAAGAGAGTTCCACAAGCGTGCAGTTCTAAGAAAGAGGCCTTGTTCGTGGAATCCACATTTAGGTTTAAGCACAGACAAAGAGAGGGGGGAGATAGACGAGTGTTTTTCGTAAACGTTTGGCAAGAAGATCTATAGATTGGGGCTCAGACTTAAATTATTGACACTAAAGTTGAACAGCGAATAATCCGCAAAGAAAATGATGGAAAAAGCATAATCATCGATATCTACAATAGAATTAAGCCTCCAAAAGAAATACGAATGCTATTTTAAACTTAGACGCAACTGTGCGGTCTATCTACAGACGGTCAGAACCTTTTATAAATATGCGTAGATGAATCTAAAGACAGGAGGACATTTTTACCTCGCTTATAGCAATCTAGAAAATTAAAGACAAAACTGGAAGTATGATATTGAAATGGTTGACCATGGAATGAAAGGAAAAAACGAAACAACAAAAGTACATAGATAGACAACCAGACGCAAAGGAAAATTACTGAGAACAGATCGCTTCAGGTCTGCAAGGAATTAGATAATCATTGCTCCTCCAGAAATAGCACAAAATTATGGTAATTCTCAGTCTTGAAATTACAAATCAAAATACTAAATGCCGAACGTTATGATAGTGGTGAGTTCGTCCGTGTGAATAAATAAGTTTGCATCTGTTTATAAAATATAGAGAGATATAAAGAGATACGAAAATAGAGATTACTACTTGAATTGAAATAATTACGTATATAATAAATAAACGTATATCCATAATAAATATATAATATAAAGCAGTATTCAACCGCTTAAACACAACAATCTAGTTGAAAAATAAGATTACTAAAGTAGAAAAAGATTTAATCATTCAATAATACAAACCTAATTACACACTACTCCTTTGAGATAACTTAGGAAAGCAGTTTGAATAATTTGAGGCGCGAAACTACGAGTCAGTATGCGCTATTGACTATATGTTTACAAACTTGCGTGTACGTGAGTTTTATTTCATAAATTGAACACTATATATATAAATATATGAAGTGATACAGCAATATATATGCAATTATTTCTAAAGGAATTTATGCATATATTAAATTGTAAATATTCAGAGCGGGAATCGATACCATATCGGAAATAAAAAATATGTTAAATTAAGTTAGAAATTGCTTTTAAAAAAAGTAACATGCAGCCGCAGCCTAGATTGAACTCATTACACGAGTTTGTAGTGTAATGTAAATCTTGTCCGTAGATTGATGCTTCGCTAAGGCTATCAAGGGTATTTTTTTATCGTGACGCCATCACTAGCTGGGTTGCCTACCATGGCTTAAGAGAGGCCCATCTACCATACGAGAGAAAGATAGACAGCGCCAGTTTCCCAACCTGGTATTTTACCTCGCAGTACATACAGCGTCTCGCTTTCCCAAACAGTCACCCATCTTGTACTGGTCAAGCTCGACTTTGCTTAACTTCGATTATTTGGCGGGAAGCGGTGTGTCAAAGCGATTGTGTCGTATTGCCGATTGTTGTTATTTTCATGTTAATACCTGGATTGATTGTAAACCTGTGTTATTTTAGAAACCGCTCTGGCACATCAGTCTGTTTTGTGACGATTAACCGGAATCGCATCATAGAAAATCCTCCAAAGGTTCCAAAATAATGACAACAACATGCTTCTTAGGATAGGAATCGCCGCTTTCCCGACGATACACACCATTGTGTTCTCGCATGACCGCTTATAAGTAGATTCAGGTTGAGCTGGCATCATCTACGAAATAATAGACTTTATTAATGGAGCGTGATTTCCCGCGCGTTTAGCACATTTTTCTGTGTATACACATATTATTGCTCTGTTGTATCAATTAAGATAAAAATGAAATATAATAAGTCCCCAGACGTACCTCTCCATCGTACAGTATATCGATACTCTATGGCTGACTGGGATAGCTTCCGTACATTTATATCGGATCTACCTCTGAGTTCCATGTTTAAAAAGGATGTGCCCTCTATAGTATCAGACCTGACGGATTAGTTAATTGTAGATATAGACCGTTTCATACTCCCGAAAAAGTTCCAGCAAAAACCTAACAGTCAGCCATAGTTCTCTCCAGAATATGCTGCTGCCATTGTGCACAGAAATCACTTTTTCCACTGCTTCCAACGTAATAGATGTATGGAAACTAAAGCCGCTTTCAGGACTGCCAGCAACCATTGTAAGAAAGTAATAAAGAACGCAAGAGATTTGTATGCTCAGTCCGTCAAGTCCAAAGTAGCTGAGCAGCGATTGGTTCCCACCAGTTTTGGCAAATAGCAAACAGCTGGCCTGCAGAACACTATATATACAAATGTGGTCAGATTGTGACAAATTTTATTAGTTTTAAGATATAGGTTCTTTTTTTTACCAATTGTCATAAAATTTTAACCATAGAATAATATTTAAATCTTCAAAAAGACTGCTAATATAGTTTCGTCCCATAGAACCAAAGATATGAGCATTTCAATACTCAATTTGTCTACCAGTATAGATATATCCATATAACACCGCACAAGTAAGAGAACTCGGTGTATGAATTCATCACTAGGTTCTTTGATAGGACAGGTGCGTGTTTAAAATAAATGTTTTTTAGAGCACGATTGAAGCATACTACTTAATTTTTGCATTTTAAACTTTAATTCAAGCAATTATATAAAATAATTATATAAAATCAGCAATAGGTTCTCTACAGTGCAATGTAGACCAGCATGTACTGTATACTAAGTAATTGCAGAGAGTGTATGTAAAGCATCCTTCCGTTTCATCGTGGCTTTTATTTAACTACAGCAGCAATACACTACTTTGTTTTAAAAATGGGTGATTTAACGATTTCGATAACAATAAGAGTATTGAAAGTGCGGAATATTCAGTGATCCCTAATTTAATCTTGGGCAACGTAGAGTCTTACTGCCAGTATATCAGACCATGTATGGCGGACTTTTGTAATATATGGGCTGGTGAATCTCTGTCCCATTTTTACGTATCTGTAATTGGATTGATTCCATCCGTACTTCTTAAATACAACCCCTCTCTTGCAGACGTGATGTTGCTAATCGCAATATTTTCTATAAATGCTATTATGACATATACTCTTCAGAATTGTTTGATCTATCATCTGCTTTTATTTATACCAGCTCGTTTCATTTATTGATCTAGTAGTGTCTATCAGTTCACTGTTTTAATATCTCCTTAAAATACTTCTTCCAGTGACTTCTTTTCAAGGCTTGCAAGATTGTGGAACTCTTTTTCTGTTCACTGTTTCTTTCTACCTAGTCTTGATCTTTTTAAGACTAAAGTCAATGGGCATCTTCTGCATTTGTGATAAAACTCTTTCGTTCTTGTTAGCTCTTTACTTCAAGTGGTTTCCTACTTTTTCTCGATCGATACACAGAATATATATATATATATATATATATATATATATATATATATATAATTCTAAACCCAAAAGATGGTATGAATTTACATTCATATATTTAAATAAGTTTTTTAATACAGACGTTTGAATTTTCATTTATGTATATTACGTCTTACACGTGTTTCCATGGCAAAAGATCACTAAACCGTTTTTAAAGGCCAATGGTGTTACACTATTTTTTTACTATAATGGGGCATGATCTCGCACAGTCGAGAGATTCTATTTATAAACGATGCTGCTAAGAACTGACGAATCGAATTAATTCACGTCATGCTACCAACTAATCAGAAACCAGAAGTGCTCCATAAATATTAAACCTTTCTGTAGCAATTTCGCATGTTTTTTTTCCGTGTTAACACGGGAAGAATCTTTTGCTCTGTGGATTCCAACTCGATAACTGTCTACTGCAAACCAGTCACATCCCAGGACTTGTGTAGAACAACGAACAATCAGAACTGTTCTGCCTACTGCCAATCAGTCACCTCACAGGACTTGTGTAGAACAACGAACCATCGGAAACTGTTCTGAAACTAAACATGGCTTACACTTCTATCCTTAAAAATGCTAGAGAGTTTATAATATTGAATGAAAAAGAATTTCGAAAAAAAAGGAATGAATATATGTAAAATTACAGAGACATGAATAATAAAAAAGACACTTATTGTAGAGTTTATAGGCATCTAACGTCCAAAATAATTAGAACCAAAACAACGTCGCTAATGTTTTACGTCGCCATTTTGGAGGTTTTTTTAACCTTTAAATGATATAAGCCTTTAAAATGTTTTTAGAAATGTTATTTAGATATACAGACATGCATTTTAGCTGATTCTGACTGAATTTGAAACCAACTTGTCTATTCCACAGAAAACGAAGTTAACAATAACGCCACTCGTTCGTCTAAAAGTAGATTTGAACATGAGATAAAATGGCGACAGAGGCAACTTTGAAAAATGGCGTATGCGTAGAGATAAAGTATCATGGCATGAGGATCATGTCAACGACGTCTATGCATCGTTGCAGGCAGTGGTTGGACTAAACGATAGATAGTGTGATTGTGAGGCTTAGAGTTTGGCAGTGGGTTCGGGAGTGCGAAGAGCAGACGTGAGGAATTATTGTGGAATGGTGGTGGGAGCTGTGCACGATGTCATTGTTTTTAAGACATCGTTCTGAATAGGAAATCTTCGTACGGTCCGAGATAAGAGCGTGGACGGCGCTGCTTATCGTCAAATGAGATTACCAAACTGGATTAGGAAAAGACGAACTGGCCCTCATTCACCCAACGTCATGACTTCATATTTTGCAGCTTTCTTTTTAATTCTATTAGCTATCGATTTTCTTTCTTTTGTTTTCTTTTCTGAATAATTATTATCTTATTTTTCCTGCTTCCTTTTGGAAAACTTTTTTTTCAGCTCTTCATTCTATTCGTAAACCTTTTTATTTCGTTCGTCTTTTATTTCTTTGTTTTTAGCCATCCCAATCGTTCTTCTTTTGTTTCTTTTATTATTTTTTTACACGTCTAGCTATCATGCAGCTTAATATTCTAGTAGCTTTTTTTCAAAGAACTGCAGGCTTAGAAAACTCTAATTACTGACTGTTTTCCTCCCAGCTATAGCTTTAGTTTAAAAAATCTAAGGTCAATAGGCATATCCTGTATCTTGCAATAATCGTATTTCGATATTGTTAGTTCCTTACATCAAGTAGCTTCATGTCTTGTTTAGAACGATTTCCATTAAAAATTCCTTATATTTTTTTCTTATAGAAAACTCATCTTTTACATTTTTTTAATTTTCTGCTTTGTTACATACACACCAATACTTTTAGTAAAATCTCGAGATTTCTGAAAGCTTTGTGTCAGCTATCAACAGTCAATTAAGCATATACACCGAAGTGTATACAATATCGAAGTGTATTTATCCATTAAAGCAACTCGAAATGATCGATGTGCACGCAAATATACACATTAAAAATGCGAAATTGTTTTTCTATCTCCCCATTTTTCGTTATTTGTATATTACTTATCTATCCACACTGTGATGTATAAGTTAGTCGGTTTGGCACATAAATACACGTTACATCATCGAATTCAAGTATGTAGAGTTGGAAAGTACTAAATTGGTGACCATCTAAAAACACGTGCTGCATGTAACAATAATTTCTTCAAAACTCAAAATAATCCACTAATCAGTTGCATAAAAAAGCATGTATGATATTTATATAAACGCCCCAATAATCGTCGACATGCTGTAAATGATAACAACAGCGACGATGACGATGGTGTGAAGCTGACTCAAGTTCGTTTTTAAAGAATAAAGACAGTCATGATCCAGAAGCATCATCGATGCATCTGTAATTACAATAATATATACGTTAATGTTAAAAATGAGCTAAAGTTATGGCCCGTTTACTTAGACTGAGTGCTTTATGCCAGATTGATGACTGAAGATGGTAAAATTTGTGCTTATTATTTACATTAAATACTAATCCCTATTAATCCCTAACTGTACACTGAACGGATGCCGTAATATTTAGTTCGCTGCACTAATCATAGCAAAATCCATGGTAAATTTCAATCAAATCCGCCCAGTATTTTCATATAAAAAATGTCACGGACAGACAGGTTAAGGAAAATATAATATAGAATGCTAGTTATACTTTAAAACAATATGGGTGATAATATTACTTAGTACAGTCATCTTTCAGCGAAGTTGAAACTGTGAGACTCTAACTATGCCAAAAATTTTCTTTATGGCTTTGTTTACTCTTGGCATATTATGGATTCTAACTGTAAGGCATGTGTAATATGACTTATTATGACATATACGTATTATATATCATATGTAATATGACATATTATGGCATATACGTATTATATATCATATGTAATATGACATATTATGGCATATACGTATTATATATCATATGTAATATGACATATTATGGCATATACGTATTATATATCATATGTAATATGACATATTATGGCATATACGTATTATATATCATATGTAATATGACATATTATGGCATATACGTATTATATATCATATGTAATATGACATATTATGGCATATACGTATTATATATCATATGTAATATGACTTATTATGACATATACGTATTATATATCATATGTAATATGACTTATTATGACATATACGTATTATATATCATATGTAATATGACTTATTATGACATATACGTATTATATATCATATGTAATATGACTTATTATGACATATACGTATTATATATCATATGTAATATGACTTATTATGACATATACGTATTATATATCATATGTAATATGACTTATTATGACATATACGTATTATATATCATATGTAATATGACATATTATGGCATATACGTATTATATATCATATGTAATATGACATATTATGGCATATACGTATTATATATCATATGTAATATGACTTATTATGACATATACGTATTATATATCATATGTAATATGACTTATTATGACATATACGTATTATATATCATATATAAGGTGACATATAGATTCGAACTTAAGGCATGTAGTATTGTGAAGCAAGAATTGCGAAATCCCAACCATCCCTATTCTAAATCGGTACTGCTTGCGTCCAGTGGCAAGGAGAAACCAGGACGAATCACATGCAGCACTTGGTATTCCCAAATGGTCATCAATGTTATTATTGAAAATATTCAATGTTATTATTGAAAATATTGAATGTTATTATTGAAAATATTCAATGTCGCTTAATTTCAATGATCTAACACGAACCGGTGTGTGCCGACGTGATTTTACCGTATTACATGCTAAAGTTATATAATGGGCAATTTATAAAAGTCGCGATTATAGGAGACGCTACAAAATGTAGTATCTGTTCTTCAGATGCTGCTCTTCAATTTCTTGTTCTCTGTCAGTGGAGGAGAAATCCTTCACGGCTGAGACAATTTTTATTTTTGTCCCTTTTCTCCACATTAAAAAACGACTATGGTGTCTAACTCTGTCCCGTGGGGAGGCATTGTAAATAGGGACTATGGGAGAACGGCGGAGAATATGTTTTCACATCAAAATAGATTTATTTTGTTGCTTTCGTTATATATTACTAATGATGAATCATTTGCATTTAAAATCCATTAAGTATTATGAATGTGAAATTGAGAAAAGCATGTTTGAAAAGGGTCTGTTATACGAAAAGCCATTTATGAAAAATAATATGACCAGCGAATTTGGCCTGATGTCTTGTTTATCTAAAAATTGAAGAAAAATGAATTGCATTATTTGGATTCATTGGGCTACTGTTCTCATCTTGAGTGTGACTCAAACACTCACCACAGTTTGTATACCATATATGAAAGGCTTGTCCGGAAAATTTCAACAAATATGTAATTTATATGACATCAGGGCAGTATTCAGGAGTGCTTCAACTCTCCGGAAACAGCTTGTGAGAGTGAAGCCTCTTACAGAAAAAAATCATGATTAAGAACTGTGCATATGAAATGCCATGTAAATGTAAAAAACTACACAAAAGTGAGACTTTGTCGTCCACTAAAAGTACGTTTGGAAGAACATCAAAAAGCCGCAAAACGTGGAGAGATTGAAAAATCAGGTATAGCTGACCATCGGGAAAATGGAAACCATCTACCATTATGGGACGAAGTAAAAATTAAAGACAGAGAAGAACGGTGGAATGTAAGGCGACTCAAAGAAGCCGCACATATGCTGGGAGATGGCCAATTACTAAGTAGACCTAGTACAGAATTTAATACGACATGGGAAACGTTAATTATAAATAATAGATAATATATACTAGTAATAAGTAAAAATGCACACACTCATATATTTGAATATATATATATATATTAATGTTTTTGCTTATTGCTAATATATATCATGTATTATTTATTATTAACGGTTCCCATATCGTACTAAATTATCTCATTTAATATCTAGCGAAAAAAAAAACAAAACAACAACAACAACAACAAAAACAAAACAAGCAAGGCTTCTTTTGATTTGTAGCCAGAGATTTTTCAGCAACTTTCCATGAACTCGGTCAATATAAATTACCATGTAATTTAATTGCTTTTTTCAATATAAGAAGTTTGGCGCAAACTGATTCTAAAATAACGAGTTCTTTCCGATTACTAGAACATGGCCAAGAGTTTGCTTACTCTTCTCGATAAAAGCCAGATGTGATATTTAGTAAGAAATAAAATAATTTATCGATCATATATTTTATCTACTTTATGAGGGTTTCCAAAAGATCACAGACTTTGTTTAGATAGCTGTTGTAATATAGGTCTTATGGTTTCCATCGCAGACTTTGGAATCAGCGATGTCGAATTTAAATTCTATCGGACTGACTGTGGTCAGTTTTGTACAAAGAATGTTAAGAAAAACAATGAGCACTGAAATGCTTAAACTAACAACGTGCGTCCATAGTAATATTAGAATATGAAAAAGTAATTTTACAGTTTTATCATCTCTGCTGGTATATAAAAGTCACTTTGTGTGTGTATATATATGTGACGTCTTTTCTTATAGGTTCCGAAAGGGCTGAGCCCCTCTTTTGCAAATTTCACCCAAAGCTAATGTTTATGTCTGGCAATGTTCTAAGATATATTTTGTACAAAAATTAATTCGATACGTATCGAAAATTGAAAAGAAATCTGAAAATAAAATAGCCTTTCTCTCTTATTGATAAAAAATAATTTTTACTGGGGAATATTTTACGTTACACTGCCAAAGAAAATAATTAAAATTTCAGCAAATCATGTCTTCTTAAAAACAGATTTATTATAGTTTAGTGGTGGAGCATTCGACTATTGATCGAATGATCCACTGTTAAAGGCCGGGTGTACCACACCATTTTATTTTAATTGTTTTTATTGATGAGTTCAATTTACAAAAAAAAAGAATAGGTAACATTTAAAATCGCAGAAGAAAAAAACGAAGGAAAAAGAACGAACAAAAGTAGAAAATATGAAAAGAACGAACAATAAGAAGAAAACGAAAACAATAAAATAAATTAGGAGAAAAAACTAATGAAAAGAAAAAAGGTAAAAGGACAAGAAAATAAGGGCAAAAAAAAAGTAAAGGAGGTGGAAAAAGAAGGAAAAGGAGGACAATTGGGTGAAAGTGGAATAGAAGAAATAGTAACAAGGAAGAGGAAAAGAAGAAAAAAAGGATAAGAAATAGAAAGAAGTGGACAGTGGTGAATTGAATCAAGCGAAAAGTAGCTTGCAGATTGAATCGAAACGTATTGGTAAAATCCATTTCATTCGCAGAAACGTGCATTCCGGTTAGCACTTAACTTCATCAATCCCATAATGCTTTTTATAATGACTCACACTGTGTCGGTATGTTGGTTCATCATCTGACATCGGATACGTAGTACAATGCCGGAAGTAATCAGGTTGGATGGTTGGATAGTTGAATGAGTGAAAGTGTCAGACCTTGGTGTGATTCAGCAAGTAATATTTAGATAAGATCAGTTGGAAAGAAGAGGAGAAACATTGTTTACTCAATGCGTGTGCATCCATTAATAAAGCTTCTACTAATGTACTACTAGGTTACTAGTTTTACAAATGGGTAGAGATGATAACCATAACCTCCAGAATTAGCTCAATTATACTACTTCATATGTTTTTAATAAAGTGTTTATATTGGAATTTTTCCGTTTAATGCTCGTCACTAATCGACATTTTTGTTATTATACTACGTCTAACCCTGACGCAAGTTTACCCTAATTCTAAAGATGGATCTGATGTCACCAGATGGTCGCATGAAAAGGGAATAAATACTACGCCATCCCCTAAAATGTTTGACGGGTTGGTATAATGAGGAACAAACAGATACTTGGCTGTCTGTGTAAATGATGATTTAGAGAATTATACGAGGTGCTTTCAATAAGTTTCAATACTTTATTTGTACAGGCATTTATTAAATTGTCGAAGGCTCTTGAAAAAGCAGTGTTATTGTTATACATCTTATTGAGATGACTAACCAATTTTTATGATTTCATGGTTCAAATGATCAGCTATAAATGAGCAGGAATTTGAATATACCCTACAAAAGTCTGATTGTCACTGTGGGTTAATTTCCAAAATGCACTCTGGATGTGAGAACATTTTTGTTAGAATGATATACAATAGTCTGTGAGGAATGTTCAGAAGTGTGGGGGGAGTAAAGAAGTCAGAACACCAGAGTTGATTGGCCAAATAAAGAGTTTCATGGATTAGGACTGTCATAGGTTTAAGGAGACAATAAGTGCACTGTTTGATGTCTGTGTGGAAACTGTACACACGATTATTCGCGAGGACTCGAAGATGCGAATTATTTGCGCGGGGTTTGAACAATGCAACCCGGTCACAACTCCATATTTTCACAGACTATTTGACTAAGATGGGCATCAAGTCAGTTATTCACCCTCCTATCGTCCAGATCTTTCTTCTTGTTATTTTTGATTATTCAAGTAAAACCTTAGAGGCTGTCGTTATGAGACAATTGAGGAGATGAAAAAGGCTGTGACGAGGGTCACTGACACGCTTTCACAAGAGGACTTTCATAATTTATTGGAACGGTACAACAAGTGCATTGCAACCGATAGAGATTACTTCGAAGGAGACTAGAGTTTCATGTTTGTTCCATCAATAAGAGTGCTTATACGAAAATAGTCTGTAAATTTATTGAAGGTACCTCGTACCACCATAAATGAACAAATGAACTGCAAATTAAATTTCACATGACAAGAAGTAAACAGAAATGATCATGGACAAGTATTATAATGATTATTACTACTAGCCAACACATACTGAAATACATATACTGTTTTGAAAAAATATCTGGATAAGCACATTGTTGTCAACTGTTCTCGCCGCTCGTAATTGTATTCTCCATATTTTTGTCAGCCATTCATCCAGTGACCCTTTATCTCACACTTAGTAAAGTAACTACTAATAATTTTATAAGTATACTAGGCTTTAAATGAAGGACAAATATGGTGGTCATTCCAAAAGTAATTCCTCCTATTTTTATTCCGCCCGAATGGATCAGATGAGATTGTAAATTGCATTATTATGATGACTGAACTTATGTATTTATGACCTGAAAGTTTAATCTCTCTGTTGCAGATATTGACGGTTTAAGAATCTAAGAAAGCAACTCATGTCATGGAAGTGCATCAGAAGTCAATATGTGGCATTGAATTCCTGGTAAAAGTGCATTGAGTATGGTGATGACTATGTAGAAAAAAATAAATTAGTGACCATAAAAGGTCGTTCGCTTCAATGGTACTACTCATGTCTTCGTAGCTATTCAACATTTTGAGTTGAAAACTATGATGTCTTACTTTTTGAACGACTTCTATAATATTAGTAGAAGAGCCATCGTTTTAAAGTTGATCTCATATATAAAAATATTTCTTGCAATGGAAAATTGCACAGAGAGTGGACTAAATATGCGAATCGATAAGGCTTGTGTTATATTGGACAAGGTAAAACAATCTGCAAATCAAATTCTAGCACAATGAAAAATAACTTCTTTGAATTCCTTCCGATATTAGTTGTTGTAAGCGGTTTTTACCAGAAGGTTAAATAAAAACATTGAATATACATCTGTTATATTGCGAGCCAGTTGTAGGTTAACGTTTGTAGACTTTGTTGGCTGCAGCTTTTCAAATGCTTACGGATAATATATTCAATAACTCAGCGAAACAACTTCGGTTTATAAATAGCAGGTGTCTTTATTTTCTTTTTGCTCAGAGTGACAGTTCATAGCAACGACGAGACGGAGTAAGGATGTGAGTGTGTTGTGTGGCGGCTACGTCTTATTCTACCTAGCGTTTACTTGACTATGTGCATCTGTTTATATTGACGAAATTCCTTTCTCTGTTTGTTTTGGTCATTGACGTAAGCGGTCAAAATATAGGTTGGTTTCTTTGTTCACCATAAAATTGAACGGAATTTGTTTCATTCAGTTTACGTCACCCTGGTCAACAATCGAAATACAAGAACCAGGCATTATCACGTTTATGTATCTACGTGTGTGCCAAGAACATCCGATATTTTCCGAAGTAATCGCATTTTACGAACCCAGCCACAATATAACATGTATATGAAATTGTTAACAACTGCTTTTAATATCTTTTGGAAGCGGCATCCTACGTGAAAGCAACTTTAATGACAACTTCCTTGGATCTCAGTCCTGATCGGAGCAAAAAATAGATGTGTTGATTAATGCCGGAAGGCTAAAGATATCCTTTTGTTGATTCAATAACAGAGATGTCCTTCAACAAACGTCAAGTAACTAACGGAGGATTCATAATACACCTATAAACATCTACCTAGTGTCATAGAGGAGAAACTTGAAACAAAAAACAAAAAACAAAAAAAAAATAGCACTAGAAGCTTTGTTATATACTTATTTAACGAGTTGAACAGAAACACCGCTTATCGAAAGGCAACATATAAGTGAACAGGCAATAGAGTTACGTAACAGCCACTATCCTCATATGCATTCAGTTTCTTTGTACGAGGGTTTGTCAGAAAAAAACTGACATTAGAACTTAATCGTACAAGTAAACTCTGACCACATATTCAAAATAATATTTGAATCCCAAGTCAGATATCTTACTGATTTATATGAAGAATAGTGATGTTATCTCAAGTAATTCGACTAACTGGGTACACCACCAGACTAGGAAAATTATTGTACTGGAATCCGATAAGATTAAGAGATCACAAGATAGATACATAAGAACATAGTAAATTGGTCAATGTGGGAAAACTAGTTCTCTTTATTTCTTTATTAAGTCAACGTTTGAAATACAATGGAGAACTTTAATTAAACATCCAGACATCTATGTAACTCGTACATATGTTAAGAGTTAGCTCTAGATAAAGGGTGCCTTGAGTTATAAGATATTTGGAATTTTAGTAAAATAAGAAAAAATGAATAAAGAATTCTAGATGCTTCTGTTTCCAGCTCGTAAAACAGTTTTTATCCTCGTGATTTTCATTTAATGACGTTCAGTTTTGAGCTGAATGTCACCACCATTGATTAGATGTAATTGCTGTAACTTTAGTGTTTCTTTATTGTCAGTTTTGGTAAATGTATATATGTTTTTTAATTCCGTCAAAATCAACCGGAGTTATATAAGAACGAAAAATGATACTTGCGTAGTTGTTTTCCAATTTCGAGATTCGTTATTTTTTTGCGTTTATTACTTTTAAATTTCTATCATTTTCCGGTTATTAAAGAGATAGTTAAAAAATTTCTTTTCATTTCATGGTACGAACGCAAACGTATTGCTATTATTGTACTTATCTAATAAAAATAAATTATACGTATTCAAGTATTTCAGTAATGTAGCCTGAAAATTAATATTAAGTAAAGTTCAAAACAGAAACTAAACGGGAACACTTGCCATCAAAACAATTGTTCATAGGTCCGAGTTGTTCGGTCTCGTCACTCCCAATTTTATCATCAATAAATATTTGAGAGAAAATACTAAAAATGAAGCCATGAAAACTGTTTGAAATAGCAGACACGGCGACATCCGTCACAAAAAATAAGTTGTCCAGAAATCAACCAAATGATTTGTTTATAGGTTTTTTTTGTAGAACGAACCACACTTTTTGGTGCAACACCTAATCTCAGTTGGTCCAATGGCTGCCAGAATACACAACAGATAGTAAACTTCAGATTTTAGATCAGAGTTTTCCCTCCCCAAGATGTATGTTTTAACAAGGGTCCGTCTTTCCAAGTAGATTAAACGCTTCCCAGATACTAACTTGGAAATGTCTATGTCCCAACGTACTACATAAAGCGCATAGCATTTTTAAATAAGGTGTATACTACTACTACAACAACAACAACAACAACAACAACAACAACAATAATAATAATAATAATAATAATAATGATAATAATAATAATAATAAAAAACTCGCCTGGCGGGTAGGTTACAAGGTGGTCCACCACGTAATATTATACCGACATCCTGTTGCAAGAAGCCTTCCTGAATCTGCATGTGAAGCACATGTTTGCCACAGCGAATGGTAACATCTGAAGTGTGTACGCCTAAAACACATCGTAGTTGGAGCTGCTTTGATCCTAATAAACAAATGGTATAGTCGAATACGAGTTCTGCCAACAACGATATATATGATGAGCTGTGAAACAGCGAAACAGTACTGTATGTGGATGACTATATATATATATATATATATATATATATATATATATATATATATTTATATATATATATATATGTCCTATTAATTCAATAGTGACATTATGTTGTTGAAACCTTCACATGGTTCCTCTATTAAGTACCTGACTCTAAAGTGAATTGGTGAAAATAATGTCAATAAAAAATAT
>NC_136486.1:168912939-168920439 GCF_053919585.1 Euprymna scolopes
TTTCACATAAGCATTAGTATGTCGCCACACATTCATGAGCATGTTTCGGTCAGCCGATTACAAGTAACTACAGATCTGATATTTTTGTGCTTGTATACTCCTATATCATTTTCATTACGGACTAAACTTTTGTATAAGCAATATCGCCCGAAGAGGTCTCTAGATACTTTTAACTGGTTGACCGAAACATGCTCATGAACGTGTCACAAGATATTAATGCTTATGTAAAACAAATAAAAAGTTTATCTTACCCTACTTCGGTATTGAGCACCCTTGTATTAACCTCGTTAAACTTCATTGGTTACTTTACCACTAGAAAATATTAACATGGAATTTATATTTATCCATCGTATATTTTTTCGTTTGATATTCATATGGAAAACCCTTTATATATATATATATATATATATATTATATACAGACGCAAATAAAAGATAGTCGAATTGATGTCCAAGTGTAACAAGATCCAATCGATAAAGTAGATTGAAACTTTGTAAAATCCGTAAATCTTGCTGGTATGTACGCTCAAAGCTAAGAATATTCAAATCTTATAGATCTATAGTTCTTTGATGAAATGCACACACACACACACACACACACACACACACACACACACACACACACTCTAGAATACCCATTTCAGGACAGATAAAATTCCCCAAACATAACAGCTTTGCACCACTTTTATGTCCCCTTACAAAGATTAAAATCAAGAAATAATTGTACTAAACTTTAATTTGGATCAAAAATCCACGTGATGCTTTTGATTTGAGAATTGTCTTAAGGTTTAGGCTTATGAATTCCTAAGTTTAAACCCCGAAAACCTTGCTTAATTGATCAAATATAATACAAATCTAAAATATGGGTTGTGGAATTGCATTCATCTGCAAAAGATCTAGCCAATTTGCATATTATTTGAAAAATTCATTTGTTTTTTTTTGTTTTCTTTTGTTTTCTTATGGGATGATCATTTTTAGTCAACTATTACGTGTAATTATATTCATGCAGGCAGTCTAGATGATTTATATTTGCGTAAAAAGTTATAATAAACACAAACCTCTTTCTATATATATTTTGTGTGTATATATATATATATATATATATATATATATATATATATATTTGTTTTAAAAGTTTTGCCTATCAAGCTTCTGTCATTTACGTCATTTACAGACATGAAACGTAATATATACAGCATTTAAACCCATGCGAAACTTTATATTTTGGGTTTTAGTCGAGGAAAATCGGTGCAAAAGAGTAAAAATAAAAAAATAAAAAAAAAAGAATTTGCCAGGTGGAGGTCGAACGACGGCATTATAACTATGCATGCGTAACGTAATAGCTATTGATTAATCTTTAAATTTTTAGCATTGCAAACATATTTTTATTGCTCATGAATTAACGTCAAAGGAAAAAATAAACAGTAAGATAAACGTATTGGTTTTAATTCTCGGTGGTGACGTACGAGTCATTTTTTAAAACTTTTTAAATCATTACTATGTATTGGGTCCACTATATTATAATAAATAAATACGAAATCTGAATTAAATCAAAATACTATATATATATATATGTATTTATTGACACGGTGGTCACCACTTATCAAGGCTCGGAAACCACTCAGGGATAAGGTTATTGCAAGTACAGTACGTTAGTGTGGAGATTTAATGAAGTGTTTACTTAAGGGGGCGATTCATTAGGAATTTGTTTACGTTGGACTTGATATATATAAATAAGCGTATTTTACGACCTGGCAATGACTTGATATATATATATATATATATATATATATATATATATATATATATATATATATATATATATATATATATAAGCGTATTTTACGACCGGGCAATGCCGGGCGGCATGCTAGCATATATATATATATATATATATATATATATATATATATATATATATATATATATATATAAACACAAAAATCTTCCACGTATGTATTGGATACATAAAGTGCATAAAAATCCAGTTAGTCGTAGATTTATTGTAGGTTCAAAGACGTGCATCACTAAACCTTTAAGTAAAGCTATATCTAAAATATTTAAATTAACTATAAATCAAATAAATAATTTTCACCTGAAAAGAAAATTCTATAGTAATATAAATCTATTTTGGGTAGTAAATAATTCCCAACCAGTGAAAGAAAAATTAGATAAAATAAATTCCAGAATCTATAGCTACTCATGATTTTAGTACGCTATATATTAAAATTCCACACGAAAAACTTATAAAAGAATTAAATGATACTGTAGATTTAGCTTTTGAAGGTGGAAAAGGTAAATATATAGACTTTTCAAACTCTAAAGCTTTCTGGTGTAAAAATAAAAATATCAAAATGAGTGTTTCTAAAGGTATTTTAAAAATACTTGTAAGTCATCTTATTAAAGAATGCTATTTTCAAATAGGAAATAAAATATTACTCCAAACCATAGGTATCCCAATGGGATTGGATCCTGAACTATTTTGGGCAAATTTGTATTTACATAGACTCGAGTATCTATATATGTCATCACTGTTAAAAACAGATATATCTAAAACATATTTCATTACGTTCATGGGTGTAGGAGATTTATAGATGACCTTATATGTATAAACCATAATGATAAATTCGAAAAAAAAATAAACATCTTATATATCCAAACGAATTAAAATTGAATTGTGAACATAGAGGACAACAGGCTACATTTTTGGATTTAGATATAAAAATTGAGAATGGGATTTTTCTTTATAAAATATTTGATAAAAGAAACGCCTTCCCCCTTAAAATAGTACGCATGCCGCATAAAGATAGCACCTGCCCTGTTTTTATGTTTTATGGAACCATTATGTCAGAGTTTTTGATAATAGCTAGCGTTACTTTAAAATTAACAGATTTTATACCACCAGTTTCTAACTTAGTAATAAGGATGATAAAACAAGGTGGCGATAAAAATAAAATATTTAAACAGTTAAATAAAGCATTTGTTCGATATCCTGATGCTTTTGAATCGTTTAAGATTAACCAGACTTTATTAATAAAGGAAATCCAAAACTATATTAGCAATGTATAAAATGTATTTATAATTACATATAATAAATTAAAATAATAATAATAATAATAATAATAATCATAATAATAATAATAATAATAATAATAATAATAAATGTATATATGTAAACATATTTTTAACCTTTATATATCTAATTTTAAATAAATAAGAATGTAAATATACTAAATACTAATCATATTGGGAGTTGATAAGTAGTTAAATGGATTAATCCGTAATCTTATAAATAAAAGACTAATAAATTAAAAAAATATATCGATTTTAAATGTGGAAATTGATGAATCACACAGGTAAGAAATTCATTTTTATAGTATGAAAAGGTTAGTAACTGCAATTAAGAATAGGAAATTGGATCAAATGTTTGTAACATGACTTCTTCCTAAGATTAAGTGTGGTGGTGTTTGATCAACACTGCTGGGGAGCCATGATGTAATATACTGCTTTGTTTTTAAATCCCAGAAACAGTGTTTCATGGTAAACAACTGATGATCCCTTGAAAAATAAATTATTGGTACTATAGTAAATTCGAGAGCGAGTTGATGCAGTGATTGCAGGTGATAAAATAACTTACTGACTAGATGGTTTTCTAACGAATGATAAAAAATATTTAGTTTTAAAGGTTGAAAACTTCAAAGACTATATATATATATATATATATATATATATATATATATATGTGTGTGTGTGTGTGTGTGTGTGTGTGTGTGTGTGTGTGAGTAGTTTTTTATTTTGTTTACGTGGAGATGATGCATGTTTTGTTAGGACAACAGTCCGACCATTAAGCATTTCAAGTGCTATATATATGGTAAGAACAACGTTCAATATTATACGAAGAATCTCTGCAAAGCTTAAACTGAAGTTATCAATCCTGTTGTAGAAAGAGAAAACATTTCTAAACAAAAACGCTTCTTAACTTACTTTTGCAAGACGTTTTTACGTTTAACTTTAGATAAATTAAGGCTAACATCTTTGATAGTTTTCAAATCGCTCAGCTCATAAGAGATGGTCAGTTTGGTAATAACAAACCAAGTTGAACTGGAATCGTGTAAGGCTTTTTTTTTTTAGTTGCAAGCAACTCTGCTGTTAATAACAACGCTAGCAAGTGTACAAAACTTTGGGAGGAATATGCTGACTTCTTTTAGAAATCTCAGATGCAGGATAGGCATCAGCATTCTTACTTTCACATATGAATCTGTGTTGGATTAGTGAACTACGAGTAAGGAGATTTTCATCGCAACATTAAAGTCCCAAAATATCATAAGGTAGGGAACATCCATCAGATCATACTGACGCAGTAAGAACACAATATTTAAAGTATAATTAACACACACGTGTCACACACACATACACGCATAAGTGTATGTGTGTATGTGTGTGTGTTTATGAAAAGTGAATTTGCAAGGCTTGTTCTGCAATGTATGTTATAATTTGCTTCAGTTCGACATTATTGTCACTTTGAATATAGGGAACACCTCCAGTTGTTATTATCTAGTAATCATTGATGATAACCAGACTAACAAGTCCCACTGAGTACAAATAATAACAATAATACTAACTATTATTATTATTATTATTATTATTATTATTATTATTATTATTATTATTATTATTATTACTCATTAGGAGTAGTATCGTGTCCATCCATTACACCTCCGCATTATATTCTCTTCTATTAATTTTCTTTTATTTACACTCTAGACAATGCTTGGGGCAAACTAAATAGTACAAGTCAATCATTAAATGTTTAAATAAAAATCAATCAATGATGTCACAAAATGTAATCGATTTAGTCATAAAATGGGATTGGCAACTTTGTATAAAAATCTAGCCTAATCAAAGGAAACAGATGTCATTTTCGGATTCAGCTCTGCAGGACTGTCTGAAATGCATTGAAAAAATATACGGAGAATTTATCGAATCCTGCGTTTGGTAATTTTCACATGACAAAATAGCTGTTTTGTCTTTAGTAGGCCGAATAACTAATTCTCTTCCATACAAACAAAAGTTAATGTACCTCAAGCGGCTTCTTAGCTTGTAATAAAATGACTTAAAATAAAATTACCATAAAAAATAAACTTACCACCAAAAATAAACTTGCCACCAAATTCATCGCCAAATTTTTATAACATTCTTACTTACCTAAAAAAGAAAAAAGAAAGATAATTTAGCAAATTGTTCACGAACATTTCAAGTACACCGTATGAATATTATTTTCAATAAGTTTATAAAACGGAAGTTCTTATGTCAGAGTTTTTAAATGATTATTCACATTTAAATAATCATATTGATAGGAAAAAAAGGACGTTTATGCATTCGGAAAAAAATCCAATTATTAATTTTTATTCTCATCAACTCAATATACTCATAAGTTTGTTTATTTTTTAGTTGATTTAATCAGCATTTGTGTCCTTATATATTTTAATTGCACAAAATGCATACTAAAATATGACTCAGTTTCGGAATTAAGTTATATTTAAAGATTATAGTGTTAATTTATATTATATTCCTCACCATTTTGATTCGGGTTTTATATTTTTTCCAACCCACATACACATTGCATCTATTTTTAAATTTTATTTAAATAGATGCATTTTATCGTAATAATCTGATTCTAACAGAAAAAAATCTTTTAAAAATAAAATCGCAAAACTTAACATTATATTCAAAGTGTAGATTTAAAGACAGTATTAGTTGCCCAAAGACTTTTTAATTTTATTTTCACGCCAAACAAGGTATATTACTACTTGGACATAAGTGGGTACTATTTGAGATCATATCTAACAGGGAATTGAATAACAGGAGGTTGAGAAATGAGATGTCTTTTCACATTACATTTAAACCACTGCAGGTCAGTACAATAGGAAAGCAGGAAACGTATAGGAAATTTCAAAGTCTAGTAGTCTGAGGGAAGAAACTATTAAAGAAGGCTTCCACGGCATCTGGTGACCTTAAGAGTGAAGGAGTGAGATTTTGCTTGTAGAGTTAGCTGATAGAGTGCGCGCTGAGTGGATACAAATGCTCTGAGTTCATCGGAGTCCACTTCATTAAAGTACTTGTAAAACAGGCACAGGGATGAAATATTAGAAGTTGTAACTTGGCCGACAGTGAGGGATTTATTATATTGGGGACATATAAAGTGTCCTGTCTAAAAGGAAAGACAAGTGATATATACAGCAGGCCAAATCTGGCAACAATACTTCAGACTAAGGTAAATGTTTTCGAAAAAGAAATGGCGTCATTAACTTAAGCAATGTTGTATTAAATATTATTTGTGTCATCGTCTATCGATTTGCTGGCAAAAACACGCCTTATATAAATACCATCATGCTACTTGAACTAGCAAGCTAGAGGCTAACATATTAGAAACTCCTCGTAAATAACAGAATCGCAATAAAATGTAAAGTCAAGGGGGACATAGCGGGAGAAAGAAAAGAGAAGGAGAGGATTAAAATGATGAAGGGGTCGGGATATTCTGTGGGTTTATTAGAGGAGGGTAAAAGACGCAAGGAAAAGGGAGTCATACAAGTAGGAAAAACTGGGAAGGCCGTGGGGGGGGGAATGATTCGCTATAACTTTCTTTTTCTACATGCATAGGTTTTGACAGGAATGGACGGTCATAGAATAATAATAAAGAGTCGTCCCTACTTCGAAGCTGAATGTGTCGTCATTGTTTAAACTAGGCACATCTTGTGTGTCACTCAACGTGTCTCAAAGTGCTACGGGCGTCAGCGCCAGGATTCAGCGTCTACACACCACTCCCCCCCTCCATCATTTCCACTCAAACTGGAAGTCGTGATTCGTTTATGAATGCTTAACTGCCGGGTACGTTTTCGCGTTTGTTTTTACTGCAATAGTTAGAAACCTCTTTCCATGGACGCAAAGTGTGCGGGTTCAATTCTCACAGACGCACATTTATTTACTTACAAGCAAATCATCATCGGCGTTGCCTAGAAACAAATAAGGACCTCAAGCGTAAACCTGCATCCAACCAGGTTATAATTTATATTTCTCCATTTTTAGCTGGTGCATGTAACACTAGTCTCTCTCTTAGACAAAGTTCAAAAAGTTTCAACTTTAATAGGTCCCAACCTATCATCCATGCTCTAATATCTGTCCCGTCTTATTTGCACAGTGATCGTGATTAGCGTGTGACTCTTCGATCCAATATAACATTCATAAAATACCTTACTATGAATTTGTATAATTTTTATTAGTTGAAAATTATCGCATTGTTCAGTAACTATCTCCGTATACCAATCACGCTTCAAGTTTGTCTTTCAACTTTTTGTATTACTTCATTATTCTCCCGCCCCCTCCTTTTCTTATTTCTCAATCTTTTTCCTTTCCTCTTCCTCTTATTATCTTTTTTATCTTCCTCTCGCTCCTTTTCTCGCCCTTTTTGTTCTTTCCTATTTATTTTATTATCTTCTCTTTT
>NC_136486.1:168925439-168972939 GCF_053919585.1 Euprymna scolopes
ATAAAGTCCGAGAGCATGAACTAATGACGAACGAACATTTATACAATATGCAAATTAAAATAAGGACGAACTAACAGGGAGAATAACAACAGAAAAGACACTGAACTATCCGATGAATTAAGCATTTTATTAATCTAAAATAGTAAAGCACACTTGATTTATATTGACATAATATAGTTTAGCCTTATGGGTGACAGACACCAAATCATTATTATTAATCGAAGTAATAGTATAGTTTCTTCTTCAGACAGACACAAAATCTTCATTAGTGCACACACACACACACACACACACACACACACACACACACATATATATATATTTATGGAGAAATATGTTTATTCAATAATATTTCAACTTTTATTTATACCAACCCTTTACTTTATGACGCTCGATGAAATTACAGATAATATAATAAATAAATAGCAGGAGCCTATATTCCAAATTCACAATGTTGATCATCTTACCATTTATTCCCTAAAGTACTTTGATATCCACAATACATAACTGTTCAAGAATTGTGCATGTCAAGGTACTTAAGAAAATAAACGGTAAGATGGTCAACATTTTGAAATTCGGAATATAGAATTTTGTCATATATATATATATATATATATATATATATATATATATATATATATATAAAAGGTTAGTGGAAGAGAATTCCAGTAGAATTCTCGCTTATTAAAAAGATAAGTGTGTACCATTTATTCACATATGTGTTACAGTAGATAATAAAAAAACATCGTTAGTTTTGGTTCCAAACCCAAACAGATATAGAAAGAAGCTGAAGCAAGTTTGACATGAGCGACGATATAGTGTTTCCTTTTGTTTGGATTTAAAACCGATAGTACCGATGTGTTGTCTGATCTTCTTTTACACATATAAATAAATATGCACAAACATACACTCTCTCACACACGTGCATGTGTATGTGGGTATGTGTAACTTGTGCAACAAGTGGTAATTTTGTCCAAAGAGAGAGTCAGAATGTGTGTGCAAACGATGGCAACTATCCAAGCCAGCAGAGTAATTCGTGTCGCCTTGCCGCCTCTTTTATTGTGACAGGACAAACCAACCTCGTTAATTCTGACAATGGGAAAAGAAAAAAATCGAACTATGTATTCGTATTTATTTCAGGGAAAGGATCATTGACAAAAATGAGTGCGCAGACTATACTATTAATGCAACTTAAGAATTCACCCCATTCTTCCCATTTTTCTCTATTTCGTTCAGTAAGTTAGTACATATATATATATATATATATATATATATATATATATATTAATATATATATATATGTATATATATATATTCAGTAAGTTAGCATATATATATACATATATACACACAATAATTCTTATCAGTTCCATATATCAATCAAGTTTTCTCAGTTGATCATTTAATACTTTTCAAAAGGTATGCATTAAAATATTGTTCCGTATTGCGACGAACAAGTCTGCAAAATTATGTTATTGTTTCATATTTAGTCACGTACTCATCAGATGCTGACCTTAAAAAAAATCTTATAAACCACGATTTTGGATAACTTAGGTGGTTCATATAACTGTCATACTCTGCTGCTCCTTCTAAGTTTCTTAATAGTTGGGCGTCTAATAATCAACTTGCCTTTGATTGGAAGGAATAGCGAAAAATAAGCCACGTGAGTTCGCAATTCTAACCAAGCAGAAGGTGCGATTTATGATGATGCGTGCTGTAAAAATTTCACAAAATTCCAAAGTACATGAATTTTCTACTCACTTTTATTCCCTTTGCATGAAATTCAATTAAATACAACCGACATGACCAACCTAACGGCCTGCGCTTGTGTTCCAAAATGATCAATGATCGTTAAACTTATACTTGAATGAATCCTATAAATACACACACACACACACACACATATATATATAGACACACATTTTTGTATATTTGTGGATAAGCAATATCGTCTGAAGAGATCTCTAGTTTTTTGTAATTGCTGACGGAAACATGCTTATGAATGTGCAGCAACATATAAATGCTCATATAAAACAAATAAAATATATATCTTGCCCTATATATATATATATATATATATATATATATATATATATATATATATAATTATTCTCGAATGACACACGAACAGTTCTGTAGCTCACTTGCCATGAATATATTTATACTACTCTATTTTACTTATGAACTATATATTCAAACAAATAAATACATAATGTATTATAGTAAAATATCAGTGTACTTATATGAAAAAGTCACTTATATATCTATAAAAGTAATAATGCGTGAGGAAAATTCTCAACCTATATACTCAACGAATTTTCGATCTACAGACTTGAAATTTGGTATTTAAGGTATACAGATACCCAGAAAACTTTATAATCTGTTTTTACTCAGAAAAAGGGCTGCTAAGAAGTTTAAAAATTTATACGTGGGGATTAACAGATTTTTATCTGTTTGTCAACTGTTTTACAAATGCGCATGCGCGAATCGTTCACATGACAGATTATTATGTTAAAACTAAGTAGGTTTGAAAACACTTTTTAAGGATCCATTCAAGCTGGCCTAATGGTTATCGTACTAGACTCACCGACTATCACTGCAAGTATTTTTATTTTACTTACAAGAACTGAACTGCTTGAAAAAAAAAAAAAACAACATAATACTCGTATGCACATATCTCAGTTTCATTTCGATTTTTAATTCAATTATGTAATAGAATTTAACGCTACGTTTAATACCTACGGTATTTCCTATAAAAAATAATAAATCTTCTTACAAATAAGAAACTTATGATAAATAAGGAATTTGCATTAATTAAAATATAATATTTTTTCGTTATTTACAACCGGACAACGCCGGACGGCTTGCTAGTATATATATATATATATATATATATATATATATATATATATAGTCATCCACATACAATACTGATTCGCAGCTCATCAGTACGACTAGACAAGCAATTACCTCAACTCAGGATCGAAACCCGACCGCCCGAATGACAGTCGGAACTTCTAACTGTTGCGCTATTCGGCTGCTATACGAGCAGTGAATTACAAACAATGTTTTGACACACACACACACACACACACACACACACACATATATATATATATATATATATATATATATATATATATATATATATATATATATAGAAAGCAAGTTGGTGCAGTCATTGTAGGTGATTAAATAACTGACTAAATACTTTTCTAACGAATAATGAAAAAAATATAAAATTAAATACGTTTTTATATTGTTTAAAAGGTTAAAAATCTTCTATAACCATATATGTAAATTGCGTGTATATTTGTATTATCGATGCGATATAATAATTATATGTAATATTCTGGTATAAGTATTAGATAATTGAAACGCGTTGGTTCATCTTGATTAAAATAACTGAAATGTGTGTGTGTTGGCTGCATACCTATTGTGTTGTATACATATATTTATATACTTATTATTTGAAGGGTTTAAGGTTCACAATGGTAAATCAATTACTACTTCTAATTGCTTAATGCACCCACTACAGATCATGAACTTTTTTACATCTAATCTGTTTGTATCATATGACATTATGTTGGAAAAATTATTAAAACAAAACAAAAAAGAAAACAAAAGAAGATATAACAACTAATCACCAGTTACAATAAATATATTTATGCATCTTTCTACGTCATTCCATCGGACCATATAGGGTATTTCACCCGCTGCTATATTATCAGCATCGCGATTCCATTAAATTACCACCTTACCCTCCGCCATCGCCAACCACTGTTACTACTGCGTCTAATATCGATTTTATATCGAAATGCGCAACAAGTTGAACCTCATCGGTGAATACATCGACAAACACCGCCATTTCTGAATGCGAAAAAAATCCACTCGTTCCGAATTTAAACATTTTCAATTTTTACCTTTTTTAGTTGGATAAATCGAAGACTTTTTAGCAGTTCCGTTTTAATGTTATGCGCGCATTAAGAATGTTCTAGCATTAGCTGAAAGATATGTCTATGTTAGACGAAAGGATTGCGCTATTTGTCTAATGGATACGAATGTCGACTATGGAATCGGCGTAGTCTATTGTACTTAATTACGTTCCAGCACAACCGGGAAATTTATTGATACAATTTCTCACTTAAGTATAATAGCAACTTGTGTATGACTAATCGTATACAAGTATAATTTACAATAGTATATTGTGTCTACACATAAAATATAAATAGTGCCGATATGCCCTAAAAAGGTCAACTAAATGCACGATTGATGTTATTTTATGATTTGAATATTAATGGTTATAACTTTTGTTCGTTTGTCATGATATCATCTTTCCAGAAATGACCTCCTTCTCCTTCTAAGAGAGGAAAGTGCTCTGTGTTCTTTGTAATGATACTGCTATATGAGTTATCACACCGAGTTTGAGAAAACACAATAATAATAATAATAATAATAATAATAATAATAATAATAATAATAATAATAATAACAATAACAATAATAATAATAATAATAATAATAATAATAGTAATAATTTTTATAATAATAATAATAATAATAATAATAATAATAATAATAATAATAATAACAATAATAATAATAATAATAATAATAATAATAATAACAATAATAATAATAATAATAATAATAACAATAATAATAATAATAATAATAATAATAATAATAATAACAATAATAATAATAATAATAATAATAACAATAATAATAATAATAATAATAATAATAATAACAATAATAATAATAATAATAATAATAATAATAATAACAATAATAATAATAATAATAATAATAATAATAATAATAACAATAATAATAATAATAATAATAATAATAATAATAATAACAATAATAATAATAATAATAATAATAATAATAACAATAATAATAATAATAATAATAATAATAATAATAATAATAATAATAACAATAATAATAATAATAATAATAATAACAATAATAATAATAATAATAATAATAATAATAATAATAATAATAATAATAATAATAATGTGAGACAAACTGCTGAAGAAACAAAACATGAAGCGTTCCATGGAACCCAGAACATGTAAGCTGCATACCTACAAGTTCTCTACCCCCGCAATACCACATCACCGCTCCCCCAAAGAGTGAGACCGATTAGCCAGGTAGAGTCAAGAAGGAAGGAAAGACCGAAGAGTGAGCACTGATCAGACCTCCACTGTATAAATGCGAAGAGAACTGGGACTTTGGGGAGGCTTATTGCCACTCAAATTCCAGTGAATCCAATGGCTGCTGCCAACGAGAAATCAATGGCAAGCAGCTGTTGCGATAATACAAATTTATTTGCAAATGTTATCGAAGGAGTTGGGGAGTATTGGAAATCTGGGGAGACTAGTTGTCACTCAGCTTCCAGGGAACACTACAGGCTGTTTTCAATGAGATCGTTGATGACCTGCGTGAAAGCTGTTGTGAGCCAATAATAATAATAATAATAATAATAATAATAATAATAATAATAATAATGATGATGATAATAATAATAATAATAATAATAATAATAATGATGATAATAACAATAATAATAATAATAATAATAATAATGATGATAATAATAATAATAATAATAATAATAATAATGATAATAATAATAATAATAATAATAATAATTATTATTATTATTATTATTATTATTTTGAAGGAGGTGTGTGTAGTAAAATATTTTGCGGTTTCAATCTTCTTGGTTTCCTGCGGTATTCTGTTTTAGTCTTATTTCTATTACAGTATTCAAGTTGTTAGTGTTGGCAGGTTATGTAGGTTGGGTTTGGCATTCTATGATTTTCCTTCAGATTTCAGCCGTTTTCATCATCCATATTCGTTGTATCTGCTCAGCTTCCCTCCAATTCCATTTTCTCCGATTCTATTTTTAAACGTTGTTTTTTTGGATAGTTTCTTACTATTCAAACGATTATTAATATTATCTGGACTTTCTTCATGCTCCATACCCCCTTTAGTTTTCTTGAGAGTTCCGTGTATTTGTTATTATTATTATTATTATTATTATTATTAACAGTAGTAGTAGTAGTAGTAGTAGTAGTAGTAAATTTGCGCGTGGTGGTATAATGAACAGTCGTGGATTAGTGTATCTTATGTTAATTTCCATTCCTTTCAGCTCTGTTTTTGACCGAACTACAGACCGAAAATATTAAAAAGGTATGAACCCGCGAATGACCCCATGTTTGTAAAATAGCAAATTGTATTTGATTAACGGTATTTGTCTCTGCTACGATTATATTTCGAGTCGAAATAAGATTGAAACCTTGAATGACAAGATTAAAAATTAAAACTCGTTTTGAATCAATTTTAGCGTAAAATCGTTTTTTGATGGAAATCGCTGAAGACAAGGCACGAGACCACTTGATGTAAGAAGCTAAAAATACTATTTTCAAGTAAACATATTGCAAACAATAAGTGTTAGACGGAATAGATTCTGACTCAGAAAACAGCAATTCTTCCATCTTTGTCAGAAATATCGCTCCTGGAATGTGGGAACTAAAGAACAAAATAAAGGGAAGCCAGAATTACGAGGTTGTCGAAAGTAAACCCAAGATCTACAATCTATCATTCTTAAAACGGGTAAATTTCCATCAATAAACGGGAAAGATGTTTTACTTTAAGCTAACGTACACCACAGGAATATTATGAGAATAAGTTCCGCACTCCTCAACTCATCTGCATCGGTAGATTGCCATAAAATCAGCACGTCGCATCTTTTACATCAGACATTCAAAACTGCAAGGTGATGATTCAAAAAAGTTTGCAAAGGCATACACAAAGACAATGATAAACGAGGGAATTTTTTTAGTTGAAGATTTTTGTTCTGCGTACTGTTAGATCTTGTGGTTGTCTGGAGCTTCAGAAAATTTATTATAATGTTATATCTTAAACTCTAGAAATAAATACACTTTGAGCTAATAACGCAATTATTGCGTGAATTTAAAATAATTTAAATGATTTCTAAAAACGAACTGATCTCCTATTGCAAACATATGTCCAAGTTCAAATATGGTAAATTTGAAATCACATAGCTATTAATTTAACCCTTCAAATATATATCTTTTCGCATAATTTTTTTTATTTTTTATTTAAAAAATTTTTTTTTATATAATCTTACCTTCTAAGCTTTTTATATTTTTAATTTTATTTGTTTTTCTTTATTTCTTTGGCCGGTTTTCCATCTGCTGTCTCCGTTTTATGGTATAAGCATACCTATTAATTAAATATATACATCAACCTACTCATTTTTATTCTATGTATTTGTTTACTTATATTTCATTATATGCATTTACATACACATTTATTTGCCTTATTCCGGAGTTTGTAGATACCGGCCTCTCCCTCCCCTTATTTTGTATGTAAGTATGTATGTTTTTGTTTAACTTGTATATGTTTTTGGATATGTGTATGTATTTATGCATGCGTGTGTGTTTGTATATATGTATATATATGTATGTGTGTGTTATTGTATATGTATACATATATGCATATATATTTATATGCGTGTGTGTATGTATATACATGTATGTGTGTATTTGTGTGTCTGTATGTATGTATATGTATGTGTATGTATATATATGTATGTGTGTGTATATATATAATTTTCTATTTTTTATTTATTTTTTTTATTTATTTACTTTCACTTTTTTTTATATATATAACAGACGCCCCATTTCTTAAACTTGGCCATTTATTTGTTCTTCTGATCAGTTTTCTTAATTTAATTCTGGGACTTTCACGTGCATATCTAAGCTGACCTAATTATTAACGCTAACTTTCGCGCTTTTTGTCTGGGTCAGTTTGACCTTGCTTTTCAAATTTAAACTTTCACCGCTTTTCGGTTTTTCTTTTTAAACCTTAATTGTTTTTATTCATCCAGCCTTGACAGACGTGTTTTAAATATTATCTCCAGTGCTTTTCTTTTAATGATTTGGAATTCATTTCATTTGCGCTTTTTTCCAAGGAACTCTGCCTTTTGGATTATTTTGGACCATTTGGAATTTACCCATTGGATTGAAATTTTAAATTCGACCGTTTTGGATTTTACCATTTTTGGATTCTTACCCTTCACCGGACTATCCATTCATGTGAAATCGTTTTATCATTTTTCTTTTGCCTCCTGTTCCCCTTACCTCACCCTTTTTTTTAACCAAGTAAGATCTGTGACTTACTTGTAGTTTCCTTAAATACTTTTATATGCAAAATCCGATCCTGAATTTTGCTATTTCCTGCCCTCTGATGAGAAGGAGAGTATTTCTTGGAAACTCCGCGGATTAAGGACTATCCACTTATCTTGTGCTTCCTTTTTAAAAATTAAATATGTTTTTAACTCTTTTTCAAGATGTCTTTTAACATGTTTTATTAATCATTTGTTCATATATATATGTATATATATATATAATATTTAAAAATGCGAGCAATGAAAAAAAAAATAATAAAATATATAAAAAATGGCAAAAATAAAACAGCTGATATAACACAAAGAACAAAAATATAATTATTAGAAATACTAGTGACATAAATCGAAATGGAAATAAAATTATTAGCAATAAAAACGCAGAACCTCCGTCCGCTTTAATATAAATGCCTAACTAAAAGCATCGTTTACCAGACCACAATGTTTGACGAATAAATCCCGAATAACAAAGAATATGACGTAGGAATGACCTCCTTTGAGAGAAAATATTATGACCACAGAAGTACATTCAAAAACAAAAAATTAAAAGCTCAAGGAAAATGGACGACCTACGATAGTAGATTGGAAAATAGTACGGCAGGTTAGCACATGTAGAAATCCAGATGACCCAGGCGGACTATGTTTGAATGAGAAATTAGCTATCGTAAATTTTTAGAATCCAAAAATTTATTTAACTGCAGGAATTAAATAGCAAACTTATGTATACACAGAATAAAGTTTACCTAAGGATAACAATACACGCACACACGCACACACACACAACATATCGATAAACAATAGCAAAAATAAAAAATAATTAACATACTTATAATACTAATAAAGATAAACACATTCATAAATAAAAACACTAGTATGAAATAAAATGTGAGTGAAAAACATGCAGATTAAAATTAAACACAAAGAAAAAAGAAACCCCTCCTAAAGGACAACGAAATAGGAAAATCAAATTACCATTGACTGAGCTTAGTGGCTACGATAAATGAGTATGATAATAACAAAGACTCTGATTGCCTGACTAGTAAACTCCGTACTATTGGAACATATAAAAATTGTAAAGTTGGTTTTGTGCAATAGTTTGACAAATCGTCAGGAGGATGAAACGTGTAAAATTCCGTGCAGCTAAATTGCCCTACATATTTTCTAAATTTACTACCTAGCACTACTTACATATCGAGCACTGTCCAGATAAATAATAGATGATAAAATTTTAGACTGCACAAGGCATAGATACATCGTGACACCCTGCACTGATGATTCCCTGTAGGTATTTAAAAATTATTATAGTAAATAATTATGGCAGCCCCGTTAAGAAACTTGTTACTTATCATTAAACACTTTACAGTTCAAATAAAGTCGGTCACTTTAGCTAGCATATACTGATTAGATCAATCTGACAGATGTTAAAAAATTAAAAATATTTAAATTTCAACTGCATTTTTCGCCGTTAACGGTAGCCGGATGGATTTGGTCCTTGCTTATGGAGACAGAGATGGCTTCGTTGCTGGGTTCGAATCGATCCATCAGGGTTAATCGTGACACCCTGCACTGATGATTCCAAAAAATGAAGAAACATAGTGTTTGTAGGTATTTAATAATTATCCTAGTAAATAATGAATATATATATATATATATATATATATATATATATATATATTAGGTATTGCTTTCGCCAAAAGTGAACAAAAAGGAATATCCTTCGTTAGTGTTTAAGTCGATATTTATCTAGGTATATTACTAAAATATTCATATAAAATCATAGATTTTCATCAGTAATTTAATCTTTCTTATATAAGCTATTATTATTATTATTATTATTATTATTATTATTATTATTATTATTATTACTACTACCTAAATAAAGAACACATCCACATTTTATTATAGCATAGATGATGTTTTTTTAATTAATTTCGGGGGTGCGCTAAGTTTTTCATTGCCACCGGAATCAGAACAATTTACCATATAAATAGATTATATCAATAAGCCAGTTTATATTCAGTATATGACATGGAGGCTCGATATAGGGAGTATGTTACATAAAGATGCACCCGAAGAAGGTCGAAGACTATATCAGCGTAAAAGTTGTGGCTGTAACAAAAACAACGAGAATAGTAGACAGGATAATCTAAACAAAAAAAAAAGCAATTAAAGATAAAGTTATTTTTAACGCTATATGTAATGCATGGTACAAGATCATACACAGAATTTAAAAAAAATCCAAACCAATTTTCTTTTTATAAAAAATATACGTTTGACTTTTATTAGTCTCTCTCCGTCTTACTATAGTAACGCGCATTACTTCACAATAGAAATATCAATAAATGTATATATAAATAGATAGAAGAAAAGCAAATTATAAAACTAATTAAATAAAATAAGAAAATAATATTTTAAAAAGTACATGGAAATGGATAAATAATCAACGATAAAGCAAATGAGGGATGGTCTTCTTTTTTCATAAAGTGACGATCACCATATATATATATATACATATATATATATATATATATATATATATATATATATATATATATATGCATATGTATATATATGTATATATATGTATATTGTAACGATCACCATATATATATATGCATATGTATATATATGTATATATATGTATATTGTAACGATCATCATATATATGTATATATATATGTATATACATATGTATATATATATGTATATGTATATATATATGTATATGCATATATATATGTATATATATGTATATATATGTATATATATGTATTTATATATATATATGTATATGCATATATATACATATATATATGTATATATATATGTATATATATATATATATATTGTGATCGTCACATTATGACAGTAGAAAACCATCTTTCCTTTAATTCATCGTTGATCCATTTCAGTGTACTTTTAAAATATTCTTTGTTTTTCTTATTTTATTTAATAATTAATTTTATAATTTGTTTTTATTTGCATTTTTTATATATACATTTATATATACATAAATACATTCTATGATGATGATTGCAACGTCTTGTCAGACGAGTACCACTCTCTCAGACATTTAAAATCCATGAGCCCAAATGCCTGAGAGAGTATCTATACAAAGATGATGTTACAGAGTCTAAGCTTTGTACGACAGCTAAGTCTCTCTTTCGGTTCAAAATGTTGAGATCCAGCAACAAGCAATAGCAAGATAGCCAGAAACAAATTAAACTGCAGACCAGCTTAATGCGGGTACTGGTCTCCCGCTTTATGGTTTTTAAATCAGAGATTTGCTTCTCCTAGAAAGGTTGCCTTCGCCACGGCTTACGAGAGCCCTCTCCACCCCAACACACACACACACACACACACACACACACACACACACACACACACACACACACACACACACACACAAATATACACGGTGCTAGTTGGCCGTTGACCCAGAAAAAGGGTTCATTCGCCCTTTGGAATTTCTTGTTTTTAATCCTTCAGGGAGACTAGCCGCCCTCCTCACCAAACAAGTCTGGTGGGGGAACCAGTTTAGTCGCCGGTGACCCGACCATGAGGCAAGTAGTACTGGGTTATATGGTACCAGTAGCATATGACATGACCTGACACATTCTATACATACATATATACATATAGACATGACAAATACATTCTATACATACATACATACATACATACATACATACATACATACATACATGTCAAGATATTATATAAATTCCTTTTATATCTACTGTGAGAACGAAGGTGTCTCTTCAGACCACCCCTGGTTATATATATATATATATATATATATATATATATATATATATATATATATATATATATATATATATATATATATATAAGATTAAGCTGAAAAGTAAATTTTTAGTGATAAGACAGACCTATCAGGATTAAAAAAAAACACTCTACCTAATTAAGGGAACAAACTTTAGAATAAAGGATAAAGATTAAATTTATATAGAAACTGCGTTGCAGTATCAAGTCAATAAAAGTTACATAAAGGTTGATAGGAAAGCAACCTATTAAGGCCATGACATATATAGGCTAAATGCTTCTCGGCAGAAGAGGAATAAAGACAGCATTATACAAATATAAAAGCAAAACGTCAACATCGACTTTAAAAACATTCAGATTAGAAGTCGAAGAAAAACATCGGTGGGAGATAATGTGATGTAGACAAAAGACAGTAGAATTTGAAAGTAACAATAAAAATAAGACATGATAAAAAAATAATTTAATAAAAATTAGACATGATAAAAAAATAATTTAATAAAAATTAGACATGATAAAAAAATAATTTAATAAAAATAAGACATGATAAAAAAATAATTTAATAAAAATTAGACACGATAAAAAAATAATTTAATAAAAATTAAACATGATAAAAAAATAATTTAATAAAAATAAGACATGATAAAAAAATAATTTAATAAAAATTAGACACGATAAAAAAATAATTTAATAAAAATTAGACATGATAAAAAATAATTTAATAAAATTTAGACATGATAAAAAATAATTTAATAAAAAAATTTTTAATTTTCAAAATAAAATTTGGAAGTTGAAAAGTGTTTAGAGAATTAAAACTACTTTTAAAAATATTTAAAATATTAAAACCAATTCTTACTGAGTAACCTGAGATAAAATGAAATATAAATAAAAAAGGACAAATTAAATACAGAGAAAGTAAGGGAGGATACTAAGAAAAAGAAAGAAATAACGTGAAAAACAACTCATTATATATATATATATATAATATAATATAATATATATAATATAATATATACAAAATATAATATATACAAAATATAATATATATATATATATATACAAAATATAATATATATATATATATATATATATACAAAATATAATATATATATATACAAAATATCATATATATTTATATATATACAAAATATAATATATATATATATACAAAATATCATATATATTTATATATATATACAAAATATAATATATATATATATATATGTATATATATATATATATACAAAATATCATATATATATATATATATACAAAATATAATATATATATATATATACAAAATATAATATATATATATATACAAAATATAATATATATATATATATATTTATATATATATATATATATATATATATATATATATATATCAGGAGATGACTTATAAAACTCGAATCAGGTAAATGGTGATTGGCAATACATCACTGGCCCCAAAGAAGAACTTAACAACTAGGATGATAGACCCTATAGGACCGAGCAGAATAATGACTAAAAATATTAGCCTCCTAGTGAAGCAGAATTTGATAAGGATTACCTAGCAAGTGTGATAAAACACTTGGTGGCTAAATTACAATTTACCTTTAATTAAAACTATATATATATATATATATATATATATATATATATATATATATATATATATATATATATATATAGAGAGAGAGAGAGAGAGAGAGAGAGATAGATAGATAGATAAGTGTGTTGGTGTGTACGTGATGCAACTAATATACATGTAGATTATTGTGAGGTTGAGACACAAAAAGCGGTACAAAGATGAAAGCGAATAGTGTAAGGTGTTTTCTATTACGCGTCAATAAACGAATAACTTTGTCAAGGTCAGCTGAAGGTAAATCATTATATATGCGTCGACTTGGCGCGTCTGATTGGCTGACACATAAGTCAGGTGATCCGACAAGGCGGCGAAACGCAAGACATTTATGAGTAGGTGGAATGTAAGGGACACGAACAAAAAGAAATAGTAACAGAGAGAGAGAGAGAGAGAGAGAGAGAGAGAGAGAGAGAGAGACGGGAGAGATCGACACCACATAACCAATATACTAAAGAGATTTATTACTTCTTTCATCTAGAGAAAGTCATGTGCTGTTTACTCTTTCTTTGTATCCTATATATATATATATATATATATATATAGATAGACAGATAGATATATAGATAGATAAATTAGTAGATAGATAGATAGAGAGATAGATAAGTAAACTTGTCTATCTTAGCAACAGTCTCTACCAAACTCTTTGAATTTTTCGTCTACAGACTTGCAACTTAAGATGCAGGAGATTTAAGCCTGTAGAACAAAATCGATTTCATCTTTAGTCGGTAAAAATAGCTGCGAAATGGTCAACTTTAAAAAAGAAAACAACAGATCTTTACAGGCACAAGTCGATTTAAAGGACCTTCTTACGCATAAAATCGGTTAACTTTTTGTACTTCTCCAACTGACAATAGCTCAAACGGTAACGACTGAAGCTGCACCACTAAAAGTTTTGGTTTCGATTTTAATTGATGGAACTTAAATCATATTGGGCATAATATAATAATCAATAGCCTATCTACTCTACTATAATAAATCTAAATATTTAAGTGTATTTTATGACCGGACCACGCCAAGTTTCCACTAACATATATTGGGTACAATATTACAATCAATAAAATACCGGCTAAATTCGAAATGACATATTTAAGCAAATTTTATGATGGAGCAACCTCGGGCGCCCTGCTACGAAATATTACCGGTTATGACTCATAATAATAATTGTCTGTTCGAAGAGTAGAAATGTGATTAACACTATTATTACATCGGTTGATGAACCAGTCATATTTTGTATCTTTATCCCTGCGGGTTATGATTCCAGTGTTTCGTAAAGGCGGAGGTACCGATGGGTAATTATAATAATTTATGCTGTCCATTGAATAAAAAAAATATAAACTTGAACATATAATTAAGTACTCTTATCATTACATGTCTTACATGTGTTTCGTTTAACAACGATAGCCCACTAAAGAACTTACCAGAAACAAAACTATATTCATTAGAAAATAGTAAGTTTGCTTTCTTTATTTATTTAATTATTATCCTTTTTTATCTCGTTTTTTTCATTTCGTTTTTTCATCTCGTTTTTTTCATTTCTTTTTCCATCTCGTTTCTTTCGTCTGTTTTTATCTCATTTTTTAAATCTCTTTTTTCATCTAGTTTTCCTTTCATCTCAATTTTTCATCTCATTTTTTTCATCTCTTTTTTCATCTACTTTTCTTTTCATCTCATTTTTACATATCTTTTTTACTCTCTTTTTTCATCTCCTTTTTTTATTTCTTTTTTCATCTCATTTTTTTCATATCTTTTTTAATCTAGTTTTCTTTTCATCTCGTTTTTCATCCCGTTTTTTCACTTCTTTTTTTTAATGTCGTTTCTTTCGTTTGTTTTTTTATCTCTTTTTTCATCTCATTTTTTTTCATTTCATTTTTTTCATCTCTTTTTTCATCTAGTTTTTTTCATTTAGTTTTTTTCATCTCGATTTTTTCATCCCTTTTTTCATCTCGTTTTCATCTCGTTTTTTTCATCTCTTTTTTCATCTCGTTTTTTCATCTCGTTTTTTTTCATCTCGTTTTTTTCATCTCTTTTTTCATCTCGTTTTTTCATCTCGTTTTTTTCATCTCGTTTTTCATCTCGTTTTTTTCATCTCTTTTTCATCTCTTTTTCATTTCGTTTTTTCATTTCTTTCTTCATCTCGTTTTTTTTCATCTCTTTTTTTCATTTCGTTTTTTTCATCTCGTTTTTTTCATCTCGCTTTTTTTCATTCCGTTTTATTTTTCATCTCGATTTTTTCATCTCGTTTTTTTTCATCTCTTTTTTTCATCTCTTTTTCATTTCGTTTTTTTCATCTCTTTTTTTCATCTTTTTTTTTCATCTCAATTTTTTCATCTCAATTTTTTAATCTCGTTGTTTTCATCTCGATTTTTTCATCTGTTCTTTTTTCATTTCTTTTTTTCATCTGTTTTTTTTCATCTCATTTTATTTTTTATCATTTTTTTCATCTGTTTTTTTTTCGTTTATTCCAGTTTTTTTTTAATCTATTTCTTCTTTTTTATTTTCTCATTCGCTTTACGATTTAGTTCGGCTGAAGTACAAATGCGAAGTTTAATTACTATTAATTAAAACGGTAAAGACCATTCTAAAATTATCGACTTCTTTAAATTGTTTCAATAATGAAAAAATTGATCTTCAAATTAGTCTCTTTAAAAACTTACCATTGGTTTCACTCCGCTTCGATACACTATAATTAGATATAACTACTCCTAACACTTGCTTTCAAAGCTGGCAAATGAAAATTTGTTACGAGCTATTTGTCATTTGTTACTCTTATAACTTAAAGGAAATGACAGTGGTCAAGTGGTTAACGGAACGGTCTGGGTGTTGCAATCTCATTCCACACACAAAATTCCTTTCACTTAGGGTGTTGGAAACCTTTACATGGTTCCTTCCGTCAATAACGGTTGTCTTTCTAGAAAGAATTCTGACCAGAAAGATATCGAGAAAACTAATGTCAATACTAGAATCTTTGTATTCATATATGACGATGATGATGATGATGATGATGATGATGATGGACCACATAACTGACAATATAATAATTAGGACTGTGACAGCAGAATATTCTTTTTATTGTTTTGATTCTGTAGTATATATCCGTTAATATCTTATATTTTTTTATATAGACTGATGCGGCTCTCGGTTAATGAACTGTGTCGGATATGTACTCGAAGGTCAAAAGAATGAAAAGAATATGCTGTTGTCACAGCCCTAATATTAACGTATTTCTCTACCATTATTTTATTATTTATTATATTATTATTTTTTTTCCACTTAGGATTTGGGAACTTCCTCGTTTATATCCTAAAATACGCCAGTCACTTAAGAACTTACCAAATGTAATGTTTCCTTTCTTTCTCTCTCTCTATCTCTTTCTCTCTCTCTCTCTATATATATATTTATATATATATATATTCATACATTTATATGTATATAAACACACACACACACACACACACACACACATATATATATATGTTTATGAAGGAATAAACGTTAAAAAAGATAATCGCCAATAAAAAGAGTCAATATAACGTGATATGAAGGCAAAGAAAGGGATCGAGATATATTTTGAACTTTTTCAGGGAAGGATAAGTGCTTCTAGCAGCTCCTGCTAAGATGTGGCAACAGTACTCTATCCTTAGACGTGCTTGGCTCTTATACAGGTAGAGAATTGCATCAGCAATGAGATATCTACTGGAGCAGTAGAATGATCCCAGCATGTTTCCAGCAACATTGGCAAAGGATTTTATGTACGTGTTCTATTTCAGATCAGGAGTAAATAGTCAGACCCCTAAGCTTATCAAGACATGGAGCTCCCCAAGACGAGAGCCATTCATTTCAATTGATGACAGACGGAGAGCAGAGCGTTGAGCATGTAATGATAGAAGCTTGGTTTTAGATGCATTAAAAGTGACCAGACACTTTTCCCCATTGCACCACGTCCTCAAGATCAGAAGAGAGAGAATCAAAAAGAACTTCGTAATTTACGGCTATTGTAGTGTTGCTATAGTAATGTCGCTATGGTAATGTCGTCAGCATAAATCTCTACGAATGATCTTAGGCTGTGATTTGGAAGATCATTTATATATACTGTGACAATCGCTTTATTGCAGATTAGTAAAATGTCAATATTTTAATAAATATACGTCACAACAAAATAAAAATTATATCACCAAACGACTGCTGATAGGATAGTTATTTCCAAAATTATTATTCAAATTCATGCGATATTCACGAAGTTATAATAGTTTATTCTTTATCGCAGAATTTCCACTGTCCGTCGCTTTATTATATTTATTTGCTTCCCCACCAAAACAAATTAGGCACAAGGCCGTTTTTAATCTGGGGTAAAAACCAGCTCCCCTAAAAGTAGGCAAAAAGGGGGCACTCTTGTTACCAAAAATAATAATTGTCTCAGTATAGAGGGTTTCCCCACCATTGACTGGTACAAATTATCTTAAGTGCAGCATCTGAAGAACAGATACTACTCTTTGATCCCGGCCCGAAGGCCAAGAACAACAGGGTATTTATTTGCTCCCTCGCCGAGCAAATTAGGCACAAGGCCGATTTTTAATATGAGGAGTGAAGTGGAAATGGGGACCAACTCCCCGGGGAGTAGGGGAGCTGGATAGTGACAATTGGTATGAAGGGTTTCCCCTACATTGACAAAGTCTTATATGTGGGGTTGCCCCCACATATGGTCTTTGCTTGCAGTATCTGCTGGACCAGATACTACACTTTGATCCCGGCCCGGAGGCCAAGAACAACAGAAAAAAGGCAAGCCTAGTGTTGTTTTTAGGGCAAAAATAAAATGTTTTTTCTTGCGAACTTTACTTTTGATTATATTTTTCTGTCAAAGAATAATAAATAATAGAATATCCTACGTATAAGCCTCATATAGATTACATATTTATCGACATATCCACCATCTTTTAAAAATAATTTAAAACAACCTTTTCTCCACAGAGGAAGTCAATTGTTTGATCTTAAAAGGAGTTATGGCTCTAGTAACGTCAACTATGTTCCTCCACAAGGCATCCGTTGAAGTAAATTGTTCTCCTCTCTCATAAACTCCTCCAATGTATATTGAACAGAGATATTCAATGGGGTTCAGGTCTGGAGGATACGGTGGTCAGGTCATGAGAGTTTCCCAAAGAATCCCATAGATTCAAGGAAGGCTGCAGTCGCTCCAAGCAGAATGGGATGGTACATTGTCATGTATAAAAACCGTCTGAAAGCGACATGACAATATTAGGTCATCTAATCATGTCGACCAATGATTATCCAAAAAGGCCGTGTACGCATTGCTGGTAAGCTTTACATCCTTTGGCACTCGGCATTGCCTAACCAACTTATCCCTAATGATTCCCGCCAAAATCGTAGTGCCTCCACCTCCTTGTTGGCGATAAACTCTTTAATGGATCAGAGTTCCGTTCGGTTTTCAAACTTCGGTCCATCTATCCGAGCCGTCAAGAGTAGCATGGGCCTCATCCCTAAATAGGACCTGTTTGAAATCCATTTTCATGTAATTCTGTGTTACGAATTTTCCGAATATCACGATCTAAAAGGTTTCTCCTGATGCCTTTATTTTTCTGGATTTTGTCTTCGGGTTGTTCAAGAATGAGACCAATGTTCTTGGATTCCTTTTAGCTCGTGGCTAAATCTTTGATGGGCAATACTTCTGCGAGTCCAGCAAATATCCTTTGCTTTTCGATAACGTTTAATCGCCTTATTTTTTTGGCATTTTAAGAGATCTGCAATAAAGCGATGGACAGTATAATTTCCTTGATAATAAAATGCCATAATCTCGTGAATATAGCATGAATTTGAATAAAAATTTGAGAATAACTAACCTTCAAGCAGCCCATTGATGGTACAATTTTCATTGTTTTGTGACGTATTTTTAGTGAAGTATTATTTTACTAATCTGCAATAAAACGATTGGCACAGCTTATATCAGGAAGACAGTTGCTTCAGAGCTTACTCATCAACCACTACTCTTATAAACTTATCAGAGAGAAATTTGATAATTGAGAAGACATTTCTAGCTATATCGTAGCTAGAGATCTGCGGAGTAGACCTTCATGCCATACCCTATCAAAGGCCTTTGATATGTCAAGGGCAATTTCCCGAGAAAGGAAACCTTCGTCGATAGATTCGCTAATTCTATAAGATATAACTGTTAGCAAATCTGCTGTAGATCTAGCAGAACGGAAACCATGTATGCATGTAACTAAGGAAGTTATTTTTACTGGGGTGGTTGACTACTTCTCTATTTAACATCTGTACTGAGAGGGAGATGAGCGATCACATGAATTCTTAAAAACAAGGGCATACTGATGAGGTTTTCCAAGGTCTGTTATGAAGCTATTCTCATAAAGACAGCACTTAAACAGTTTTGTAAGTATGAGAACTATTTCTGTTTGAAGCTTTTTCTATTTTTTTCTCCTCCTTTCTGCATTACTCTTGATCAGTCCTTATCTCTCCCTATTATTCAGTATTTCCTCTCCTCCTCTTTCCCTCTCTCCTCTCTCCTCTCTCTCTCTCTTTCTCTCTCTCTCTCTATATATATATATATATATATATATATATGGGGGTGTATACCATAAAAGGTAAAGCATGACACTTTAAACATCATTGCATACTTGTGAGTCTTAACAAATACTTCAGTCTTCTTTCTTGAAATATATTATTAATAAGTATTTTATGAATGACTTTTAACAATTTCCATTTATGTTCACCAGATTTTATCTTTTTTAATAAAAACAATACTTGAAACTGTTTGGCTTTTTTTTCGGAGGAACATATAAACGAATTAGTGGTTTGGGGTTTGTCCGACATTCACCGAAACAGTTGTAACACAAAATAACTATTCTGAAAGAAAAAATATGAATATTTATTTGACTTTGGAATTTTCACTACTGACATATATATATATATATATATATATATATATATATATATATATATATATATGTATATATATATATATATATAGAGAGAGAGAGAGAAAGGAAACATTACATTTGGTAAGTTCTTAAGTGACTGGCGTATTTTAGGATATAAACGAGGAAGTTCCCAAATCCTAAGTGAAAAATAATAATATAATAAATAATAAAATAATGATAGAGAAATACGTTATTATTAGGGCTGTGACAACAGCAGATTCTTTTCATTCTTTTGATCTTCGAGTACATATCCGACACAGTTAATTAACCGAGAACCGCATCAGTCTATATAAAAAAATATAAGATATTTACGGATATATACTACGGAGTCAAAACAATATATATATATATATATATATATATACATATATATATATATATACATATATATATATATGTATATATATATGTGTGTGTGTGTGTGTGCGTGTGTGTTTATATACATATAGATGTATGAATATATATATAAATATTTATATATAGAGAGAGATAGAGAGAGAGATAGCTATATAGTTATATATATATATATTTAGAGAGAGAGAGAGAGAGAGAGAGAGAGAGAGAGAGAGAGAGAGAGAGAGAGAGAGAGAGAGAGAAATAATTTATTTCCGTTCTTTTTCTAGACAGCAGGGATTGTCTGACTTGGTTACTGTCTCTCCCTCAACGTCTGAAATAGTTTCCCTTCGGCATCAAGAAACAGACCCGGTTTTACTCATTAAAGTTTTGCGTGCCTTTACACACACACACACGTATACATACATATATATAATATTGATATAAATATTATATATATATATACACATATATATATATAACTACTTAATTTACTCACATAAAATTAATATACGAAAGTATAAATTTATGCGCAAACTTTAAGTATTTACTTCAAAAGTGCTCAATACGTAGGTAGAGCTAGTTAGTAAGTTATAAAATATATATTGCGATTAAGCTACACTGAATATTCCGCGTTTCACTTTGCCTACTTCAAAATAAATGTCTAACCAAAAGCATAGTTTACCAGGCCACAATATTTGCAAAAGAAAACCCGAATAACAAGAAATATTACGTAGGTATGACTTCCTTAGATTTCAAAACTCGATATTATGACCACAAAAGTCATTCAACAATAAAAAACACCGTATGAAGACAACACTAGCAAATAAATACTGGGACTCAAGGAAAGTGGACATCGCCGGTAGTCTGATGGAAAATAATAAGACAAGCTACCACGTGTAGGGACCTAGACGACCCATGTAGATTATGCCTTCATGAAAAATTTGCTATCCTGTACTTTAAAGAACCCCAACATCTATTAAACTGTAGAAGAGAAATAACAAACAACTGTGTTCGCAAGATAAAATTTACTCTAGGATAGCGATACAAAATAGTTTTAAAACTAACAAAAACAATAGAAAATACACAAATAAATAAATTAAATAAACATGAATATACATAAACAATCACACATATATGTATGTATATATATGTATATATATGCGTGCATATATGTAATATATATATATATATATATTTATATATAAACTAATAAAAACAAAAAAAAACCTAACCTAGATTTAAAACAGATCAAGAAACTAGATATTCATGCTAAATGGAGCACACACAAAGGAACAGATCAACCAGAGGTCAAACTTTGTCCGATAAGTGCATGCTCATTGGCTGATAGGAAGGGCTCGGTGGATACTAGAAAACTGATTGGCTAACTGAAATCTCAATAGAAGATGCGTATATAAAAACGACAAACAACCACAAAATTCGCACATAAGCCTGAAGAGTCCTAGAGTGGATGAAACGCGGAATATTCAGTGTAGCTTAATCGCCATATATATTTTATAACTTACTATATATATATATATATATATATATATATATATATATATATATATATATATATATATATATACTACCAGTTAATCTATATGCGTGACCTCACTGCTTGTACGGTATTGCTTAAATTTAACTTTAAAACGAAAACTCACGAAAATGTTGCAATTCGTCTTAAACAGAAATATTCATTTCGAACGCATCCCTGTCATATCAAAGAACCTACTGTTTATTTTATATGTCGGACCTTTCAGCTTGTGTGTTGATAAACTTCTCAAACGCACTTGTGATGTTAGGCTGTGTAAGATGTTAACATTACTCTAAATCGCGTGTTTCTTCTTTCATTAAATTATTTATATTATCGATACTTATCGAAGACATTCCGATACAAAACCTATCTAAAAAACACACCCAGGCACATAAAGTACTTCCGTGAGAAACTTCATAAAATTCGGCTAAGTCGTTTCTGAGTCTATGGGGAACGAATTCATACACGGAGACGGACAACCTCACAACATTCCTTATATATATATATGTATATATGTGTGTGTGTGTGTGTGCGCACGCGCGTGCGTAAGTATGTAATTCTATCACATACATACATATATATGTGTAGCGATATCTACATATATATGTGTATATATATGTGTGTGTGAAAATCTGTAACTCTACTAATAAATGCACTTGTCTACATATATACGTGTGTACATGCAAATATATGATTTAATTAATATATGCATAATAATAATAGTAATAATAATAATTATGATAATGAAAGTATGTGTAATATTGTCATAATAGATGGATGAAGCCAAGAAGTATGTAAATGATAAAAATATGAATCAAAATGAGTCAAAGATAAAAAGGCGAATAAAATCGAGGAGTTATAGGAGTAGGATTAAAGTTGAGTTAGAAAGGATATGGAAAAATCGATTTTCCTCGTCATTGGCCGTGACAAATCTGTACTACGTTCGACGTTCTAATAAACACGTCGCTCTTCTTTTATAGCTTCGCTTTTACGCTATTTTGAGCTGAGCACCGACCTGTTGCGCGGAAAAGTGAGGGAATAATGTCGAATCGAGAGGCAGAAAAAGCACGAAGGGAGCGAGAACTTGACTGAGCACAATAACAGTTCATTTTATATAAATACTAGCAGAGATACCCGAAGTTTCCTTGGATTGCTTATCGCTCCCATATTTCTATTGTTATCGAAATTGATAGAAATCGCCCATTTTTCAATCAAATCGATCGATTGCCTTTTCTCGTTGGGGGCTTATCGCGGTACACCGAAAGTAAACGTCAAATGCTCCCCAGCAGTGACTTACTCCACAATATATTTTAGTCTACATTGCACTGTAGAGAATGTACTATTTTTATGTATTTTTAAAAATATATATGGACTTGAATGAAAGTTTTAAATGAAAAAGTGAAGTATCATAGTGCAGTTGTGCTCTAAAAAGAAACATTCATTGCGAACGCGCCACTTTCATATCAAAGAATCTACTGTTGATTCTATATCGAACGTTTAGGCTTTTGCGGTAATAAAACTTCTAAAATACAATTGTGATGTTAGGCTGTGTATGATGTAAAGTCAAAATCGCGTGTTCTTTCTTTTATCAAGCTATTTCGATTATCGATTATAGATACCTATTGAAGACATTCCGATTTGAAACCTATCTAAGAACGCTTCCAGGCACATAAAGCACCTTCTTGTAAAATTGCATAAAAATCGGCTCAGCCGTTTTGGAGTTCATAGGGAACGAACACACAGATGTACAGACACGCAGACAAAGTTCCTTTCATATAATAGTAGAGATGTTGGAACTTATTATTTTTTTTTTGCTTAAGTATATAGAGTAGTTGATGGTTAAGAGGGTGAGATTCGATGAAAACGAGAACATGTTAGCACACTGATAAAAAGGAGCATTTAGAAGAAAAAGAAAATGATCGAGAACGTTGAAGAAGGAGATAGAGAAATTGATAAAAATGAAAATAAAATAACATTAGATCACAGAGAAGAAGGTAAATAAGAAAAAGACAAAGAAGAGGAAGACAAGGAAGAAAACCGTTTCGTGTGTTGTTTTGTTTTACGGCATATCAGCCCTTTTAGGGTTATTTAATGTTAAATCCAGTTTTTTCTATGTTTGAATTACTTTATATTAACAAATATTTATTCATGGTGGTTGGATTGGTTGTTTTGTAGATGAAAATTGTTTCTGTTTTTGACTTTGCAGAATACGACTTAATTTAAGTGAAAGACCGGAAAGCAATAGTATCAATATTTGGTGCATTTTAGGTCAGGAAGCCGGTATCTTCATACAACCTGATCAAGGAAGATTATAGAGAAAAGAAAGATAAAAAAAATAAGAAGTAAAAAGAGGAAGATAAAGAAAAAGACGAAAAAGAAGAGGAAGAACAGATTATTATGAAAATAATAAAAAAGAATATATATTTTTTTAAATCACGTTCATTCCTAACAAGGCCACTTGGACATAAGGGACTACTATTTGGGACCATGCATAGGAAAGATTAACAAGATGTTGGTTTACGTTATATTTAAACTTGTGTATATAAGTACAGTAAGTGAAGCAGGTAGCAGGAAGGGAATTCTAAACTAGCTGTTCGAAGGAAGAAAATGTAAGATTAAGGAAACTTCCTGGCATTTAGGGACCTCAACATTGAAAGGGTGAGAGTTTGTTGCTTAGCAAGTTTGTCGGGGATATGTACGCCGAGGGAGCACAAGTGTAACGAATTAATCAGAGCACCTTCCGTTAAAATATTTGTAAAAAAAGGCACAGAGATGCAACATTGCGGTGATGGGACAGGGGTTTGAGTTTAGTTGACAAAGTGGGAGCTCTTAGATTAAAGACTCTTTTTTGGACCCTATCTAAGAGGGAGAGGCTAGTGGTAGATGCACCAGCCCAGATGTGATACAAATACTTTATGCATGGCTTATGGTGAGTAAGATGAAGAAAAAAGTAGAGTAGAAAAAAATAAAATATGTTAAGTGAAAGAGACGAAAAATATTGAGGACGAAATATGGAAATAAACCAGGAAACAGAAGAAAGCAAAAATGATAATAAACAAATGGAAATGGAAAACGATGATAGAAAAACAAGAATAAGAATAAAGCTAGTAATGAAATAGACAAGACTAGAGAAAGTGAGACGTATGATGATTATATACAAGAAATTTATAAGGAGTAAAAATGAATAACGAATGATATAGATGAAGAAGAGAAAATTGCGGTGGAAGAATGTAATGACAAAATAGAAGGAAATGAACAACGGTTGAAAGCGGAAATGGAAGATGATGAAGATAATAAACTAAGAGGAAGAGAGAGTAGGAGGAGAGAAAAAAGAAGTCGAAGAAAAGATAGAAAGGGAAAAAGGATACTAACAAAGGACAACGAAGATGGAGGTGAACTCGAATAAAAGACAATAAAAAGCGTTCAACAGACAAATGATAAATTAGAAAAAAAAGATAAATATTATAGGATAAATTAAAAGGAACAGTAGTTTTTTTTTATAAAGAAGTCATTACTTATCAAGTCCTGAAGGCCACTCGAGAATAAAGGCTAATAAATGTTAGGAGATCGATGAGGCAACAACGTAATGATCAGTAGTGGTGGAAATTGGGTAGGACTTGATTATTAAATAGGAAGGCTTAGCAAGAACTTATTAACATTGGACTTGAAAACGACAATGCTTTAATCAGCTGGGAAGCAACCCAACGGTTTTGTATTATATAGACGGGCAGTTCTAGGAAAGAGACATAGTTCATGAAATTTTCGTTTAGTTTTAGACACAGGTAGAACGCATAATAAATCCTAAGAAGAAGAAGAAGAAGAAGAAGAAGAAGAAGGAGAAGAAGAAGAAGAAGAAGAAGGAGAAGAAGAAAAGCAAAATGAAAGCAGAAACAGAAAGAGGTAAATAAAAAATATAATGAAAAAGAAATCTTGTCAATTGCACAAAATAATATATTATTATAAATGTTCTTAATGTCTGCCTTTGTGTGTGTGTGTGTGTGTGTATGTGTGACGCGGTTTATCTCAGCCTACAGGCAATCCACCCAGGCAAGTAAGGTATCGAAATGAAGATTATGACCCAGCAAATGTTTTAGTGATATTTATATCCATGTTTAGTGTATGGAAATGCAAAAAAGAAAAAAAAAATATATATATAAAAAATACAAAAAAATAACGATTTACTAAACAACGTTTTATTTACTGGATGTTTTTTCCGGTAGTAACCGGGTGTTATTATCTCCCTTAGTAAGTTCGATTTACTGTGTGTGTGTGTGTGTGTGTGTGTGTGTGTGTGTGACTCGGTTTATCTCACCCTACCGACAACCCACCCAGGCGAGTAAGGTACCGAAATGAAGCTTATGACCTAGCGGATGTTTTAGTGATATTTATATCCATGTTTGGTGTATGGAAATGTAAAAATAAATAAATAAATAAATAAAATAACGATTTACTAAACTACGTTTTATTTACTGGATATTTTTTCTGGTACAAGGACCCAAGTTTACCCAGCTGGGCAAACTTGGGTTCTTGTGAGGAAAAAAGTCAGAGAAACATGAAGAAATTGATTATGAATAAACAGAGAGAGAGAGAGAAAGCAACAAAACGGGAGTGAAAGTTTACGCGTGTACGTATGAGGGAGATAGATACACACATGGAAGAGAGAAAGAAAAAGAGAGAGAGACGTTAGGAAGGAGTAAAAGAAAGAGATAGGTTTGGGAGGGAGTATGAAAGTATAAGAAGACAAAAATGTGTGGGTTGGCTTCAAAAGAATTGTTATCTATCTCACAACAATGAATCCGTTAGCGAGTTTCAAAGCCTAAAGAGAGGCGAAGCTTTACAACGTTAATGTTTGTTTAATGCTTAGTGATGTTTCAATCTAATATGTTTAAAAAAAACACTTCTATCGTAACGGATAAATAAAACATTTAAGTAAATACGAGAAATCAAATGGAATTATTTGGACCATGCATAAGAAATTTTGTTACACACAGACACAGACACACACACACACACACACACACACACACACACACACACACACACACACACACACACACACACACACACACACGCACGGACAGTTGGTTCTGTGTGTACCTGTGTGTGTGAGTTTGTTTCCTATAGACTTTAAAACGTCTGCACCCATTTTTATATGCCACACAATGTGTTTTATGTGTCTAGCAGTGTTCTTAGATAAGCTTTGTATCAGAATGTCTTTGATAAGTATCGATAACAGAAAATCGAAATGATTTGATGAAAGAAAGAAGAACGACTGTGACCAAAGTTGACACTTTCCACAGCCTAACGTCTCAAGTACATTTGGGATATTTTATTACTTCACTTGCCGAAAGGCTCGGCACATAAAACCAGCAATAAGTTCTTTGATATGAAAGGGTTGCGTTCGAAATGGATATTTCTGTTAGGAGCACTTTTTTTGTTACAAAGGAGTCACCACATATCAAGGCCCGGAGGCCAATCGAGGATAAGAGTGGTTAATGAGTGTACAGTAGTCAATATGACAATATCCTAGTAATCGTTAGTTGTGGAAAATTGGTAAATTGCATTACTTAAGGGGACGATCATCAAAAACTTGTTTACGTTAGACTTGAAGAGAACCATATTATAGTCAGCTGGAAAGCAAGAAAACAGAAGAGAGTTCAATTTGCGTACAGTTCTAAGAAAGAAGCTTTGTTCATGGAATCTACGTTTAGATTTAGGCAGAGATAAAGAATGGGGAAATTATTGACAGTGGTTTCAGCTAGATGAGTATTTTCGTGAATGTTTGGCGAGGAGGGGATCAGAGATTGGAAATCACTTGCCATGACAATAACGATAAAGCAGAGACAAACTCGGAACGTCTCGACTGTGGGAAAGAGGTTGCAGCAAAAAGTGTATTCTCTAATAGGCTACGAAGTCTATTTTGAATACTGTCAAAAAAGAATAAGTGCTTGCAGCAGCTCCTGTCCAGATGTGGAAACAGTACTCCATCCTCGAACGCACTTGACTCTTATGCAAGTAGAGAATTGCATCAGCAGTGAAATATCTACTGGAGCGGTAGAATGGTCTTACCATTTTTCAAGCGACTTTGGCAAAGGATTAAATGTACATGTTCTATTTCAGATCAGGAGTAAATGGTCAGACACAGAAGCTTGTCAAAACATGGACCCTCCACAAAACGAAGGCCATTCATTTCACTTGATGCCAGACGTTGATTGACCTGAGATAGTTTGAAGGTCAGATAGAAACACAGAAGTAAAGTAGACTGCTTATTGTTTAATATAATCAAGTAACGTAAGAAATAGAATTTCAGTTAAACCGCACTTCATGTAAGGTACAGGAAAAAAAAACTATCGGCGCTAAAATCTGTTGCTCTCTCTATGAAGAAGACCAAAAGAATGTCATTGTGTAGGAATAACTTGTTTATGTAACATTTCTGAATTTTTTAGATGAAGAATAATAATTCTTATTATTTTTATTAATCGAACTACTGTTCTCATCTTGTGTGTTATGCGCAATTCGCAATATCATTTCGGTCGATGTAACTTTCGACCTTCTTTAGGTGTATCTTATCAAACATGGGAAAACTATCTGTTGTACTCAGGATTCTGCGAACCATTCTGAACAGAAATTTTATTTAATCTACGGGTATACCATGCTCTCGTTTTGTCAGCTATAATCGGGTGGAAATCTCAAGTTATTTGCAATTATGTTTTTCGCAAAAAACTGCAAGGACACGTAAGGTAGCAGATAATTTTTTTGGTAAAATTCAATTGCAAGTTACACCCTTCTCGAAGTTGAGAATCCAATCCTGACTCCGGACGATACTCAGAATACAATTGCGAATTAGTTATAACTTTTAGCCAGTCATGACTGACGGATCAAGAGCATGCATGAATGAAAGGCTTCCATTCGAAATTGCGAAGAGATTCCCGAGTTAAGCTGGAAGAATACCAAGTTTGACAAAATACACCTGAAGAAAGTCAGACGTTATACAGATATTATTAGCTATGTATGTGCGTGCATGTTTCAGCCGTGATTTCCTTCGAAATCCAGCGTCATCAGACCACTATCAAATTTTAAAGGCGAATGAACAGTTTTTTATTATTTATTTATTTCGAAAGAACCCACAGCTAAAAAAATGTATGCACATACGTAGCTAAAAATGTTTTAGAAATAAATAAAATAACAAGACTATATATATATATATACATATATATATATATATATATATGTTGATTAGAACATCAAATAAAATAAGGTAAATCTTATAATTAATTTTCAAATAAAAAGTACTAAAAACCAGTAAACAGTTAAGTCTTGGATGATGCATAAAATATGAAGAGCCCCTGTTGAATTAATTTATTAACCTGTAGTGGTGTTTTACAAGATTAACTCGATGCTTTTTTTCTGGATAGCGATTGTCCGTTTGTTATTAGACACGAATGATAAAAAAAACGAAGGAAATAAGAAGCTTAATTAAAACTTTAATTAAAGTCCTAAATCCCTGCCGGACAGGCCGAAATATGTTCGACTCATGTAATTATTTTATATTTATTATCGTTTTATCATTATGTTTGGAATTACATCAGCCAAGTTAATCCTTTGGTCGTCGACACTGACTCAAGTCGAGTAGCTCCTCGACGCACGCGTTCGTTTGCAAAGAAAGTACATACGGACTGAAAATAATTAAGAGTTCTAGGAATACAAAAAAACAGAAGGCATTTTTTTCTAGCTCATCGTGCATTGTATTTAGACCAAACTTTAATACTAGCATTTGTAAAATACTGCTTGACCTATCGGTCAAAAATAATTACTGTGGATATATAATCTTTTTTTAAAACTTTAGTGAATGCAGAGCATTGCAGTTTGTTTCGGCAGATACAAACGAATCGTCCGACCTGCTTCGTCAGATATTCTGTATTAAATGGGGGAAAAAGGAAAAGTGGCAAGTAAACACACATGATCACTGGTAAAACAAACCAATGATAGATTATAAATGTTATAGAGAGTAAAAAGCTAAAAAAAAGTAAAGGTAAATATAGTCATGAAAGAAATGCAAGGGGGAAAAGAAGAGAATAAGAAAAAAAAAAGAACGAGAAAGGGGAATGGCGGAAAAGAAAGAAAAAAAGTCACTAAGCATTAATTATTAAATTAAGAAATAAAAAATATAGAACTGAAAGAAGGAGGAGGAAGGCAAGAAAGAGAAATCAGAAAAGGGAGAAAAAGTCCTTTTCCTCTTTCTTTCTTTCTTTCTTTCTTTTTCTCCATTCCCTCCAGTCCCTTCCCTCTCCGTCTTTCAGGTCTATATATTTTTATTTTTTAATTTTATAATTAAAGCTTAGTGATTTTTTCTTCTTTTCCTCAAATCTCCTTTCTCTTTCTTTTATATTTTTTCTATTTCTCTACCTTCCCACCACTTCTCTTTCTCTCATTTCTATAATTACCTTTACGTTTTAGATTTTTACTCTCTATTCTTCCAGTGATCATGTTGTCTACTTACCACCTTTCCCTCCCTCCCTCATTTAATACAGAATTTCTAATAAAGTACATAGTACGATTCGTCTGCATCTGCCAAAAACAAACTGTAATGCTCTGTATTCACTAAAGGTAAAAAAAAATTAAGGTCACTTTTACCTCTACTTCAGTATTTTTGATTTCTTTTTTGACAACACAATATATATATTATATTATATATATATATTATATATATATTTTATTCGTTTTCCATAAGCAATTATATGTCGCTACACATTTATGGGAATGTTTAAATCAGCCAGTTACAAGTAACTAGAGACCTCTTCAGGTGATATTGCTTACGAACTAAAATTTTATGTAGGCTATATCGCCTGAATAAGTCTCTAGTTACTTGCAACTGGCTGATTTAAACATGCCCATGAATGTGTAGCGACTTATTAATGCTTATGTACAAGGGCCCGACAATATTTTCCGGACACTTTAATATTCGACTTTCCGAATACCATAGAGTGGGGAAATTCTTTCAATAGAATAGGATAAATATATAAAGACAATAGATTTAACAAAAATTGAAGAAAATCGATTATGTAAGGAAAAATATTAATTTTCATTTTATACGAAACACACGCGACATTATTTTTCGGACATCATTGAAAAACTGTTAATAGTCTGTAATATCACCTTTCTTCTCGATAACTTTTATCAATCTCTCTTCATAATGATAAAACATGCACAATAACAGCTCTATGTGTTTCTATAAATTGTTTTTTTGGCATCTAGTATTCGTTCCCATAGTTGAAGCTCTTTCGTTATTTCAGGTTCATCACAGACAAGTTGCGCAAGCATTTCCCAAGTCTTTTCCATTAAATTTAGATCCGGGCTTTTAGCAGGCAATTCCAAAATAGTCATATTTACTTCAGCCATCCATTATTTCATGAGTTTTGACACATGGATCCTGCAATTGTCTTGCTGTGGAACGAAATCATCCTCCTTCTGTCTTCTTATCCTTGATAGGGCTTTCTCGTCCAGCAACTCTTGGTAGCTTTCGCTGTTCTGTCGTCCTTTCAGTCATTCCAACCATATATTTCCATTAGCAAAGATCATAACCAGACCATAACTCCTCCTCCTCCTACTCCTCCTCCTCCTCCTCCTCCTCCCATCTGTCGTTTGTTGAGTACAACAAACAGGCTCACCCCTTCTCGACCAAATACACCATTCCTCGGGCCCATCAAACTTGAAACTGTTCTCATCAGTAAATATAACCTTCTTAAAGTCAATATGCTTTGTTAACCACCCTTTAGCACTTTCCAGTCTTGCTCCTTTGTGTTTCTTTATTAGCGTAATTTTTTTCTTAGTCTTTGCATACTTCAAACCAGTCATGTGCAGCGTTCTTTGTACTGTTCAGACGTTTACACCCAATTCACATTTCTCCTTCACTTTTCTTGCTGAAGCTTTTCTCCAGATGTCAAAAGCCATGTCACAGTCCTCTTCATTCTCCTTTCAGTCCTCTTGCCAATTCATCTTTTCCGTCCTCTCTTCTTTTTTCCGCTCGGAGTTTGTCTTCAGCATCTATTCGACCGTTAATTTCGACAGCTTCAAATCTATGGCGATCCTTCTGATGCTTAGGCCATCTTCCCGCTTCCTCCCTGCCAAACAAACGACTTCTTTTGAATGCATTTTACCTCATTAAACTTAATTGTTTTCCCAGTAGAATAGAACAGATAATTGATTCTAATGATGACAGCCAAGTGTACAAGCAGAAAATTTGCATACAGCAACATACATGAACATATCAACATAGTTCTTAATAAAATAGGAGCCGTTCCACTGAAGTTAACAAATTTACCGAATTTCGATTACTAACGATTACTATATTGTCCAATTGACTACTGACCACTCTTAACCCTTATCCTCGAGTGGTCTATGAGCCTTGATAAGTGGTGATTCCTATGTAAAAAAATAGGATTTTTTTCATGTCCGAAAAATAGTGTCGCGTAAGTTTCCGCAAAAATCATAAAAAAATAAAATTATCAAAGTCAAACTAAAAAAATGATTACACTGGTAGTGGATTTTCACTCCTCAATTACGTCATTAAAATCTCAAAAGTTTGGCACTAGTAACCACCTTGAAGTACTTTTTGAAAGTGTCCGAAAATATTGGCGGGCCCCTGTAGAACAAATAAAATATATATCCTGCCCTACTTCGGTATTGAGCACTCTTGCTTTTACCTCGTAAAAACTTAATTGGTTGCTTTATTTCTAGAAAATATTAAGCTGGAATAATATATATATATATATATATATATATATATATATATATATATATATACATGTGTGTGTCTGTGTTTGTGTGTGTGTGTGTGTTTGTGTGTGTGTGTGTGTCTTGAAACTCAGCAGATATTTGAGATCGAAGTTCATTTCTTTTAGATGGCTGGTCATCTCAAGCTGATGAGCCCCATCTATCTATACCAACGATTTCAGACGCCCTGAATATTTTCACATTAGTAATATATATATATATATATATATATATGTGTGTGTGTGTGTGTGTGTGTGTGTGTGTGTGTGAGTGTGTGTGTGCGCTGTAGAGAGATCATTGTTATACTACTTCGAATACAAGCACTTAAAATTATTCTGCGCTGGAGAGTGACGTCAGTGATGTTGACAACTAGTTGTTGATTATTTGCGCGCACACGCACATACATGCCTACATACATACATACATAAATACATACATACATACATATACTCATCATACATATATATACATATATATGTGTGCATGTGTGTGTAGCATAAAAATGATCGCTATAACGCAATGACATTTCAAAGATGTCTCATGTCAAATAATTTCAATGAACAGGCAATTAAAGAGCAATGTTGCTCAATTATTATATAGCCTAAAGTTCCTTACCTAAAAAGCATTATATTCGAAGCTCACTCCATGATTTATTACTTATGTTATTTGGTTCATATATATGACATAGGCATATTGGTTTTACGAATGTCAACGAAATTTATATTCAATAATAAATGATGTTTGAATGTTTTAAAGTCTGTGTATATTTTCATGTTAAAAGATATATTTTTTTAGCTTACTTATGATGATTGTTTTTCCTCGAATTTCGACTTTATGTCAACATATTTTTCCAAAGGAATATTTTAATGATATAAACATTTTCATGGATTTTATTTCCAAAAGATTTTATGAAAAAACTAAAAATAATCAAATCATTAACGACGCATCAGGTCAATTACTTCAGATAGAGAGGTAGTAGGAGGAAGAGAGAAAAAGGGTGAATGGGAAGAAGAGAAAGAGAGAGAAAGAAAGAAAGAACGAAAGAAAGAAAGAAAGAGAGAAATAGATAGAGAGAGAGAGAGAGAGAGAGAGAGAGAGAGAGAGAGAGAGGGAAATGGCTTTTTGTTCGACAAGACTCATTAGCTATCGCCCAAAGCAAACGCCATACATTCATGCTGATTTCAAGAAAATCATTTATTTTAATTTTATTTTTAAATTTCCATTTTGCTCATAATAGTTTTCAATGCAATGAATTGAAGTTGAAAAGAAAGATACAACAAGTGGCACAAAATAATGGCACTAAACGAATGGCACAAAATATCTTTTTAGTTTTTGTTATTTAAAATAATTTTCTGAGGCTGGATTTTGATGATATAATTCTTTTATTTCAAGAAAAACTGATTTTTCATCGACAGCTACGATTTTTCTTGTTCGTGCCGTTACGTCACAGACGAGAATGAATTTTCCAGTTTGGTAGAATACATTATCTCGGCTGATCACGTGATTAAGGAGAGTGAGAAATTTACAAAGATCTTGCGATATAATACAATGAAAAAATTTTCGCCTTCGACATTAAACTTTAGAGTGACGATGGCTAAGTATATACGACATAGATTTATAACCTTGGTGTACCAAGTTCGAATCCAGTTCGTTCCCCAAAAAAACTTTCACTTCAGATGATTGCAACCTTTGCATAACCCCCCACCTGTAAGTACCTGATGACTTTTTAAATACAAATCTAACTAGAAAGATATTCGAGAAACGAATGTCAACAAGAAAACCATCTGATTCATAGAAATTAATGTATTTTTAAAAAAATTATATTTTCACCCCAAACAAGGCAAATTGTCACTTTGGTGTAGGGGGCTACTATCAGGGGCAACAACTACTGGGGTACTATGTAGGGATTTGGACAGCAAGATGTCGGTTCACGTTACACTTGAACTACTGCACGTCAGTACTGTTGGGGAAGCAGGGACCTGGAATGGAATTCCAGAGTCTATCGGTTCTGGGGAAGAAACTATTGGAGTAAAAAGATCTTTTACATCTAGGGATCTCTACAGTGTGGGGTGGGATTTAGCTGCCTGTCGGGTTTGTCGAGGGTGCTCACGTCGTGGGGGCACAAGTGTCTGCAGTTCGTCAGAGCATTCACCACTAAAATACTTGTAGAAAAGGCAGAGGGATGCAACATTTCGTCGATGGGACAGAGGCTGAAGCTTAGATGCCAGTTCAGGGCCTATCAGGTTTGCGACTCTCTTTTGAACCTTGTCAAGGAGCGAGAGACTAGTAGCAGATGCACCAGCCCAGATGTGACAGCAATACTCCATACATGGGCGAATGGTGGCCTTATAGAGTTACAGGATACTTTCGGGTGTTAGTAGTTGTCTAGCACGGTAGAGAGAGCCCATGAATTGATGACAATAACCTGTGTCTATTGATTAGATCTTCATTTTAGGAGTGCTGAGCAATAGAGTGGACTAACACTATAGATGCAATTGCTTCCGGATCCATTTTGATTTAAAGTTGTAGTTCCTGTTAGGGGTTTCACATCTGAGTTTAATATAAATTGCTTTAGGTATGAATTGAAACAATATGCCACTACTTTCGGAGTCAGAGTGTGAAACTATAAACCCTCCTCCAAAGTGTTAGGAAGTGACCAAAAATAGATGTAAAACTATTATGAAAATAGTAAATAAGTTGGTCGGAAGAACAGAAGTATAGAAAGTGAGGTTAGTAGAAAGAAATTGATCATCGAGGCACACAAAAGAAAGCTGAAATAGAATGGTTAATGAAGGTGTGATGGTGACTGAGACAAAAGACCGGGCATAGAGGTCAATATATTTAGAGTTAGTTTGCGGACAGATTGCAGTTGCGGACACTGGACAGCAGTTGACGAAATGAGCTGAAGTCAAGTGACGACAAAAAGGCCTCGACAGACAACTAAGACAATGACGTTAGCATTTAAAGAGCCAGTGGCATCACACACAGATACACACACAAATATACTCACATACATACACAAATACACTCACATACATACACAAATACACACACACACATACACACACTGTGCGCTTCCCATTAGCATCCACAAATGTGAGAGACAACGATACGTCCAGAGGAAAAGGGAAAGGAGCAGAAATCCACGGGCACAGCAGAGTTGAGGGAACGGATGTTGGGAGTGATCACACTGTCTCACAAACAGTTCGAGTATAAAGTATGTTAAAGATATATTTGTCTTAGGTAAAACATTAGACTACACCCAATTATATAGAAACATATTTACATTACAAATAACGGATTATAATAAATTACATGTTTACATAATTATTATTTTTTTATTTTAATGATAAATGCTCTGACGAACTGCAGACACTTGTGCCCCCACGACGTAGACACCCTCGACAAACCCGACAGGCAGCTAAATCCCACCCCCACACAGTAGAGGTTCCTAGATGCAAAAGACCTTTCTACTCCAGCAGTTTCTTCCCCAGAACCGCTAGACTCTGGAATTCCATTCCAGGTCCCTGCTTCCCTAACTGTACTGACATGCAGAAGTTCAAGTGTAACGTGAACCGACATCTTGCTGCCCAAATTCCAACATAGTACCCCAGTAGTTGCTGCCCCTGATAGTAGAAGTGGAAATGTGCCTTGTCTGGGGTGAAAATGTAAAAAAAAAAAAAAAAAAATTGAATACATCACTCATTCAACAGAATGCTGTGATTCAATGTTAAATAATTAAAAATTGTTAATAATGCATAAAACAAAGTACGCACACTTTTCTTTTATTCATTAAATTTACTGCATTTAGTCGTTATTGAATTATAATTCATTTAAAACTGTTAAATTAATCCGCAGTAAAAGAAAATAACTACAGTCATCATCTTGGATATTATTCAAATAACGTTTCGATTAATCTAAAAACAAACATTCTTCAGGTTCTATCATTTTGAACCTGGAAATTTTTATGTCGAACTCAGGAATCAGTAGAGAATTTTGAACTGGAACTTACTGTAAGCGGTGTCAGGATCCAAGTTTTAAAGTATTTTTTATATTCTTAGTATCACGTGTAATAAAAATGTCAGATACATTAGAAAAAAAGTTCGGAGGTTTCATCGACCAAAACCTTGTGAATATAGCAGTCTTGATAATCCAAATAATATGTATAATCTATCCTTAAAAAAATCACAAATGTTCTGCTGAAAATTTTGTTTTATTAAAATGTAAAACGCTTTTTATTAAGTATTACGCACACATGCACACACACACAGACATACACACACAGACACACACACACACACACACACACACACACACACACACACACATATATATATGCATATATATAAGTATATATATAAATATATATATATGTACAAATATGAACATGTATATATATATTATACCTGTATGGTCATATATTACGAATTTTCTGATTAAAAATTATTTTGGGCAATTCTGAACTCCCCGAAGTAAATATATATATCCAGTGTGTGTGTGTGTGTGTGTGTGTGTGTGTGTGTGTGTGTGTGTGTGTGTGTGTGTGTGTGTGTATGTATGTGTGTGTGTATGTATGTGTGTTTGTGTGTGTATGTGTTTGAAATGTACTGGTTTTATGTTTGTACAGAATAAGAAAATTATCTAGCTATAGTGTTTATTAATTGCTTAAAGATTAACATAATTTGCTATAGAAATACAAGGGAATAAGAGATTATAGCTCATTTAATTTATTCGAAAACATTTGTGTGGGTGTTGTGGTACCTGCAATTCAAACACACACACACATATATGAAGATCGATAGTCGTAGCAAGAGGTTATGCATAAAAATAGGGTATAGCGATTCCAAATGGCGGTAATTTATCTACAGTTGAACACACACACACACACACACACACACACACACACACAGACACGCAAATACACACACACAGAAACACAAATGCATACACAGAAACACAAATGCACACACAAACACAAATAAAAACATACACACAAATACACAAACACACACATATATCTAAAAAGTACATTTTCATTTTTTTTTTAATATGCGAATAAAATGTTAATGCGTACATTCAACAGAAATAATTAATTCTCTCTCTCCTCCAAATTGATATACACCATTAACTGGAATAGACACCACTAAGAACAATATAGAAGCATTCCTACTTCCCTAGCATTATTCTCCAAGTATTTTAGTCTCACCTATCTCTATTTATCTATCTGTCTACCTATCTATCTATATCTATCAATATATCTACATATCCATATCTTTCTATATACATATATATATATATAAATATATATGGGGTAGTTAAAAGAATAGAATAGATTATTTAAGAGAACAATGCCAAGCTCAACTAATTGCTTTTGAATTTATCTAGAAATCATTCAATATTAATGTTATAGGAATTAGAGGTGTAGGATTAGTAAATTCTACAAAGTTTACTTTTCCTATACATCTAATTGATAAAACATCCATATTGCATAAACGATTAATTTTTTTTTTTTACACAGTGATCACCACTTATCAAGGCCCGGAAGCCACTCAGAGATAAGGGTTATTGAAAGTACATTAGTGTGGAGATTTGATGAAGTGTTTACTTAAGGGGTCGGTTCATTAGGAATTTGTTAGCGTTGGACTTGAAGACATACAAGTTGTAGTCCGGTGGGAAGCAGGCAGACGGAACAGAGTTCCACAGGCGTGCAGTTCTAAGAAAGAAGCTTTGTTCATGGAATTCACGTTTTGATTTAGGCACAGATATAGAGTGGGGGAAATTTTTCACAGTGGATTCAGCTAGACGGGTGTTTTTCATGAAAGATTGGCGAGGGGGGGACCAGAGATTGGAGTTCAGACGAGCACCTGTCATGGAAATAACGATAAAACAAGGATAGGCTCGCAACGTCTATTCTGTGGGAGAGAGGTTGCAGGGTAGAGAAAAGGGCATCCCCCACTAAGCCACGAAGTCTATTTTGTACTCTGTCAAGGCAGGATAGGCTGTTTTTAGCAGCTCCTGCCCAGATATGGCAGCAGTATTCCACCCTTGGACATACCTGGCTTTTATATAGATAGAGAATTGCATCAGTAGTGAGATATCTTCTGGAGCGGTAGAAGGATCCCACCATCTTTCCAGCGACCTTGGCAACAGACTTGATGTACGTGTTCCATTTCAGATCAGGAGTAAAGGTCAAACTCAGAAGCTTGTCAAAACACGGGGCCTCACCCAGACAAGAGCCATCCATCACAATTGATGCCAGATGGGGATCAGAGCATTGATGATGTAAGGATAGGAGTTTGGTTTTGGATGCATTAAAGGTAACCAGCCATGCCTTTCCCCACTGAACCACACGCTCGAGATCAGAGGTGAGAGAATCAAAGAGAACTTTGTCATTTACAGCCTTTGATGTGTTGCCATAGATGGTCGTGTCATCAGTATAGATGTCAACGAATGATTTAAGTATGTGTTTAGGGAGGTCATTGATGTAGATAAGGAAGAGAGTTGGGCCCAGGATTGACCCCTGAGGGACTCCAGCATTTATATTGCAGGCCTCCGATTTTTGTCCATCTACCACTACTCTTATGAGCCTATCGGAGAGAAATGATTTAATGATTAAGAAAACATTTCCAGTTATACCGTAGCTGGAAATCTTGTGAAGTAGACCCTTATGCCATACCTTGTTGAAGACCTTTGATATGTCAAGAGCAATTGCCCTAGAAAGGAAGCCTTTGTCAAGAGATTCACTAATCCTGTGGGATATAACTGTCAGCACATCTGCGGTAGATCTTGCAGAGCGGAAACCATATTTTGTGTCACTAAGAAGGTTGTTTCTGTTGAGGTGGTTGACTATTTCTCTTTTTAATATGAATTCCAGCAACTTACTCATAACACACAGGAGACTTATTGGTCTGTTCTGAAAGGGACATGACTTATCTCCTGAATTCTTAAATACAGGGCAAACTTATGAGGTCTTCCAGGGAGTCGGAAAGCACTTCTCCTTAAGGCAGCGCTTAAATAGTTTCGTAAGTATGGGAGCAATTTCTGGTTGAAGTCTATATGCATTAGAATATATATTTTATATTGTCGTTCTTTTATTCTTTATTTTCTAGATATAAATATATATATATAGATAGATAGAAGAATATATATATATATATATATATATATATATATATATATATATATATATTATAACCATTTAATATCGGAGTTTGACTAATTTAAAGAGCCGAAACGAAGCTTATGTATTAAAGTCGATTTAATTGAATTTTGTCATTTGAATCCTTACAGTTTATACGTAATACTTGGATTCTTCAGAATAATGCTTTCATTTCGAGTGTTATTTTCACAACGTCGATGTAATCTCTGAAATTCTTTGCGTGTACCTTACTAAACTCGGGAATCTTTCTGTTGAACTCGGAATCTTTCTGTAGAATCGAAGTATTATGCCCTCGTTCCATCAGTAATTCTCAATTGACAGCTCCCAGCATATAGGACTGAACTTTAACTTCCAGAAGAAAGTAACCTTACAACTGAAACCAAGTACTTTATCCACTACACCACAGGTCCTTGCGAACAATTCAAGTATGAATTTTAGGCGCGTTAAACATATTAAATGATGAAGCCAACTAATACAAATAATCAATTTCATCTTAAAATTTTAGAAACGTGATTACAGTTTACCAGTGTTTAATAAGATAACGAAATTGATTGTGTACTCTGTTATATAAAAATAATCAGACTACTACTACTACTACTACTACTACTACTACTACTACTAATAATAATAATAATAATTATAATAATAATAACGAATATAATATTTCTTTATAAGCTTTTATGTCGTATTGTAATATTCAAACGGAAGCTGGTTATTAAGATAAAACCAGTTTTCAATCAATCTTAAGAAGGTTGGAAGAGAATTTGCGCCAATGAAAATGCACATTTATGGTCGCCATAGACTAAGACACTGACTTAAAGTAACAATTTGATCTCATAATGAAATATATTCTCTATGACATCTTTAAAATTGTTGTCAGTCAAATAGATATAACATTAGATTTCTTTTCAATTAGAATAATGAATACACAATATGGACTGAGGTTGAAAAAATATTTTCTGCCCCCCACATATCAAATCAGAGTTCCGCGTAACTAAAATAATAAATATAATTAATTTGATATATATCTAAAACTATTCTTTGGGATTTACTAGCATAAAAACCCGACGTTACCCAGGATTGAATGAGTATCAACAATTATTTCAAACTTTTATTATCATCGCAATTGGTGAAATCAATCATTTCTTTTAATTTCATTTTCACTCCAAACAAGGCACAGTGAGCGGGCTAGTATCGGGGACATGTTGCTAGGATACTATATAGGGAGTTGAGCAGCAAGATGTCTGTTCACAGTACACTTGAACTTCTGCATGTCAGTACAGTTAGGGAAGCCGGAACCTGGAAGAGAGTTCCAAAATCTAGTATTTCTGGGGGAGAAACTATTAGAGTAGAAAGCCTTCTTACATCTAGAGATATCTACTGTGTAGGGGTGGGATTTTGCTGCCTGTCGGGTTTGTGTGGTGTATTTACGTCAAGGGATACAAGTGCTTGTAGTTCGGCGGAGCATCCACCATTAAAATACTTGTTGAACAGGCATAGGGATACAACATTTCGTCGATGAGACATAGGCTGAAACTTAAATGATAGTTAAAGACCTATCAGTTTGGCGACTCTCTTTTGAACCCTGTCCAGGAGCAAGACACTAGTAGCAGATGCACCAGCCCAAATATGACAACAATTCCCCATACATGGGCGAATGGTGGACTTATAGATGTACAGTAACTTTCTAGCACGGTAAAGAGAGCCCACCTTCCTCGTAGCGACCCTGGCAATGCTCTATATATGTCTCTGTTCCATGATTCTTGTGAACGTTAAGCCGATCAGTTTGAAAAAAGTATTTTCAGGTAATGTATCTTTAGCCATAGTTATTGATGGTTGAGAAGGTTTCTCGTTATTATTCAAGGAAACAAGCTTAGTATTGTCAACATTGAATGTGATGATCCAATTTGTCCCCATTGGAGGTCTTCTTCTAGTGTTTCTGCCATTTCCTCAGATATGTGTTCATTAGTTTTCCCCTCGTGCCTGTTATAGAGCGTTGTATCACCAGCAAATACACCCATCTCAAAGAAAATCTTATCAGGGAGGTCATTTATGAATATTAGGAATAAAAAATGTCCAAGGATAGACCCCTAAGGTACACCTGCATTTTTATCAAATCGAATTATTGCATTCTGTTGTTGGGAACCCACCGCCGTGCACCAAGAGGAAGTTTCACATGCTTCCTCGCAGTGAGTTAGTCCATAGTGCATTATAGTTTACATTGTACTGTAGAGAACCTACTGTTGATTTTATGGAATTATTTTTGTATAATAGCTTGAATTAAAGTTTAAAATGCAGAGGTCGAGTATCATCGTTTAATTGTGCTTTAACCAGAAACATTAATTTCGAACGTGTCCCTGCCATGCCATACCATAAAAACCTACTGCTTATTTTATATGTCGGGCTTTTCTGCTTGTGCGGCAATAAAACTTCTCAAATTCATTTGTAATATAATGCTCTATTAGACATTAACTTTAGTGAAAATGGCTTGGTTTTCCTTTAATCGATTTTTAAAAAAATTATAGATTATCGATACTTATCAGAGATATTCCGATACAAAACCTACGTAAGAACACTGCCAGTCTCATAAAGTACATTTGTGTGAAATGTTTTAAAAATCGGTCCAACCGTTTTGAAGTCCATAGGAAACAAATTCACAGGAATACAGACATACATAAAAGTTCCTTTTATATAATAGTTTTTATATTTATACAAAGAAACCCTTTTGTAGCTATTTAAGATTATATGATGATGAAGTAAAGACACCCAATTCAATTTTAAGCTCGATTTGACATTTGGATAATAATTTCCACTCAACCATATCTTTAGCTAATTTAACGTGTATTCAATAAAATAATCGATATAAATGACAATAAGTGTCCCATGTTTAGCAGAGACGTGCATTTGAAGATTCCCACCCTTTAAACAAAACACAGACATTAATTTCACATTAAGATATATCACAATTTCTTTTGATTTTTATAGAAAAGTCGAAGCTGTTGTTTTCATCGGAGACAAATACAAAAATACAAATTAACGATAGTAAGGGAAAAATTAAGCATAAAAATGTTTTTTGAATTCAGCTCCCAGAATGCATTAAACGATTTTAATCTAAGGAGTGACAATAATTTTCATTTTCTCCTTTTTTCTTCTTTGACTTATGATCTTTCCCTATTTAGCATTTCCTTCGGGGATCTATTTAAAATCTTTTGCAAAAGGACCCCCCCAACTATTTTACTACAGAAAAGAACATCAAATAAAATTAAGATTCTATTTGATGTTCTTTTCTGTAGTAAAAAATAGCGGGGTGGGGGGTCCTTTTGCAAAAGATTTTAAATACATCGAATTTCTCCCAGAATGACCTACCGTTATTCTTAGAGATAAAACATCGCTTAATATAACCAGGGAGCGATGTAACAATATGAATAAAGAACAAGACTGTATTTTTCCTTGGTTTCGCGCTTTGATGTGTTGCCATAGATGGTCGTGTCATCAGCATCGATGTCCACGAATGATTTAAGTATGTGTTTTGGGAGATCATTGATGTAGATCAGGAAGAGACATAATACTTATTTATTGTTACAGAAGATCAAATCAAATACACCTGGTACGATAGCATCTGGCATCAATTGAAATGGGTAGCTCTCGTTTAGGGGAGGCCCCATGTATTGATAAGCTTCTGGGCTTGACCTTTACTCCTGACCTGAAATGGAACACGTACATCAAGTCAGTTACCAAGGTCGCTGGAAAAATAGCAGGATCCTTCTACCGCTCCAGAACACATCTCACCCCTGATGCAATTCTCTATCTATATAAAAGCCAAGTATGTCAAAGGATGGAGTACTGCTGCCATATCTGGCCAAAAGCTGCTAAAAACATTATATATATATATATATATATATATATATATATATATATATATATATATATATATATACTAGCAGGCCACCCGACATAGGCCAGTCATAACACACGCTTAAATATGAATTTTTAATTAATGCAGATTTCGTATATATTATCATATTATAATTGACATAATATGTAGTAATGATTTAAAGAGTAAAAAACAAAGACTCGTGCACCACCACCGAGAATCGAAACCAAAACGTTTAGCTTACGATTCAATTTTTTTCTTTTTACCACTAATGCCTGAAATAAAAAGTCATGTTTGCTCCAAAGCTAAAAATTAAAACACGGACGAATAGCTATTACGTTACGCATGCATATTCGTATTAGTGTCGTTCGACCGTTATCTGGCAAATTCCTTCTTTTAAATTTTACACTTTTGCACCGGTTTTCCCTGGTTAATACTCAAATATAAAGTTTTGCATGCATAACGATAGAACAAAGACAGGCTTGCAACGTCTCTTCTGTGAGAGAGAGGTTGCAGGGAAGAGAAAAGGGCATCCCCCACTAAACCACGAAGTCTATTTTTTACTCTGTCAAGGCAGGGTAGGCTGTTTTTAGCAGCTCCTTCCCAGATGTGGCAGCAGTACTCCATCATTGGACGTACTTGGCTTTTATATAGATAGAGAATTTCATCAGTAGTGAGATATCTTCTGGAGCGGTAGAAGGACCCCACCATTTTCTCAGCGTCCCTGGCAACAGATTTGATGTACGTGTTCCATTTCAGGTCAGGAGTAAAGGTAAAACCCAGAATCTTGTCAAAACATGGAGCCTACCCAAGACGAGAGTCATCCATTTCAATTGATGCCAGATGGTGATCAGAGCGTTGATGATGTAAGGATAGAAGCTTGGTTTTAGATGCATTAAAAGTGACCAGCCACCTATTTCCCCATTTTACCACGTGCTTAAGATCAGAGGAGAGAGAATAAGAGAGAACTTTGTCATTTACGGCCTTTGATGTGTTGCCATAGATGGTCGTGTCATCAGTATAGATGTCAACGAATGATTTAAGTATGTGTTTAGGGAGATCATTGATGTAGATCAGGAAGAGAGTTGGACCCAGGATGGATCCCTGAGGGACTCCAGCATTAATACTGTGGGCCTCTGATTTCTGCCCATCAACCACTACTCTTATGAACCTATCGGAGAGAAATGATTTAATGATTGAGAAAACATTTCCTGTAATACCGTAGCTGGAAATCTTGTGAAGTAGCCCCTTATGACATACCTTATCGAAGGCCTTCGATATGTCAAGAGCAATTGCCCTGGAAAGAAAAACTTTGTCAAGAGATTCACTAATCCTGTGTGATATAACCGTTAACACATCTGTTGTAAATCTTGCAGAACGGAAACCATATTGCATGTCACTAAGTAGATTGTTTCTGTTAAGGTGGTTGACTACTTTTTTTTTAATTTAATATGGATTCCAACAACTTACTCATGACACACAGGAGACTTATTGGTCTGTACTTTTCACCTGAATTCTTAAATACAGGGCATACTGATGAGGTTTTCCAAGCACTTTTCCTTAAGACAACGCTTAAACAGTTTTGTAAGTATGGGGGAAAGTTCTGGTTGGAGCTTTTTCAGCACTACAACTGGAATTCCGTTAGGGCCAGTTGTTTTACTGGAATCAAGGTTCTTGATTAGCTTGGCGACCTCACGCACAGATATTTGTATGTTGCATAGCGTGTTGTCTGTTATAGGAGGAAATACAGGGAGTTCATGGTCATTGTCGTATAAGGTAGAATTAGCTGCAAAGTTCTTGGCAAATAGTCTGGCCTTGTCTAATGCTGACGAGATGACCTCAGGTCCATTGATGATAGTTGGGATAGAACGCACACTTCTGTTCAGGATCCTGTTTTACTATTTGCCAGAACTGGTGGGAACCAAGCCACTGCTCAGCTACTTTGGATTTAACAGACTGAGCATTGCATTTTTATTACTCTTTTACAGTAGTTGCCGGCAGTCCTGAAAGCAGCTTAAGTCTCAGTAATCTATTACGTTGGTAGCTATGAAAAAAGTGATTTCTGTGCGCGATGGCAGCAGCACATTCAGGGGAGAACCATGGCTGGCTGGTAGTTTTTTTTTTTTGATTTTTTTTTTTATATGGTATGAATCGGTCTATGCCTATTCGGTCATATCTGATACTATAGAGGACACATCATTTTTAAACATGGAATGCAGAGGAAGGTCAGATATGAATGTATGGAAGCTATCCCAGTCAGCCATAGAGTATCGATATACAGTACGGTGGAGAGCTACGTCTGAAGACTTATAACATTTCATTTTTATCTTAACTGCTACAACAGAGTGGTCAGAGGATCCCAGAGGAGATAGAACAGAACATGAACATAGCTCAGGGGAAGTTGTGAGGAAAAGGTCTAGAAGGCTTTCATATTGAGCGGGTGTATCGGGCACACGGGTGGGTTCGTGAACAATCTGAGTGAGGTCATAGGCAATGACAAAATCGTGACAAAACCTCCCCTCGTCATCGGTTTTATTTGAGTGGGTCAGCCATTCCACATTATGGACATTGAAGTCACCGTAAGTGTGAATGCTAGCCGAAAGATGAGGAGACAGGATGTGGTAATTTTCTTAGATATGCTCTTAAAGATAGTAACTCCACTGTTGTGGGGGAGATAGAGGGCAAATATAAATGCAGTGGTGTAAGCTAGTGCAACCCGAAAGCACATATAAGGAAAATTAGGGTCTTTTCTGGAGATATCCATACCACATGGAAAGCCATCTTTGATGTCGGCACATATTCCATGCCCATGGCGATCTTGGGGGTCAGATCAGTTGGAGTAACCTTTAATTATGAATTCGTCTAGAGAAGTGGCTTGCCCTATGCCATTTTCACTAAGAAAGAATATGTCCGGTTCGTCTCCTGTAATTGTGTTTCAACCTCTGGAAGGTTGGAACGTAGACCCCTGATGTTGGAGAAGGACACCTGGTAGTAGGGGTCTACGTTGGTGGATGGGGTTCTAGGTTTATTCCGGTTTCTTTTTTTTTGAGATTTGTCATGATTGAGGTTTTGGGGTTTGTGGAGCAGATCGGTAGACTTGGTTGGAGCAGGAGAGAGAAGGAGAATAAGAGAGAAAAAGACAAGAATTTTTTTTGTGTCACATGATAAGGTAAAGCCGTAACAAGTACCCACTAGTATGGCATCGAGAGGCCCTACCAGAAACTACTGTATGGT
>NC_136486.1:168977939-169000439 GCF_053919585.1 Euprymna scolopes
GTCTTGAACTTCCGGTTTGCTGGCTGTCATGGCTCCTGTGAGCTGCAACATTGTTTAATTATGGGAATAATTTACATACATATGTATATAATATTTAAAAAAATATATATTTTACTCTTTTTATTGAGCACTCTTAAAAACCTCGTTTTAATTCAAGCAATTCAGTGAAATAATTTTAGTTATTGATCTAGAAAATTAATACTTAAAATTAAAAGTAATAACAATTAATTGTAATGGACATTAATCATTTTATATACTCCAGCTGTTATATTCCTCTTGATGCTTATGAGTTTTTGGTAAAAAAAACTTAAAAAAATTGATCAGGCGGCGCTACTTCTTTTTTAAAATACTCTGACGAAATACGTCATGTGTTTTTGAGGAACATATCTGTGTCTCTGAGTTTTTTAGTGGTCTTTTACTATTCAATGAAACACGTGCAAAACCTACTTCATAAAAATGTAAGAATTTATGAATGTGAATTAAATACACCTTTTGGTTTGGGAATGCTTTATGTATATTTATATATTATAGCTCTTATCTGTGTGTTTATTCACAAAATACCTCCGAAACTTTTGGAGCTAAATCCCCATATATATATATATATTCTGAAATTACAATAATTAGAGTACTTGGATGAGTATATAACACTTTGATCACATAAGGCATCCATATGCATATTTAAATTAAAATTGAACACGTAGCTGATGAAGGGAAATATTCCCGACATATTATGATAAAAAACTTCCATCAGACTACACTGAGGCAATTAAGAGTATAATGTAATGCAATTAGAGTCTATAGAAACATATATTTACATATATTACATTAACAAAATGTGGAAGTTTTTCTCCTTCTCTCTCTCTCTCCTTCTGTATATATATATTAAGTTAATCAAAATAAAATAGCACACTAGGATGAGTTTACAATTATTTTTATAAATATATTGAACTTAATTAATTCTTTAATTTATTTTCAAACAAACTTTCCCATAGTTAAAATGATAAATAAATGGTTGCTCAAAGTAACATTTAAAATCAAGAAAACTTTTACCTATTTGCTGAAGGAATTCATGCTAGCCATGTCCATTTTACGTCGAGAAAATGAAAAAGAAAAACATAAAAAACTTACACTTAACTTTCTTTGCTTAAAAAAGATCGTCTATATGAAATCTAATGGTTTAAAAGCAGATTAAATTTGTGTATTTATTTTTTGTCTAATTTTGTTAGAAACTTCCATGACCTTTTCTGGTGTGAGATTCTACATATGAAATAAAGTAAAGTTAGTTATATTCATGATTTACGTCATCAATACGTCCATATCTACAAAATCAATATTTCGTTCGGAATAACCATTTTGTTTTGGTTAACGTTGGCTCATATGAAATAAAATATTATTCAAATATTGAAAAGGTGTCTACACTTTGAAACTATAGTAAAAAAGTGTTTTGCAAACAACATTAATTAAGTTCGCGAGCTGCAGGCTATGGAAAACGATATTAGGATAACTAGCAAATAGTGTTTCTCCTAGTTATACAACAAGGGATTTCTACTAGTTAATTAACACACACGCGCCGCACACACACATGCACACACACACACACACACACATAAACGCACACACACACACACACACACACACACACACACACACACACACACACATACACACACACACACACACACACACACACACACACACACACACACACACACACACACACACACACACACACACATATATATATATAATGATTGTATTTCCGTAGATAAGTACACCTTAATACAATGAAACTTCGATGTTTATAAAGAGTGTGGAAGGAAATATGTATGCACATATGTAGTCAATAATATTTTATAAATAAATCAATACTAAATGTATTTTTACTATTTCACGCATATACACATACTATTACAAGTCGATATAATATATTATGTATGCATACACACACACACACACATATATATTCAGTATTTACTTGAAAAGTGCTCAATGCTTAAGATTTATTATTATAATTATTGCCTATTAGTAGATGTAATAGTTATATTAAATATCTCAGTGGTAATAATAGTACACAGAAACGTCCATGTTACATTACCGAGGGAAATCATCAGGCTTAATTGATTTACTCCCAACATCAATGTCATAACTAAAGCATATTATAACTAGTGCTAGCAGATCCTAAAATATAAGTATTTGCACGAACGAAAACACATTTTAGCTTGGAATAGCATGTACTTGGTGGAAATAAAATAGATAAGAAAAGAGAATGATATTTCTGTGCTTCCAACAGGAAAATGTGACACAAGCCATCACGAAGTAGAAGGCTCTGATGGTGCAAACCATATCCTTGGGGCCTTTATGATATTAAGAGAAACTTTGACTGGTATGATCAAGCGTGAAAATTAATGTGATGGTTTCATTTTTTATTTAAGTATTCGTTTAATATATATATATATATATATATATATATATATATATATATATATATATATATATATATATATATATACATATATATTCGTACATCTTTCTTTACCGTAATAGCTATTCAGATAACTGATCTTATTTTTTTAACGCTCTTATTTTTGAATTACCTAATATTTCGGCACTCAGTTGGGGTTATCTCCCTTCTCTTTTTCACTGTCTCTCTCTTTCACACACACACACACACACACACACACACACACACACACACACACACACACACACTTACACACACACGCACGCACACGCACACACACACATATCATGTACTAATGAAAACACATAAAATTTATATAATATGTTGAGTATATAAAGTTTTCACAGTATGATTCGCAGATTTATTCGATATAAGTCCAGTACCAATAGATACATGGCTATAGAGGCTATAATTAATTACAACAGCAGAATAGCCGCAGCTAAGAGAGGATATACCGAAACAACCAGAAAGCACAATCCGTCACAGAAATTAGGAACTCATGGTTTCTGTAAAATTTACAACAGTGGAGTAAATAATGGTAGTCAACAATTGCCCGAATATCCCGAAATCGAGAATGCTTATTGCTCGCCTGACAGTTTGCCTCCAAACCCACTTCGGACCCAGTAAACACTCCCCCCCCCCCAGATTTTCCTTTGCAAACAAAAACAACTCCATAATCTAAATATCACCTCATCTCAAGTTCGTGATAAAAAAAAACAAAAAACTGAACATTTCAAAGCAATTTGAGCCCAAGCTTATCCCGGCTATACTATTAAAATACTATTAAAAATACTATTAAAAATGCTCGGCTAAGGTTGTTCCAGTTCTCTTTAAGCAATTCAACAAATGCTTTACGAATCTTGCTTTCCTAAGTGTTGGAGAACAGTTTACAGGAATTCTAACGAAGGAACACACTCATTAAATTATCGCCCCAATAGCTTCCCCAAATATTTTCGCCCAAATCTTTGAGTCCTTAATTAATTAAACACAAATCCACCAGATACTAAACTTCTTTCCGACAAATAGTATGAATTTAGGCAAGCCCGTTCTTTTTTTTTTTTTACACAGTGATCACCACTTATCAAGGCCCGGAAGCCACTCAGGGATAAGGTTATTTCAAGTACATTACGTTAGTGTGGAGATTTGATGAAATGTTTACTTAAAGGGGCGGTTCATTAGGAATTTGTTAACATTGGACTTGAAGACATCCAAGTTGTAGTCCGGTGGGACGCAGGCAGACGGAACAGAGTTCCACAGGCGTGCAGTTCTAAGAAAGAAGCTTTGTTCATGGAATCCGCGTTTTGATTTAGGCACAGATATAGAGTGGGGGAAATTTTTCACAGTGGATTCAGCTAGACGGGTGTTTTTCGTGAAAGATTGGCGAGGGGGTACCAGAGATTGGAGTTCAGACGAGCACCTGCCAAAGCACTGCAAATATTGTAACTGTAACTCTGAACATATATACCATGCATCGGATAAGATAGGGGAAGCTAAGGCAGTAGCCATGGATATATTAAAGACCTTTGACAGGATATTGCACGCTGGTTTCGTAAAAATTTAATCATATGGTATTATTGGAAGAATACTTAATATAATCAAATCTTTCTTAAATAAGAGAAAACTCCAGGTTGTTCTCGATTGTCGTACGTCAAAACAACTACAAAAGCGAGAGATAAAACGGTATAAACTAAAGGAGGAACATAAATTTAGTAAAATATATGTCACTTGATCAGTTAATAACAGATTACGGCTAATCAGAGAAGTTGGAATAGATATTTTTTCAAGCATAAGTAAAGCCTAACACAAAGAAATATTTTAATGCATTTCATGTGATTCAAGTATATATGGAACAGACCTCCCAAAAACTTAATTACGTCAAAATTACTGGAATAATACATTTTAAATTTAAGATATTATAATATATCATGTTTGGGTGAAATTTTCCAGTTTTTATGTTTAAGGAAATATTTCCGAAACACTGACACACACTGAAAAATATGTACATAATATCTGGCTTCACTTAATTATATTATACGTCTATATACACGAGATAATAACAGATTACACACACACACACACACACACACACACACACACACACACACACACACATGTGTACATAGATGTCAATATTTTTAAATCGGTAATCTCGATTTAAAGAATTCTTATATAATTCTTTTATCCCTTTTATCAATATAGACAAATATTACATAGTCGCAAACTATGCGACTATGTAATATTTGTCTATATAAATAAAAATATTACATTTTGTTCTTTTTTTATTGACCACTATTTTATTGAGCATATACATGCATGTCAATATATATATATGCGTATATATATATATATATATATATATATATATATATATATATATATATATATACACACACAATGGTCTGGATGTGCGATGTTGTTATCCATGTATTTTTGTCTTTCCATATATTTTTTATTAATGTTATTTATATGTATTATACATTGCTCAAGAATTAGTATACTGTAGATATGTATGCGTAAATAGTGCTTGTACTTATAAACACACACACACACACACACACACACACACACACACACACACACACACACACACACATATATATATATAGATGAGTACAATGTTCAGTTTCTCTATATAATGTAACCTGAAATATGAGCTCAAATATTAATACTCCACCAGACTAGATAAATAGTTGTCCCGCGAGAATGATATGCTACAACATATTAAAATGGTTAATTTCTAAACTTCTTTACAAATTCAGCGTTTGAGATGTAAAACCTCAATGAAATAGTTGAATATCTAAGTATTTCACATAGACACCAAGTGTTAGCCCCAAGAAGAGGGTCATGGATTTCTGAGGACTTTGACTGAAGTAAAAATTACACAAAATGATGGGAATAATAGATTAGAGTAAATGAATTAATGTAGCCATACATATTATATATAGCCGTTTTGCGTATTTACTAAACAGCATTTACACAAAATACATAATATATCCGTCAATAGGCGTTTATTTAATCTTAATTAACTTTTGCATTTAAATAATTTTATTTTAGCAGTGAAACAATTCTAGTTCTTTCGATAAATCAACAAAAACGATATATATATATATATATATATATATATATATATATATATATATATATATATATACTTCCATAACCAGACAACATTGTAGCTCACAGGAGCCATGACCGCCAACGAACCAGAAGGCAAGATTCGAGTTTCGCCCTCCATTTGGCTCATCAGTTATATATATATATATATATATATATATATATATATATATATATATATATATATATATATATATAAGAGAAAGAAAATTAGAACTGTGGGTGTAACCTTACAATCAAAAGTTCGACTGAATACTAAAAAAAAAAACAATTTACAAATTCCTTATTCCGCGGAGTTTCAAAGAATGCTATTCTTGCTATACTTCTCATCAGCGGACAGAAAAAAAAATCAGTAAACTATCTATATATAAATACTGCTATTTATATTAGACTATAGTTTACCATTGAGTATATCAGATAATAAACACTACATTCTTTTGATTTTATTACTATACATATATATATATATATATGCATATATATATATATAGTTTTGTGCTGTTTTATCGAAAGAGCTAGAAATTATATATATATATATATACATATATATATATATATCTTTTATATATTATATAAAATATAGTTTATTCTAAAATTATTTCATTTCCAAAAAATTATTACTGCATATTTGATAAATCCTGATAATATATTATTAAGTAAAATACATATTTAATTAAAAAATATGTATGCTATTAATGTCTCAGCCCTGGTAATATTTCTTGTTAACCTGAAACTTAAGATAGAGCACCTTCACTTGAGAGAAAAATTAGAAGTAATTTAATTAAAACTTTTAAAATATTTTTTAGTGGTTGACATTTTAAAAATATTATAGGTTATTTTCACATCAAGACATATTAACAAATTTTTTTCCCAATAAAGTAATATACTTTAGAAAAAACGTCACCAGTAATATACTTTAGAAAAACGTCACCAGTAATATACTTTAGAAAAACTTCACCAGTAATATACTTTAGAAAAACGTCACCAGTAATATACTTTAGAAAAACGTCACCAGTAATATACTTTAGAAAAACGTCACCAGTAATATACTTTAGAAAAACTTCACCAGTAATATACTTTAGAAAAACTTCACCAGTAATATACTTTAGAAAAACGTCACCAGTAATATACTTTAGAAAAACGTCACCAGTAATATACTTTAGAAAAACGTCACCAGTAATATACTTTAGAAAAACGCCTTAAGAACAAGAGTATAAAACCTTTAAGCTTCAATTCGTAAGATTAAGAAATACTATTAAGTAAAGAAATAAACTGCCGTTTTAAAATAATTTTGTAAATTCATTTAGTTTTTATATTGTTAAAGTTTTTGGAATAAAAACTTTGTATGTTAAAAGGAGAAGATAGTAAAAAATGAGATTTAAAAAATATGGCTTAAAATAAAAAGAAACCGATAAATTGAAAGCGGAAATCTACAAACGAACATGAATTAAAAAAAGAAAAAAAAAACCGGAAGCGAGCAGTCAGGTTCGCGGGAAAATCCCTTGCAGTTTTAATGAGAAACGGAGAAGAAGACTTACCTTTGGAAAGAAACCTTCGCAAGTTGTGCAGCCTCCAAGGGTGGATAAAGGACACGACCCTTGAGTTCTTGAAACGAGCCAAATGGCATATTGCTTTTTTTTTCTTTTTTTTTTCAGTGATTATAATTCTTTTTTTTTTTTTAGGGTTATATCAATGATTTTGTGACTTTCCGTTTTGAGAGAACAGCGTCTAAGTTTCAGGTGCGTTGATGGCTGCCAAATTGTAAAATGTACTTTCTGTATCAAAAATTAAAAAATAATTTTCCTTGATTGTAAAAAATTAGAAAAAAAAACAATATTAATAAATTAATTATTGTACTTATCTATATTACGTTTCAATGCAATTATGCTTTAAATTTTGCTAAAATAAAGGTAAAAATTAACGAGTTATATCAACTTTTTTTTGTAAAGTTTTATTTTTTTTAATTAGCCGAATCATCAATAATCATAAAAAGGTTTTAAAGTAGTCTGCTGTATTTTCACCTTCAACATCGTATATTTTTAGTGATGTATATTAAAAATCTATAATTCTGTTCAATGCTAAGAATAGTCAATAAAATGTATGCATGATTCCCGTAGAAGTAATTGTTCAACAACTAACTGATTCAGACAAATGATATAAATATCCGAGAAAGTTTCAACAAGTTATATATTCTATATACATAGATATTTATTATAACTGCATTGTTTGTGTATCACCGTAGAAATAAATCGAACGCATATTAATATTATTTATTGAATACATGTATGTGCATAAGTACTTATAATCACTATATATGTACTTGCAAGATGTGTTAAGGTTTTGGTCGGATACATTCATCACACACACACATATATATATATATATATATATATATATATATATATATATATATATATATATACTTTTAAGTACTATACATGTACTTTTAGTTGTATGTAAAGTCTTAGCAACACTTCTGTAAACTATGAATGATCATGCGTGAATATATGTTTTATATATGTTTGAATATGTTTATCTCTCTCTCTCTCTTTATATATATATATATATATATATATATATATATATATATATATATATATATATATTCTGAGTAAGTGTTACGAAGTTATGTACAGATGTTACATCACAACCAATGAACGTTCTGAATTTGTCTGACGATTAGTACATTATACATGTATATAGGAATATATGTATGTATATATATATGTATTTATATATAGAGTCGTATGTACGTTGTTTTATGCTTTCTTGTTAGCTATCCTTTTCGTTAGTTCTCCACGGGTCATCTGCAAAACTTACAACAGGTGTTCATCTTATTATTGGCACAGGTTTCCTTGTGTGGGTGGAAGACATGAACATTTTTCGACTTGCGCAGTTTCATGTGTTTTTCTTTTTGTATGTGGGTGTTTTGCAAACGATTATCCTTCATATTTCCGCACTCTGCAAATCACAAACGGCTATTATTTTTCTTTCTTCGATTTAATTTGTGTAGTGATATACATAATAATTATTTTAAAATGCATTTGATTGCATGGCGAGGGGGGGCAACATTACGAGGTCGCTAAAACGGATAGTTTAAGGAATCCCAACCATATCAGGGTTCGCTGGATGATGGTTTACTTGACCCTTTAATGCTCACCTTGGGTTTAATAATTCTTCACCTTTGCATAAAATGTCGTGGAAAAAAAAAAATAGAGAGACACTTTTAAAAGTTGACAAATTATATTTTGTATAAATTTTCTATAGATTCTTAGGAGTTATCCATTAAAAGAAAAATAGATGTGAGTAATACCCGCTTTTTTCTGGTTACGCAAATGTACTTATTTAGGGATTATATTAAGCTGAAACAAACTATACTAACACATATCTTATAAACTATATAATTTATTTTATAAACTATATAATTTATTTTATTAACTATATAATTTATTTGATGCGAATGTACTTACCGATCCGCGCTATTTTTTTAAAAATCGTATTTCCAAGTTTAATTAAAGTGTTATGATATGTTTTTTTTTATTTAATTGTAAGGTTAAAGTACAGAATAGGTACAAAACACCTTCCCCTCCCCATGTTAAGAATGGCTTTTTAAATAATAACGTTATTATTTCAGCGGATCAAGTGCACTAGTACCATTTATTTTATAAACGCTGTAATCAACTTCAAACTGGACAATTTTATAAATTTTTCTGATTTTCAAGAAGTATCAGGTTGCTCTGTTTACAGTAGGAGGTAGTGGCTTATAAAATAGTTCCAAGGATGGGAGTAGGATGGCCGTGTGCGCATAGATATTATAGTTGCACGGGGGTGAGACTATTAAAAAAAACTTCTTGCAACTTACTTGCGTATTCTGTTTATGGTATAAAAAGTATTTTGTTTCGAAATTGTTTGAATGAAGATTGTTAATTTGTTTTGTTTTTTTTTGCATTTTCCTATGTATATTTTAATCGTGATTATTATTCTTCCAATACGTCGCTTGATGGAACCTCCGACCTTTTTCAGACGCGTCTTGTCGAACTCAGGAATGTTTCAGTCGAACTCCGAAATCGCGATTTAATCCACGCGGGTATCTTGTTCCCGTTCCATCATACATGGTTGTGTAGGAATCTTAAGTAATTTGTAATTATATTATTAGTAATTTGTAATTATATTATTAGTAATTGTTAATTATATTATTAGTAATTGTTAATTATATTATTAGTAATTGTTAATTATATTATTAGTAATTGTTAATTATATTATTAGTAATTGTTAATTATATTATTAGTAATTGTTAATTATATTATTAGCATCGCAGTTAGATTTTGAGGATTCAATCTTCTTGTGAATGAAGACAATAAAAAATGTATTGAATGAAGGAGCCGATTCGAAATTCCTCATGAATTCCCGAGTTCAACATAAACATTCTTGAGTTCCACAAGACGATCTGAAGCAGATCGGAGGTTACATCGGTCAAAATGTTAAGAAAATATCATCTGAGACGAGGATAGCAGTCTGAATAAACCTAATTACATACTTGTAGACTATAAGTAATTTAAAATTAAATAAAAAGAAATTTTACATGTTTTTGGCGTTATTGTCTAATCTAAATGTTTTATATTCGTGTCTTGTTCCCCCCCCCGCATATATATATATATATATATATATATATATATATATATATATATATATACTGTGGAAAGCAACCATATTTTAAGTCGCCTGACGGGGACCTCTGGTTTTAACCGACCATTTGTCTGAAACATTAGCGTATCTAGTGCCGCGATCATATAAATTTATATATATATATATATATATATATATATATATATATATATATATATATAGAGAGAGAGAGAGAGAGAGAGAGAGAGAGAGAGAGAGAAAGAAAGAGAGGAGATGGATAGATAGAGTGAGAGAGAGAGAAAGAAAGGGCAAGGGAAAACACTTTTTATTTTATTTTAAGTCTATTTATGCTGTCAATAGCCAGTCGGTGATCCTTTGTTACGAAATATATTCTTTGAATAAAATACTGAATATTAAAATCTACGTATTAATACTCAAAAATTTGTACTTAAAATATCTTCCCGGTTTATATTTTCATAACCAAATATTTAAATGCTGAATATATTCTCAATTAAAGGTAATACTCTCTTTCATTTTGTTTTATTTAGCTGTTCTGATTCAAAATACAAAACTTATTTCCAAATAAAGTTGAAACGTCTATGAAATTATACACTACAGCAGGTTTTCTTCCCGTCTCGTGAGTCAATAAATACAGCCTGTAAAACTATATTCGTAGGAAGTCAATTGTGACACAAGAGGTGCGCAGTCTACAACCACGCTTCTGCTGAATAGGTACAGCTTAATTCCAGTGTCAAGGTGAAGCCAATGATGACCGAAATTAATGGCGAGATAAGCAGAAAGCTTTCCTGCACACATCCTTAAATGGTCACCCATTTTAGAATTGAACACACTGAATATTGCTTAACTCGGTTTCCGCTGCAGTTACTTTTTTAGTTTTGTATTTTTAAGACGTGTTTATAGTCTTGCTAATTAGTCTCTGTTTATTTTCTCGTATAAAAAAAGTTACACACAAGGCCAGCTTTATGTGTAAGTGCTTCAAAAACTGGTAGAGTATATGGGATTAAAAAAAAAATGCTGCAGTCAAGAAAAATTTTTTTGCGGGACCGAGGACTGAACAAATGTTATACTTTTATTTATATAATAAATCGTCCGAATGAATGTTATCGATAAAAACGTTCGAAATTAAGTGAGAAGCAATTAAAAAAGTACGATGAAAATTAAAAAAACAAAAAAACTAATAAAAACTCATGTTTCCAGAAGGATTAATCCCTTAATTAAAATTTAAAGAGAGTGGTTTAGTTTGCTTACAGCATTATGTATATATATATATTTTTTTTTACATGGAGTTCACCACTTATCAAGGCCCAATGGCCACTCGGGGATAAGGGGTATTGTGTGTGTACAGTAATCAAAGGGATAGTGTAGCAATAGTATTGGAGAATTGGTAAGGTGTCATTACTTGGGGGGGGCGGTTCATCAGGAATTTGTTTGTGTTGGACTTGAAGGCATCCAGGTTGAAGTCGGGAGGGAAACAGGCAAGCGGAACAGAGTTCCACAGGCGTGCAGTTCTAAGAAAGAAGCTTTGTTCATGGTATCTGCGTTTTGATTTAGGCACAGATAGGGAGTGGGGAAAATTATTGACGGTGGTTTCAGCTAGTCGGGTGTTTTTTGAGAAAGATTGGCGAGGGGGGACCAGAGAATGGAGCTCAGACGAGCACCTGCCATGGAAGTAACGATAGAACAATGACAGGCTCGCTACTTCTCTTCTGTGGGAAAGAGGTTGTAGGGTAGAGAAAAGGGAATCCCCCACCAAGCCACGGAGTCTATTTTGTACTCCGTCAAGGCAGGATAGGCTGTTTTTTGCAGCCCCCGCCCAGATGTGGCAGCAGTATATAAAGCAATGTTATCGAAGGCTATAACAATGCATACTGAACATATACAATCTAACATAAAAGCAACGACAAAAAATAGCTTTTAGCATATTTCTCATCAAATAAAACGATCGTCCTAATATTTCATCGGAATTCTTAATTATTTGCCTTAAAAATAATATGAAAGTTTTAAAAAGAAAATAATATGAAAGAAAATCTTTTTTAAAATGTCAGAAATTTTTATCCGGTCTTTATGAGCACATTAAAATGTCAAGATGAAAATATTCGTACATCATGGGGTTTAACCACACTGCTGAGTCATAGAGAGGACGAAAATACGCAGATAACAATATTATATATATATATATATATATATATATATATATATATATATATATATACGCACACACACATATATATATATGCGTGTATTTGTCCTTAATTAATATATGTATATGTGTGTAATTGATTAGTACATATTTATGTACATGTGTTATGTGTATGTAATTTTTGATATATTTATGTGTGTGTGTGTGTGTGTGTGCGTGCGTGCGTGAGTCTATGCATGTGTTATTGGTTAATATATGTATATGTGTGTCATGTTATTGAATAATATATATATATATATATATATATATATATATATTTATATATAATTGTATATGTGTAACTACGTATGTATCATTGATTAATATAGATGTTATTTGCTCAGTATAGGTGTTATAAAAACTTCGAGCTAACTTCTTTGCCCCCCCCCTCCCAATATCTATTTTTTCTCTCCAATGTTATGGAAGATTATACTTTAAATGTAATAAACGAAATGATTGTGGATAGAACTCTATCCAATAGGATGTCGCGTTCTTTGTGTCAATTGGATATTCTTTCTCGGTTTGGTTTGAAACCGAGGTTGAGAAATCTATTTTTTCTGCTATGCATAAATACGCATGTAAGAGCATATATATGTATATTTCTTAATTTCAAATAAAATCATATATTAATTCGATATGTCCATCGATACATGCTGTTTCCTGGATAGAAACTGTTTCCGAGAAACCGCAGGCATCGATGCATGACCGGACCAATGTGTAGGGATATTGAAATTAATAAATATACACACACTCAATGTGCGCGCGTGTGTGGGTGTAAAAGTTTTCTGATTATTTTTTTAAAATCACATACTATTTATTATTGTTATGCAAGTCTATATGAAAGGATATCGTGCCAGGTATGTTGTCTTGAATCGGTTCTGTTGCAGTTTTGAGAAGGTAAATCTCATGTCATTATATATATATATATATATATATACATACATATATATATATATATATATATATATATATATATATATATATATATTTATCGAATGTAGAAATTTAGGTATCCGTATATATTAGACCAGTTCCTACTATTTCCTGGTATTTATGCATAGGTATGAAAGGAAACAATGGGCGCTAGAGTCAAAAGAATGGGTGTGGGTAGGAGTGTAGATATTAAGAGAAAGAAGCGAAATTTAATGAAAGAGGAAGAAGGCATCGGTAAGCGAGTGGCGGGCGAAGGGCACCTGTTGATTGAAAGTAGAGCGCCACGGTTGCAACAGGTTGTTGTTGCCCGGACGAACTCGCATCGCCAGTTTGCCTCGGCGCTGGAAACAAGCAGAAATCTGTGAACTGCTACTATGATAGGGGTTTCATGCTACTATGAATTTGCACAACTATGTAGGTCGCCATCTTTATGCTCCTCTCATAGGAATTACTCGTTGTAAAATAGAATATATATATATATATATATATATATATATATATATATATATATATATATATAAAATATGTATGCATACATATATGTGCGTATATACAGGCAATAGTATCGGTGGGATTTTAAACTGAAAATGCTCAATTATCAGTGATAGTTAAAATTTTTAATTATATATATATATATATATATATATATATATACATATATATATATATATATATATATATATATATATATATGTAATATATAACATATATATGTGTGTGTTGTGTGTGTGTGTGATCTGCTTCTAATTAGCTCATATCTTGTTACCGGCTCTTCATTTTTTCTTTTATAAAAAGTAACAAGTAAAAGAAATTAATTATTTCTGATGAAAAACACATGGCGTTTGAAGTATTGAATAATAAAAAAAATAATAATACTAAAATAATAACGTCGTTTATTTTTCAAAAATTGCTCACCATTCTCAATAGATGCATGGTAGCATCCTTCAGTCTTGATAGACTATGGGTACCCACTGTAAGGGTAGCTTCGTATGGAATTTTTGTGGCATGAGTTTCGCAATTTACAACCACACCTCTTCTGAGCCGGTGTTGTTAAATACCAGTGGCAAGTGACGGCCCAGGAGTACTGGAAGCAATGCCGAGATAAGCGGGGAGCATATATATATATATATATATATATATATATATATATATATATATATATATATATATATATATATATATATATAGTCCCTAGAATTCTCAAATGGTCACCTATCTGGTACTTGCCAAGCTCAACGTTGCTCAACTTCGGTGGTCTGACGAGAACCGGTGTGTCAGCATGATCAACACACACACACACACACACACACACACACACACACACACACACACACACACACACACACACACGGAAAAATATATTTTTAGATTCATACCTATAAACATGTATTTGCATACACATACACACATATATACGGCGATAAATAGATAGATAGATAGATAGGTAGATAGATAGATAGATAGATAGATAGATAGATAAATGGATAGATAGATAGATAGATAAATAAATAGGCAGGGAAAGACAGAGATGTGTGTACACGCGCGTCAATGTGTATATGTATATAACTTCATTTTAATTGATTGTGAAAGCAAGTGCTTATTCTCGGGATAAGAATGATGGAAGGGAAAAGCGAAGTCTGAAGAGTTCAAAGTGTGAGGGTGGGGGATGGATATAGAAAAGAAATGAAGAAGTCAATAGAAAGGAAAAACAAGAAAGGACGTTGGGTTAATCGAATGTGACGGAAAATACATACATCTTTCAATATTCTATAGACGGGTGAGTTAGTTGTGGGAGAGGGAAAGAGAAGGAGTGAGAGGGAGAGAGAAGGAGAGACTAAGCAAAAGAGGGCAGACAATTGTTTGGTAGAAAGAGAAATTTGGGTGATGGTGGGGGTAGAGCAAAAAAAAAAAAAATGAAACGTAGATGCAAGTGAGTTTGATAGAGAGAGCGTTAGCGTTAGTAAGAGAGCGTAAGGCGATGAAAAAAGGGAGAGGGAGGGAGAGAGAGAGTGAAGGTAGAGAAAGAAAGAGAGTAGTAGTAAAAGGAGAAATAGGATAACCTGGGTGAAAAAAAAAAAATGAAATCCAAAGAGAGAGAGAGAGAGGGAGTTAAAGCGTAAGTAAAAGAATAACAATAGAAAAAGTAAGGACGCACGTATAGAAGCGGTTCCCCCCTCCCCCTGTAAATTTTTAGTGTTGTCTTTTTTAATTTTTCAGCGGATTATTATCGTATAACCATAAAAAAAACTAATCTACATTAAAAAAAAAATACAAGAAGAAAATGAATATCTAACATTTTTTATAATACAACGTTCTCGTAAATCGATCCCCTGTTTTGGAAACATCAACCTTTTTCGGCCAAATTTCGCGAATTTAGCCCTTTTAAGTAACTTTTTGAAGGCGAAACTGCTTTGAAAATAATAAATTCGCAAAATTTAGCTGAAAAAATGTCGATGTTTCTAAAACTAGAAATAGGCTATATTAGAAACGGAGCACCCCTTAAAAACTTTTAAATATTGAATATTGTTTTTGACCATTCGATAATAATCTGTTGAAAAAAAAAAGAAAAAAAAATGAAAATAAAAAATACATAGAGGGGTACCGCTTCCATACGTGCGCCATAATAAAAGGTTAAAATAGAGAGAGAGAGAGAGAGAGAGAGAGAGAGAGAGAGAGAGAGAGAGAGAGAGAGAGAGAGAGAGAGAGAGACAGGGAGGGAGAGTGGAAGTCGATAGAAAGAGAAGAGTCTGATTATGAGAGCTTATGATATAAATACAGAGTGGAAGAGAGAGGATTTTAGATTAAAAAGAAAAAAAACGTTTAAAAATGTATGAGAAAGCGAGAGCGACAGAATACTAAACGATTGAAAGAAATGAAAGTCACGTGATTCACATGCGGGTATACGAAAAAGGAAGAAAAAGAAAGAGAGAGTTAGAGAAAGGGGGTATAAGAAAGAGGGAAAGTAAAAAATAAAAATGCTGTGACGTCATTCGAATGTGATGGCGAAAGTACAAGTATTGAGGGATGTTTTCGACCCGCATAAAGCCGGAAAACAGTGGGCGGTCTCCCATCTAGAGAGGGTTAGGAAGGTTCGATTGACACCTTTTGTTTTTTTTTATTGAATTTCCCCCATCCCACGCCAAATGAATTAAACAAACGACTTTTTATAAAAATTTATTCGTACATATAACATATAAGCATACATTTATTTATTCATTTATAATAAAAAAATAACTTTATTCGGGAATCTAAAGTAAGATGAACACCGGTGCGTGTGAGGTAAATGAGATCTCCAGTTAGGATTAACATAGACAAGCAAAGGTACAGTGACAAACATGATAATAGACCTCCCCGTCACCAATTTTTGAGTGGCCTTGTACCCAATTTTTGTTTTTGGAATTTTTTGCCTATATATATATATATATATATATATATATATATATATATATATATATATATATATATATATATATATATATATCAACTAATGCTGTTGAAAATAAGCACTCATAATCTTATTCATCACGCATTTTGCCGTGTCTTAATTCTTTAGTTGCAAAAATACATAAAGCATTAATAATTGTTTAGAATTATTCACGACCAAAAAGGTACATGAAACCTTTCTCGTCCAATTTAAATTCTTAGATAATTTGATCTTTTCAAATATGATATCAACGATTATGTCGAGCCGCGTATATTATTTTATTTATTTTAGCAGGTAAGACATAAGGTCAAGTGTTAGTATGATGAAAGTGTTTCTAAGGAACGAACTGAATTCGAACTAGGCACTCCCAGATTTTCAATTCGTGTCGTTAGCCACTTTCATGAAAACTCTGCGATGACTACCGGATGGAACAAAATGAATGCGATTTTACGTCACGATAAAACTTCTTACAAACGGATAGCCTTACTAGACAACTAATTTTACAGAAAAATTTGGCTTGAATCAGTGTTTTTATAACGTCATCAAACATATTCAATTGTGTTAGCACGTTTATTATTTTAGAATGTTAAAGATTTAATTATTCGATAATGTAATGCAGATTTGATTATTTTGTGATGGTTAATATTTTAGTTTTTATGATTTGCAAAATTTCATTATTTTATATGTTTAAGTTATGATTATTTTATCACGTTTGAATTTTAGTATAATGTGTTATTTTATTATTGCAAATATTTCATTATTTTATATGTTTAAGTTATGATTATTTTATCATGTTTGAATTTTAGTATAATGTGTTATTTTATTATTGCAAAGATTTTATTATTTTAAATTGCTTATGGTTTTATTATTTTTTAAAGGTTAACATTTTGTCTATCTATCTATCTTCTATTATATAAAAACAAGTCTGTGTAAGTTAGAGAGAGAGAGAGAGAGAGAGAGAGAGAGAGAGAGAGAGAGAGAGAGAGAGAGAGAGAGAGAGAGAGAGTTCCCTATTGACTCGGAATCTGCTTGGCCGATTTTTAAAAGATTTCACACGAATGTGCTTGATGTGTATGTGAGTGTTCTTACGTAAGTTTTGCATCGTAATGCGTCCGATAAGTTTCGAAAATCGACAATCGAAAAAATCTGATTTAAGAATGAAGTCTAATTTATACTAAAGTTAACACCGTTATACACTCTAACATCACAAGTGCGTTTGAGAAGTTTTATCACCTATAAAATCGATTGTAGATTATTTTATAAAACATGGGCGCGGTCGAAATGAATATTATTTTGAGAATACAATTAAACAATTATACTTGATTTTTGTCCGTTTAACTTTAATTCAAGTTATTATGTAAGAATATATTCTCATAAATCAACAGTTTTTTCTTTGATAAGACGGGCGCGTTCGAAATGGATGTTTCTGTTTAGAGCACAATTGAACCATGATACTTGACTTTTGCATTTTAAACTTTAAGTGAAGCCATTATTAACAGATAATTTTATAAAATCAAATTATATTCTCTACAGTGCAATATAGACTACAATGTATTGTGACTGCTGGGAATTATGTGAAGCTTCCTCCTAGTACACTGCAGTGGGCCCCCAATTAGAGCAGGCAAGCTATCGATTTTAGTAAAAAAAAAAAAAAAAATGACAAAGTCAGGGAGGGTGGAAAACTTGTGATCCCCATTCAATTCCGGACAAATTCGGATTTTCCTCCTAGTTATTTTATAATAGTTTTTTTTTTTTAATGGTTAAGATGTTATAATTTTACAATGATTAACGTTTTATTATTTTACTATGATTAAGATATTTTAGTTCATAATGGTTAACATTTTATCATTTTATAATGGTTAAGATGATATTATTTTATAATGGTCAATTTTCCTCAAACCATAACGAGAGACAAATATATGCAAAAATACTCTTTTTACCAGAGACTATCGTCACAGGTACAAGTGAAATCTTTTTCCGGTAAAAAAAAAATACGCTAAGTAAGCAGTCGCGGAATTTACACAACGTAGTACTAGTAATAAAATAAGACTTCAAAAATATCGGTTGACGTCAGAGTTTTAATGGTGACGTCATGATGACGTTATAAATTCTGACGTCAACAATTTCATACTTTTACCCATACCTTTTACAGTATCAAAAAATATTTATTTACAAATAAATTATACCAGGATTTAGTAAGATAAATTTTAAATAAAAATTACTGAAATTAATAGTAAAATAGTAATTATTTAAGGCACTAAAACCTTTTTTTTTCAGAAGACGAATGGGGATAAAATATTTAAAAGTAAATAAAAAAGCTACACACCTCTGAATTTTGAATGTTTCCTGCAATCTTGATTTCAACTATGGACAACTATCATCAATGTGATTGCGTGTATTTTCCCACTTTTTTAAGAATTTGTTCTTGTTGAAACTTTGCGATGTCTTGCCGGTTCGCTTGATCATCTCAGACTGAATTACGGCATTTAATGAATCAGGATTTGCCATCCTTTTTTTCGCATTGATGATTTGTTTATTGCAATTATTTTATCATTATCTTCATCACTCCGCCATCAACCATCTTTGTCCAATATTCCCTTCCTGTGGGGTTTCCGTTCTTTTTCATCTTCCTTTCTCCTCATATCTTTCTTTCTCTTTGTCTTCCTGTCTCTCTACCCGCCTTTCTTTCTATCTATCTATCTATCTATCTATCTATCTATCTATCTATCTATGTCTATCTATCTATCTATCGCTTTCTTCTTCGATATATATACATATATATAATATATATATATATATAGTAAGTTTTCCACGCAATAGCCTGACGAATCCTCACGAGAATGGAATGCTGAAAATTCTATGTAGCTTGATTGCCATATATATTTTCAAAACTTACTACCTTACTCTACTTACGTATTGGGTACTGAAGTAAATACGTCAAACATTTACATATCTTTATGTAGATACATAAAATAATAATAGCAATAATAATAATAATAATAATAATAATAATAATAATAATAATATATATATATATATATATAATTATTTTTTTACTATAATAATTAAATACCTATATATATATTGTTGTCTTTTTCTTTTTACACTTCTACTTTTACCTTTCCCATCTTTCTTAGTTTGTTCTGCTTTTTTTTTTACTTTCCTACATTTTTTCTTTCTTTGTGTAGTTTTATTTGATTGTTGGACTTATTTCACCATCAATTATTCATCCCCAGTCAATCAACTTTCTTTGACCGAATTTCTTTTCCACTTTGACTTTCTCTTATTTTCTCCTCCTCCCTCTCACACACATTCTCTCTATTTATTAATCTCCCTTTCTCCTTTAGATTTTATAGATTTATTTAACTCATCGTTTTTTTCATTTTCTTTTCTTTTCTTCTCCTTTTTTATTTGTCTATTAAAATCATCATCTTCACGTCATGATCATCATCATGGACATCTTGTTGTTGTTGTTGTTGTTGTTGTTCTTCTTCTTCTTCTTCTTCTTCTTCTTTTTCTTCTTCTTCCTGCCATTAACTCTCTTTGGCGGATTTGCACTTCCTGATTGATTTCCGGTCGATTATTTGGTTTCTCTATTCCAACCTTCTCGCCCATTTGTTTTCTTTCTTTCTATTTTAAAACTTCACAACTCCATATATCTTTTCTTTCCGTGGTTCATTTCTTCTTGTTCTTCTTTTATTCATTAAATTTTCTTTTCCTTCTTTTTTACTCCCACCTTTCTCTCTTTCTTCCATTTTTCTTGCAATTTCTTCATTTGTAGTTGTATCATATTTTTCATCATCCCATCCGCATTTTTTTGTCCGATTTACTTTTCAGAACATTTTTTTTCGTTCGCTTTTCTTTTCGTTTTTGTTTAACTTCTTTCTGGCTTTCTTCAATTTCTTTATTTTCTTTTTATCGCCCCTCGTATCGTTAACTTCTTTTTTTTATTTACGATTTCTCTTATTGAATTTAATTAATTATCATCCTTGTATTCGGTCCTCCAGCCAATCCGCTTTGCCCGACTTCCGTTTCTCAACTTCCATCTCGCCTCTTGTTCTAGAAATCTACATTTGTCTTACTTTTTAATCTTTTGAAATTTTAATTTCTACGCTCATTCATTTCTTTTTCTTGACATCTTTATGTCTTCTCCTTTCTTTTCTTTCTTTATTCCTCTCTTTATAACTTTCTTTACTAATTTCTATCTTTTTTCTAGCTATCCCCATTCTTTCTTTATTTCTATCTTTTCTAACTTCCTCTTTTCTTTTTTTCTTTCTGTTTTTCTTTTTTATAACCATCTTCCTTTCTACCTATCTGTTTATTTTTTTTTCTATCTATCTATCTATCTTTCTTTCTTTCTTTCTTTCTTTCTTTCTTTCTTTCTTTCTTTGTAGCTCTCATTTAATCCCCTTTGCTTTCTCTCATCTTCCACATTCCATTCTGTCACTTTTTCTTTGTTTCTTTCTTTCTGATATTCTAGCGCTCTTATTTCCGTTTCTTTTCTTTCGTTCTTCTTTCCTTCTTGCTAACTCTCTTCCCACTTTCTTTCTTTTGTTTGCAACCTCTCTTTCTTTCTTTCTTTCTCCAATTCTCCCGACTACATTTTCTTTCTTTCATTCTAAGTGTCTTTCTTATTTCTTTCTTTCTACCTCTCTTCACCAATTTACGTTCTCTTATTTCTCTAACCATCTTTCGATTCTTATTCTTTCTATTACGTGCCTACATTTATTTTTTTCATTATTTCCTACTTATTAACACGATTTTCCCAACTTTCCACTCCAAACTCTAGTGATCTCCTTCTCGATTCTCTCTCTCCACCCCTTACACAATCTCTCTCTTTCTCTCGCACACACACTCATAAACGCAGTCTTTATTTTTTCATATATTGTGTTTTCTTTTTTCTCTGGAATTCATTTTGTACTCCATTTTCTCTTTCTTTCTTTTCTTTCTTTCTTTCTTTTTATTTCTTTCTGAAACAACTCTTAAAAATACATAAATCTTTAATCTTACAAAGTTCTATCAAATTTATTTAATCCATATATTTTTGTTCGTTATCTATGAGAAATATATCATTTTGTTATCGCATACAATATTTTCAAATTTATTTAATGCCAATAAGCAACTCACATTTGTCTCCCTTGACAGTAAGTTCATGTCGAGAAGAGACACGCATAACAATTTTATATTGATGAAAAACTGTTGGGAAAAGTAGCGAAACAATAATTAAAATTGAATGTAAAAAAAAAAACAACAAAAGTATAAAACAAGAAAATGTAAAAACAAATAACCACAAAACCATATATTCGTAAACAATTAAAAAAAAAACTTTATAAAATAAAGATAAAATAATCAAAATATAAATAACATTAAATAGTCATAATAAAACGAGTAATTTAGTTCTCAAAAAACTTCACATTCGCTCAACGAATAAAATAATACAAATATATGAGTAACTGTTCCTATCTAGAGTTCCTCTTTTTGAATAGCTGGATTTTCCCCACATAAAACTTGTGCCTAACTCTGGCCTCGTGAGGAGGCAAGCAAATAGATAATAAGTACTAACATATCGTTAATTATATTGATTTCCTTCCGACGATTTTCTTATTCCTGTTCTTCCTCCTCCTCATTCCACTATTATAGCAACAGTATGCAACAACAACCATTACTAAGTCTATGACACACATGTATACATAAAATTATGTGTATACATTATATATATATTATATATCATTATTACATGTA
>NC_136486.1:169005439-169185439 GCF_053919585.1 Euprymna scolopes
GTATCATTATAGTTTCTAACGAAGTGTAAAAGAGTCTTCACCCTCAATTGCATTCATTTTTATGTGTTAATATAATCAATGAACACTGGCACACTCATATATATATATATATATATATATATATATATATATATACATATATATATATATATATATATATATATATATATATAAATAAAATAAAAATACCAGCGATGGTTGACGTTATGTTGTTTTGAAAAAAGAAAAACCGAATGAATTTATGAAATAATCAACGTTTCGTCCTTATTGCAGAGGACATCTTCAGTATATTAAAAGGTAAAATGCAGAAGAAGAAAATGATCATAGACCATACGAAGAAAAAAAGTTTACAAGCCAACATTTTCTGTAAACGTCAAACAAATCAAAATATTAATATTTACATACTAATCGCAACCAAATTAGAAAAGCCCAGTAAAACGTAAATAGGAAATATATCTTGCCATAGAAAAACACACTTTAAGACTTAAGCTATACTTTACAAGAATTTATTGTTCGACAAGATACTCAAATAAGAAATATAAAGTTGTCCTTAAACTATGAAGCTTCAAAGAAATGCGTTCTGCTCATCAGAGGAAAGATATTAGCAAATGAAGACCAAACGAAACTGTAAATTTGTGTGTACTGGCATTAACTGATATATATGTATATAAAAACGGCTCCGTTCAATGTTGCCAGACTATAGATACCCACTGTAAGGGTGCCTGCTTGTGAATTTTTTTGTGGTAGGAGTTCTCCAACCACACCTCTCAGGAGTCGGCATTGTTTAATTCCAGTGGAAATTAGAAATTCAGGACGACTTGAAACAATACCGAGATTAGTGGAGAGCGTATACAGTACCTAATACTTAAATGGTCACTGATCTGGTAATGGCCATGCTAATCATTACTTAACTTCAGTGATCTGACAAGTACTGGTGTGTCAACATGATTATACGGTAATATATATATATATATATATATATATATATATATATATATATATAAAGCTGAATGTCTGTGTGTGTATGTGTGTGTGTGTGTATCTGGTCACGAATAGGCTCCTATATGGTTGACTGTTTTAAAAAACTGATTATATATAATGAGAGAAGATGTATTGAGACACAGGAATGGGTATGTTTGATCTGGCAGAACGGTGGTTCATTAAAATTGTGGGGTCTGCGTTCGCGCCTGGCCCACAAAGTATGGAAATAAAAAAAATAAAAAATTAAAAAAAAAAAACATTTAAAAGTCTTTTTGATATAAATGTACATAATAATACTTTGATAAGTATGTTTTAACTTAAATAGGGATGGTATAATAACATTGTGGGGTCTGCGTTCGCACCTGATCTCCATTGAATGGAAATAGGCACACACTTTAATAAAGACTTTTCCTATCTATCTGCGTAAGTATACATTGATAATTATGTTTCAGTTTGAAGAAATATGGTATAATAAAATTATGGGGTGTTCGTTCGCACCTGACCTCCATAGAATGGAAATACGCCACACAGTTTAACAAGTTTTTTTTAATATAGATCCACAGAATATTGTGATAAGTGTTTCAGTGTGAACAGGTATGGTATAATATTATGGGATTTATCTATTTTATTTTGACTTTTATCATATTTTGCTTTGGTTTTGATACCCCCAAATTCAACCCAAATTTACAACCCTTCCTTTTCATAACCTATCAAACTTTCATAAATCAGAACCCATTTTCTGTAGGCTGTTTTATATATATATATATATATATATATATATATATATATATATATATATATATATATACGTATGTGTTTATGTGTTTGTATATTATATAATTATATTTAAGCTGAGTTTAAGAACTTGCACTACTGCTATATCTCAAAGATGGTTACACAATATAAATGATGTAATAAAAATAGTTGTTTTGAATTCCCTAGGATATACTTAATACTAGCCTGGGTGCCCGGCATTGCCCGGCGTTGCCCGGGTGTTTAGAGGTGTGTATTGAACAACAAAAAAGTGGCAGTAGGCAGGCAGGCTCGAACCGTAATGCGAAAGAGGGAAAAGCGTGAAAAAAGTGACGTCTTTGTTGCTGCACCTATCGCCAAACCAGAAGTGGTGAACGTTAAATTAAGGCTATCCAATCGAAAAGCGAGGACGACTTTCGAAAATACCAGCGAAAAAAAGCGACCCTCCTTGTAGAAAAGTACCCACTTCAGGGCGAAGGATTTAATGTTTTTGTCAATTTTTCGGTATTTGTCGTCCAAAGGGCCGTGCTTCAAATCGATACCAATCCCGTGAAAATCCGTCGCTTCTGTTTAAAGTTTTAGGCAGGCATACATACATACATACATACATACATACATTTAAACAGACAGATGGGATTTATATTTTAGATGGTAAATAGAATAAAGCGTAATAGTTTAAAATTCATGTCAAAGAGAGATTATAAAGATTATATAAAATATTATAGAAATATTATATGAAATATTATATAAAATATCATATAAAATATTATATGAAATATTATATAAAATATTATATAAAACTCATATACAAATTGAGAAATATTGTTGAGTGTTCATGTTTAGAGTATAATTAAAAAAGAATAATTATATAATAAATTCTGCAGTTATACTACATACATACATATAAACATATAAACATGTATATGTGTATGTATCAGTGCGCATGCATAATATGTTAATAAACACAGTAACAGATAAACGCACATACGCTCACACCTTAATAGTTTTAATGCTTGCATAATACCTGCAAACACATCCTAAATGAGGAAAACACAAGCATGTAACAATGAATGTAAAAAAAGGTAATATATACGTGCACATTTCAAAGAACACTCTAACCCATGGAAATCACATAACTGCACAGACAGACAAAAAAGTGAACGCATATAAAACGCAGAAGTCTTATTTGCTTTGACCATAATAGAAAAAGAAAACACTAAAGATTGACACACTTACACTCGCACAGGTATTCCTCTTCAAAATCTTTCTAAAGTACGTCTACTCATGTACATGGATATAAGAAAAGGCACACACAGGCAATAACGGTTTAATAAACGATTTAATCATAGTCTCGGAAGTTGGATTCATAAGTCTTAAAAAACAAACCTTGAACTATATTATCTAACTACTAGGAAAGTACCGGCGCTTCACGTGGGACTTTGCTGCACACGAGTACCCTTGCAGTAAGTGGATGTTGTAAAAGCCGAAGCAAATATGACTTTAACTTTGAAAAATGATGTGAACCATCCCCAGGTCGATAATTTTCATAATAGCAAGTTTGGTCATGATCGATTCAGTGATGTGGGTTGTAGGAGAGTATATATATATATATATATATATATATATATATATATATATAAGCTACGACCTTGACCTTGACCTTGACCTTTGACCTATACCTTGGAAAATGGCGTGCACCATCTTAGATGGGGTACCATCATTATGCCAGGTTTGGTCATGATCGGTCATGTAATATGGGCTGTAGAAGAGTTGGACACACATACACACACGAACGCTACAACTTTATATATATATATATATGTATATATATATATATATATATATATATATATATATATATATATAAATGAATAATACATTTCGATATAAGAAAAGATTTCGATACCATCAAAGGCAAACGAACATTTGAAGGAAATGAATTTTTTTTTAATTCATCTCATTTTCTTCTAAACTATTCTCTTTTTATTTGAAATAAAGTTGAACACACGCCTGAGGAAGAGATTTTTTCCCGAAATATTGTTACAAGGAACTCTTATCGAACCGGACCGACGGTCGAGTGGTAATAACATTAAGAAAAAACTTATATTAATAAAAGTTGGAAAATATATAAACTCATTTCACATGTAATGTATTAATTTGCTTCAGTTTGTATTTACGCCATACATCATTGGGTTACTTTAGTTTTATATACCCATTAAAGGATGCTGCAAATTACATTAATCTATTAAAAATATGTTGTTATTTACGACCTGATACGTAAATGCGTTTTATTACCGGTTTTATTCCTTTTCCTTCATGTACCAGGTCTATTTTCGCAGACATCGATGATCTTGTATCATCAATACCCTCTGTGTTTAGACCGTTTCACCATGCATGATATTTTTTGCAATATAGTACCCATAATAGGTTGCAATTACTTGCTATATGGCGATGATCATACAAAGCGGGTCGTCTTGGCAATTGCACCTCATTTGCCTAACACAACGAGGAGTTGACCAATTTCCTGCCTCCTGTGACACCCTCCTTTCTCCTCCCAAATTTTTAGTAAATACAAACTAGCTGTATTTTTTCAATTATTTCAATAAGACGCTAAACCTCGATTAGCTTTCATTTAAAAAGTTCGTTCCGGTTTGAAATAAATTTATAATGAGAGAAGCTAAGTATTTTTGTTGCTTTTTTCTTTTCACTTTTATTTTTGGGTTTGCTATGCATTGAGAGCTCCCACAAGATTTCTTTAATCGTTCGTCAATTAATTGAAGTTTTGCAACCTTTAAAACATATCAATCATCTGACAGAAAGTGTACTAAAATTTGAATTTGCATATATTTTCACCCTTCAGAATTAGGCAGAGATATCTTACGATTTACATTGACGTCCATGTTATGGTTTCTCATCTCCAAATGAGCGATCAACTAGATAGAGCGATTATGTGGCAAACAATTTATGTATCATAACATTCAACGTTAAATAAGTACATATAGGTAGTTGGAACGTTACTGATAGATGCCCAATAATCAGTGTTTACTTGAAAGGATTTTCGCTTACCTTATTTTCATGTAGAATTGTCTGCTAGGTTTGAGAACTGGAAGTAGTGTAAAAGTACTTACCTAGAAATAAAAGAAACAAATGCAAATAAATTCAAGAAAAAATGTGAATACAATATACAGAAATGCAATTATATTTTGGAACATTTAGTGGGGATTATTTGGATTGCTTGGATATTTGTCCTCATCTTTAATTTTTTTTTATCTCATACTATTTCGTCAGCTATGACTAGGTAAAAGCCAGTTATATAATTATTTTTAAATTTTTTAGTCCTAGTCAGTATCGTCTACTGTAGTAAGAGTTAAATATTTAACCTTCAGAGGACTGCAACTGTTAACTGATTATAACATTACACCTTTATCCGGTGGGTTACGTGTTCATTACGAAACGAAATCTGTGTCGCTTAAGTAGATTAAAAACAGAGGTTAGTTCCAAATTCCATACAGATTCCCAAATACACTTAAAGAAAGGTTGAAGTTTATCTCTTCTGAATCGTCGTGAAAATAGCATCCAAGATGAGTAGTAGTTCGAATAATCCAAATAATTCACAATGCAAATAAATAAAGATTACAAGAGGAACTTATGACTATAAAAAAATAAAATATACAAAATCTGAAAAAATATCAATAGTAAAACTCAAATGCAAGACAAACAAAATATTTGAAACACATTTTAAAATTAATTTCATTTTCTGTTGAACTTGAAACACGGTACACTTGACATTTTGGAGTAAAGTTAAACACAGGTTTGAATAAGAGACTTTTCCCCCGAAATATTATATTATAAGCAACTTTCAGCAAATCGAACTGATGACGGTTTAGATTGTAATAAAATACAAGAATATATTAATAAAGGTGGAAGCTGCAAAAATAATTTACCTAACGGAGCAACGAATACGGCTGCCCCGTATACCTTTCGAAAAATCAATAAGGAGCAATACGCTTTTGCTATATGGACATATTACCTTCTCCCCTGGATCTATTTTCTGCCCATCTGGATTTATAACCCCGAAGGACAATGTACTCCTTCCGATAATAGACTGCCCAGGTTGTATCAAATTCTCTTTTCGTATAATTTTTTCCATATAATTATCCACAACCACTCAAAAAAACATTTTGCTAACCGCATTTCATTTCCTCTGATGATATGAGCCATTATTGAAAATCCATGGATTAAGGAAATTGCATAACTCCTTCTATATATTCCTTTTGTCAAACAATAAATTCTTAATTCGAATATATGTGTCTATATGTTGTTTTTTCAGAATTTAAAATTTAACCACCAAACTTATATATATATATATATATATATATATATATATATATATATATATATATATATATATATATATATATATATATATATATATATATATATATATATACTAATCGGTTTTTCACCAGACTTCAGGGAATGACTGCTCACCAATTCAGGTAAAATATATAAGCAGATAAAAAGCGAATAAAGCCACTTGTACAGTAAACATCCATTTTATTAATACACATCAACAACTACATATACGTCTAGATTCTTGCTTAGTCTGTAGATGTAAGTGCGTTTTACCTGATCAGTACTAAAATGGGTGACCATTTGGTAATATCAGGTGCTGTATGCGCTCTCCTCTTTTTACGACATTTTTTCCAATCGTTCTGGACTTATTTTCTCCACTGCAATCAAGCATTGCCGACCGACTTAGGAGAGGAGTGGTTAGTGATTGCGCAACCGTTGCTTCATAATTCAGGTCATGCCGTCAACCATCCTTCCAGGATGATCAGATGGTCCTCATCGTTTCGATATTTTTTTAAAAGGAAATATCCTAATTTTTACTGACCCACTCGAGAATAAACAAAATAATTAGCGGCATGCGTTGTCACTTGAATGCTAAAAAATATGAAACGATAAAAAATGATGAGTGAAATTAACAACGTTTGATTATAAAAAAAAAGATTCGTAACAAGTATTCATGGAATTTTTTATTTATTTATGGTTACGCAGTAGTCTGTAGAGAAACAGTTCCGGTGTAATGTTTTACACCGATTAGAAGTTCTTGAAACTTCTTAACCGTGTAAAACATTAGTGACACTATTATTGGCACAACTTTCACGGAAATTCTGCTCGACATTTGACACGAGGAGAAAAAAGTAAGATCGTTTGGGTAGTAAAAATGAGTTCTTGGTGTGAATATCTTAGAAAGAGGAAACAATTGGATCAGAATCAAGCATCATCCATGGAAATAATGATCGAGTAGAGAAAGACTAGCAATGTCGTGTGTGTGATAACAATGATGCAGGGGGGGCATGGTAAAATACTCTACTTGAGATTTCAAAGTCTATTCTGCATCTCGTCGAAGAAAAAAAATGAATGCACTGAACGGCATTTTTCCAAGTATGACAACAGTTCTCCCTCTTTGTAGTTATCTTACTCTTATATAGGTAGAGCGGAGGTAAATATGGTCAATTTGTTAACAACACGAATTGACAACCCAAATCCAGTTCGTTCCACAAAAATCAATTTCACTTTGGATGTTGGCAACCTTCGCGTGGGTTCACCCGTAAATATCCGATGTCTTTCTAGAAAGAATAATGACTACAAAAATATCGGGGGAACCCATGCTAATAGTAACATTTTCTGACTCATACAATATGATGATGATTGATATTAGTAGAGGACTGAATCGTAAGGGAGGTTTTATTAAACAAATGATAAAAATATAGTGGAAAGTTGATTTTTATTATATATATATATATATATATATATATATATATATATATATATATATATATATATATATATATATATATAAAGAGTAAATCTTAAGCATTTATACTTTTTTCAGTCAACACAAGGCTTATATCCACTTGATTGTCACTTGAATTTACTAATTGGGATCATTTCTACAGAGGACTATGTGGGGAGTTGAGCAGCGAGATAACTATTCGCGTCATATTTAAACTTCTGCATGTTAGTAAAATGAGGGAAGAAAGAAACAAGGAGGGCATTCCAAAGTCTAGCAGCCTGAGGGAAGCAACTATCAGCGTAGAAGGCTTTCTCGCATCTACGGACCTCAAAATTTAATTGGTGAGATTAAGCTTCTTGTCGGATTAGTAGGGAGTATGTGCTTTGAGGGGCACATATACTACAAATATAGCATATTTCCTTAAAAAAAACAAACTTGTAAAACAGGTACAAGGATTCAACATTGCGACGAAGGGATGGGGTTGTAGCTTGGTTGATAATGCGAGACCTATTAGACTGTATACGCGATTTTAGATACTCACAAAGAGTAAGAGACGGGTGGTAGACGCACCAGTTCAAATCCAACAATACTCCATGCATGTGTGAATAATACAAACATTTCAGCTGAGATAACGTACGAATTGAAAAAGTTACGAAAACCGACACAAACAGTTAATAAAAGTGTGATCAGACAAATACATTCGAATGAGAAACTACAGTAAAGAGTAACAAAAACAGAACAAAAGAAAAGTGAAATAAAAATTGCCTACGGAGATTAAGGTGATCCCTTCCATGCTCCATTATGTCGTGTGTATTGTGCAACGGCTGATGTCACGGAAGCCTGTTTCACTGATGACGAAAAAAAAAAGCAATACAGATTAGATGAAATGCGCCAGAAGCCAATGTGACATTGGAGGCAATGAAGATGACGATGCCTCTAGTGCACAAAGGTTGACGTCTATGACGACATATGTCGTGTGGAGGAGTCATGTATGAAGTCAATTATGACAGATATCTTATTAGAAGCAGTAGAAAGGAGAGCGTATAGGAAATCTAGAGGCAGGGGAAAACCGACAGATATTGAAAGTTATGAAATAACACTAATATAAAATGTATTATCAGAAAGAAAACAAGGGCACTCGCAACGTAAAAATACCATTAAAATATTTATTTATCTAGATACATACTTATTATAAGAGAAATTGGGCCCATAAAAAACTTTAAAAAATTACCAGATGAACAAACCAGTGTACCAGATACACAAATAACGCTTTAAAAGATAGTGAAAATCTTACAAAGATTTCTTAGTTGTTATTTCTGAAATAGCAGGTGAATTTCTGTCATCCACTATGATACCTCATTCACATAAAATAAGTATTTACCTTTTGTGTTTTTGCTGGAGCCTGGCAGTTTACTGGATGCCAGTTAATCACCCGCAATTTCAGAGGTTCGAACCGAGAAGATATTTAAGATTACACCCCCCACACACACATATATATAGTGAGTATAAAGACATATAATTGTAAATTAGAAATCAGTTTCAAAAGAATAAACAAACAAAATCAAATTGCGTGTACGATCTTTTCGGAAATGACGTTCATTTTATTAAAATTGACAACAAACATCGACAATAATTGACAAAGATTGTGTTTTTTAATATAGTCTCCTCATCAGTTAAACGAAGGGCGGGGGAGTTTAAGACACCAAAATTAAATAGTATTTTTGTAGTAAGGTGGATAGTCCTTTTCATTAAAAATTTTTTTTAACATTTGTCAGTACATAAATGGGCATGTTGTATTTTGGCCTCAAATGGCTGAAAAAAATGTACAAACACAGAGACAGTTTCACTTATATATATATATATATATATATATATATATATATATATATATATATATATATATATATATATATACTAGCATTTCAGCCCGGGGTTGGCCGGGTGTTTGGATGTATATGTTGAGCAAAATGTGGTAGTAGGAAGGCAGGCTCGAACCCATACCGCGAAGGAGGAAAAGAACGGAGAAAAACCTGACGTCGTTGCTGTTACGACCACCGCCAAACAGGAAGTGTTTAATTTAAGGCTAGACAATCGAACGGAGAGGATGACTTCAAAAAATATCGGCGAAAAAACGACCCCATTTAGAAAAGTGCCCAGTTGAAAGTGAAGTTATTAATGTTTTTAGTCAATTTTTCTATATTTGTCGTCTGAGACGTCGAACTTTAAAACGATACTGATCTTCGTAAAATCCGTCGCCTCTGTTGAAAGTTTTAGGAAGACATGCACCCGTACATACATATATTTATATATTGGTAACTAAAAATTTTCGACCCGGACCTATTAAAAACCTTGCCCTATCTCTGAATACCCTTTATGTCAAATTTCAAATGTTTAGACCAGAAATTGTCTGAGTAATTTGGTAGCGACCGCAGATGTCAATTTGTTTTAACTTTGACCCCTATTATGACCCCTTAACATTTATTGCTTTGGGCTAAAATCAAGTTATTAAGTTAGATCCATGTTCAAGGAACCTCTATCTATTTGAAACTAGCGCCACACTATCTCTCTCTCTCTTTCTCTAAGGTTTCTTGAATAGGACAAATTTACTAAATTCATTTTTATTTCCCGACTGCATTTGCACATAAGCTAATCATAATAAAACAGCCGTCCTCTTTGCTGTATTAAAATCAATCACGACAGACTATAAAATAAAATATTATTTTCAATATGGGCATAAAGACCGCTAGAAATCGCGGAGACATAAAACGGCTGCTGTGGCGAAGTGGAGATGTCCGACACGTAGTAAAAATAGCATAATGTGGACTGAAGACAAATTCTTTTGCGTTGTGAAAAGTTGCGATGAACTTGGCCTTTCAAAGAAGATGGCTAATCAGAAGAAGGCTTCACTTCTTCTATGTTTCAGGAAGGCTTCACTTCTCCTGTGTTTCATGAAGGCTTCACTTCTCCTATGTTTCATGAAGGCTTCACTTCTCCTATGTTTCATGAAGGCTTCACTTCTCCTTTGTTTCATGAAGGCTTCACTTCTCCTGTGTTTCATGAAGGCTTCACTTCTCCTGTGTTTCATGAAGACTTCACTTCTCCTGTGTTTCATGAAGGCTTCACTTCTCCTGTGTTTCATAAAAGCTTCACTTCTCCTGTATTTCATGAAGGCTTCAATTCTCCTGTGTTTCATGAAGGCTTCACTTCTCCTGTGTTTCATGAAGGCTTCACTTCTCCTATGTTTCATGAAGGCTTCCCTTCTATGTTTCATAAAGACTTCACTTCTCCTGTGTTTCATGAAGGCTTCACTTCTCCTGTGTTTCATGACGGCTTCACTTCTGTGTTTCATGAAGGCTTCACTTCTCCTATGTTTCATGAAGGCTTCACTTCTCCTGTGTTTCATGAAGGCTTCACTTCTCCTGTGTTTCATGAAGGCTTCACTTCTCCTGTGTTTCATGAAGACTTCACTTCTCCTGTGTTTCATGAAGGCTTCACTTCTCCTTTGTTTCATGAAGGCTTCACTTCTCCTGTATTTCATGAAGGCTTCAATTCTCCTGTGTTTCATGAATGCTTCACTTCTCCTGTGTTTCATGAAGGCTTCACTTCTCCTATGTTTCATGAAGGCTTCCCTTCTCCTATGTTTCATGAAGGCTTCACTTCTCCTGTGTTTCATGAAGGCTTCACTTCTCCTGTGTTTCATGACGGCTTCACTTCTGTGTTTCATGAAGGCTTCACTTCTCCTATGTTTCATGAAGGCTTCCCTTCTCCTATGTTTCATGAAGGCTTCACTTCTCCTGTGTTTCATGAAGGCTTCACTTCTCCTGTGTTTCATGAAGCCTTCACTTCTCCTGTGTTTCATGAAGGCTTCACTTCTCCTGTGTTTCATGACGGCTTCACTTCTGTGTTTCATGAAGGCTTCACTTCTCCTATGTTTCATGAAGGCTTCCCTTCTCCTATGTTTCATGAAGGCTTCACTTCTCCTGTGTTTCATGAAGGCTTCACTTCTCCTGTGTTTCATGAAGCCTTCACTTCTCCTGTGTTTCATGACAGCGCGATGAGAAAAGGGCAGGAATAAAGAATAAATATTATTATTTAAAAGAGAATTGCATAAAAATGTCAAATATAAAAATGTATAAGAACGGTACTTCTAGAGCTTGGAGATTAATCAGAATTTTGTTAGACAATGAAAACGCGTAAGCTTATTTCAATTTACAAGAACTTAAAAGAAATATCGACATGTCTTTAACATTGATGGAAAATAAACTTACAAAAATTGTTGTTAATTTCGTTTTGTTTGACTGTTTTCCGGCATAATACTATTTTAAGTGAGTTCTTTTAATACCGAGTGAGGAAACATGATTACCGTAGTAAAAGATTGGTTTCAAGATAGTTTTATGGCATATCAAAAATTTCGGATTATTGAATATCAAAACCGAATTCATATTAAAACCAATTCGTTAAAAGCTTGATTCGTCTCTTTTACTGAAAATCTCTTTGGTTTATAATAAAAAATTAATACCTGTTGGTTAAAGTGTAAATACTATGTTACACACAGCGTGTAAACAATTTTATACTAATTAAGTTAAACATATTGGAGAGAGAGAGAGAGAGAGAGAGAGAGAGAGAGAGAGAGAGAGAGAGAGAGAGAGAGTGTGTGTGTGGAGATATAGGGGAGCGAGGGAGAGAGGGAAAAAGTGAAAGGAGATATATTTGAATATCAGCTCTGAGATTAAGCAAATGTGACGACCACAAGAAGACTCTATACTACACACACACGCATATATATCAATTTACCTTTGCAGTTGAGGTTTTCTCGCCCTGACATTGATATTAAAAGCCTACTTTTTCCATTTAAAATGATTCAATCGAACATCTTAACCAACTCAGTCATCGATATGCGAGCGACTTCATGAAGTTTACTAATTTGCATATTCCTTTGAAAAAAGCCGTTCATTCATTTATTATTTTTAATCGTTTTTAATCAGATGATTGGTTTCATTTAACTGTCCGTTTATTTCTATTTATCTATAGTTTTTACATTGTGCATTATTTCTCAGAATTTAGGATGAATACGTTCAAGCACCCTTTTTCAGGTGTATCCTGTTTAACATAGGAATATTTCTGCCGAACTTAAGAATTTGTACAGAATTTCAAAGAGAACCCTTTATTTAATCCAGGGCCCATAAAAAAGCATGCTCTCGTTCTGTAAGCAATGGCTCGGTAGAAACCCCAATTCGCAATTGTATTTTGAGTGTTAACCGCGCAGAGGATTGAATCTTCAATTCCCAGATTGTAAGTATAACTTACAACTGAATTTTACCAAGTACTTTATCCATTACGGCGGGAGTTCTTACGAATTCGACAAGATACACCTGTAGAAGGTCGGATGTTTCACCAACCGAAACGTTGTGCAAATAACACTCAAGATGAGAACAATAGTCCGAATAATACAAAGAATACGAATTATCTATCCTTATCCAACAAATTTAGAAACAAAATGTAGAGGAGTTTAAAAAGTATTTTTTTAATGCGCATGTACATCAAATTATTTTGCGTGTCACATAGGAAACTATTTTGTTAATTTTTTTTTTGCCTTCGAGTACAAACGTTTTTTACATTTTTTAATTTGTTGCTAACACTGTGCACCCTGTGACGTCCGTTCATGATTCGTCTCCTCGCGTCTGATCTCCGGCAACATTCGTGTCACGTCTTTTCAGTCAAAGCGAAAAATCTGTGATATGTTTACGAAAACACATCGTGAGAATCATAAGGCACATAGATGGAGATTCGCATTCGAAAACAAGGAGGAGGAGGAAGAGGAGGAGGAGGAGGACTGCCGTTAAGATTGGAATTGACACCCGTGGTGCACAAGAAAACCTTTATCTCTTTACACTATATTTACAAAATGATATTCTAACTTTTTTTGTTTCCAGATTCCAATGTATATTTTAATGGAATATGTTTAGCTTTATAAAGTTTATGAGTTCTTATATTGTAAGCAGAGGATGAATTCATAAATTAATTTACTATCATCACGAGATTTGAAACTCAGTTGCCAGTTAAAAAAAGACTAAGTAAGGAATAATATTTTGTTTAATTCAATTTTATGCAAAAAGGGTTAAAAAGAGGTGAAAATTTAAATACTTTTGATTTTTTAAAAATAATAATAATAATAATAATAATAATGATAATAAAAATAATAATGATGATAATGATGATAATAATAATAATGATAATAATAATGATAATGATAATAATAATGATAATAATACTACTAATAATAATGATAATAATAATAAAAATAAAATAATAATAATAATAATCATGATGATAATAATAATGATAATAATAATAATGATAATAATAATAATAATAATAATAATAATAATAAAAATAATAAATAATAATAATAATAATAATAATAATAATAAATAACAATAATGATAACAATAATAATGATGATAATAATAATAATAATAAAATAATAATAATAAAATAATAATAAAAATAATAATAATAATAATCATAATAATAATAATAATAATAATAATAAAAATAATTAAAATAATAATAATAATAATAAAAATAAAAATAATAATAATAATAATAAAAATAATTAAAATAATAATAATGATAAAATTAAAAATAATAATAATAATAATAATAATAAAAATGATAATAATAATAATAATAATAATAATAATAATAATAATAATAATAATAATAATAATAATAATGAGTTCAATACGTGATTAAAACTGGGAAGTAAGTTAAAAAATATACTGTTAGGCTAGTGAGGATTCCCCACGAAGAAGAAACGCGAAGGCATCTGTGTAGTTAAATTACAATAAACATATCATCATAACTTTATATATATATATATAACTACTTCATTTAGTCACATAAAATTACTATACGAAAGTATAAATGTATGCGTAAACTTTAAGTATTTACTTCAAAAGTGCTCAATACGTGGATAGAGCTTGTTAGTAAGTTATAAAATATATATGGCGATTAAGTCTGAAGAGTCCTAGAGTGGATGAAACGCGGAATATTAAGTGTACCTTAATTGCCATATATAGTTTATAACTTTATATACATACATACATATATATATATATATATATATATATATATATATATATATATATATATATATATATATATATATATGAGTATCCGCTGAAGACCGCTTGATATTGGGATCTAAAACGGTCCCTAATTATTAGGTTTAAAACCGACAGAAGTGATGATTTTTCTCCTCTAATCTTTCTGTAAATAAAACATAAATTATACGTTTTATTTTCAAGGTTTTCCTTCTAATAAAGCACTCTGCTGGAATTCTTTTTTCCAAAAATGTAACTATATATATATATATATATATATATATATATATATACTTTTTGCCAAAATATTTGAGACCATAATTAACCATGCTCTAGTCCATCATCTTACAGATGCTAAACTACTGACTGACAAACAATATGGATTTAGACAAGCCCGTTCCACAGCAGACATCCTCACCGTGATCTCTGAACGTATATACCAATCACTGGACAAAGCGGGGGAAGGCAGAGCGGTAGCTCTAGATATATCTAAGGCTTTTGACAGGGTATGGCATGAGGGTCTCCTCAGGAAGATTAGATCTTATGGTATCACTGGTAGAATACTTAACATAATTAAATCCTTCTTAGATAAGAGAAAAATCCAGGTAGTCCTCGACGGTCGCACATCTAAACAATATGATATAAATGCGGGAGTGCCCCAGGGTTCTATCCTTGGACCTCTATTGTTCCTGATATTCATAAATGACCTCCCCGACAACATTGCCTCTGAGATGGGTATATATGCTGATGACACTACACTCTATGGCAGACACGACAGGAAGACGAATGAACACATTTCTAAAGAAATGGCAGAAACACTAGAGGAAGACCTCCAATCTGTAGTGGAATGGGGACAAAAGTGGTTGGTCGCGTTCAATGCTGCCAAGACTAAACTAGTTTCATTCAATAATTACAAGAAACCCTCTCTACCACCAATAGCAATGGCCAACGACCCTTTATCTGAGAGTCCATCTTTCAAACTCCTTGGCCTAACGTTCACAGGAAACATGAGTTGGAACAATTACATTGAAGGCATTGCCAGGGCCGCTGCAAGAAAGGTAGGCTCTCTCTACCGTGCTAGAAAACTACTAACACCCGAAAGTATCCTGTACCTCTATAAGGCCACCATTCGCCCATGTATGGAGTATTGCTGCCACATCTGGGCTGGTGCATCTGCTACTAGTCTCTCGCTCCTTGACAAGGTTCAAAAGAGAGTCGCAAATCTGATAGGCCCTGAACTGGCATCTAAGCTTCAGCCTCTGTCCCATCGACGAAATGTTGCATCCCTCTGCCTGTTCTACAAGTATTTTAGTGGTGAATGCTCTGATGAACTGCAATCACTTGTGCCCCCACGACGCGAGCACCCTCGACAAACCCGACAGACTACTAGATCCCACCCCCACACTGTAGAGGTCCCTAGATGTAAAAGATCTTTTTACTCCAATAGTTTCTTCCCCAGAACCGCAAGACTCTGGAATTCCATTCCAGGTCCCTGCTTCCCCAACAGTACTGACGTGCAGAAGTTCAAGTGTAACGTGAACCGACACCTTGCTGCCCAAATCCCTACATAGTACCCCAGTAGTTGTTGCCCCTGATAGTAGCCCCCTACACCAAAGTGGCAATTTGCCTTGTTTGGGGTGAAAATGTAAAAAAAAAAAAAAAAAAAATATATATATATATATATATATATATATATATATGAGAATTTATTCACGCACTTTTTGGAGACACTTATTTTAAAATAAAATTTAAATGAAGAATTTTAATACCTTTATGTGTCGAATGTAAAATCATTAAAAAACATCTGGACAATATTTCGCTAATAAATAGCCTTATTAGGGTAGGAAGTCTGATCCATAAGTTGTTTTTCTTTTTTTCCTTTCTTCATTTTAGTGTTATGGCATATTGTTGTGAATTTATTGAACCCATACCGTATAATGGGGTAAAGTGGGACAGTTTGTGACAAAGTAGAATTTTTACGATAAACTGTTTGGGCTGTTTCTTTGAATATATGTGGAAAATCCCTTCTGAGCAGTTACTTTAAAATGTCAAATGCAAGAGTTTGCTGTGTAATCTCAGTTTTGAGTTAAAAAGAACCCTGCGTTGCCTCAATTTATTCCGGTTCGGGGTTATTTGGGACAGTGAGCATTTTGTAGTCATTCCCTCTGCCTTTTACTGTTGTCCCAGTTAACAAAGATTCGGTTGTGTATTGGAAAATTTAAGGCCCTTTAAAACACAAGAGCACAATATGCTGAAGCCAACAGTTTTATCAGAATACACAAGTTTTACGGTAAGTCCTGTACATTTTTTTTATTTGGTCTCTTTAGTCCACTCTCATCTCACTTTACGCAGAGAACGTGCCTTCTCACATTTAAAACCTTCCCGTAAAACACCGCATGGGTTTCAGGCTCCATTTTCAATGGCTCACTAACTTTTAGAGTTTTTTGCAGGCAGTACACTTTTGCTTCGCCTCCTGACACAACATCAATTTTGCCGTGAAATAACACTTGTTCATATTCCACAATAACCCACACAACTGTTGTTTAGGGCATTCTAGCCTAGACTCGACCTTAATCCAGAGGGAGCAGAGACACTGCCCTAAGAATTTTGGAAAAATAGCAAATTCTTTATAAACCATGTAGATTTCGGCAATTTTCTGAAAAAAAATGGGAAGTTTACCTCCCACAACAGAGTCTTCTGGTATCGGGCCTGGCCTAGACTAACGAAAAACATCTACATTAGTAACAAAGACACGAGAATAATGAAAAACAGAAACCTTACATAGAACATCAATGAGTATCCTCTGACTAAAGTTCCGTCCCAAATCACCCTGCTAAAGTACAATGCGGTAAAATGTGCTTTTTTGGTAAATTTCAAATCATGAAACCACAAATGTTTTTTTTTTATTGGATTATGATGCTTTTAGCTGCTCTTCCCCCAAATACCAGCAGTTTGCATCTGGCTCTTTCCATTTTGAAGCACTAGTGAAAAGATTTAGGCATGCGTTGGAAAAATGATTTTCTGAAAATTACATTTTCTTCTGTGAAAATGAAAGTAATGCGTAACACGACTTTATTTTCTTTTTTTTTATAAAGAAAAACCCTTTTCCGATTAGAATTGTAGGAGTATTGCATAAAATACCACATGACAAGATAACAAAGAGGAGAACGTTGTAATTTGTATCCCAATTCATCCAGTTGTCCCAATGCAGCCCATTCTACAGTACGCGAGTTTCCCCTTGTGACCTGGTGCTTGCTATTTCTCTTAGGGTTATTCTGAGGGTTTCCTTGCTAACTTCATTCTCTGTCGGTTTTTTGATTTAATGTTACTGTTCTTTCATGTCTTCCAACAATTAGACATTTCTGTTGTAATGTTGTCGCTTTTTATATCTTGCTTCAGTCGTGTTTAGTTCATCTCGGACTTGTTTTTATTCTTCCTTCATTTACAATTTGATAGAATGGACTTTCGTTGTTTTCAAAAGTTCTATTTTGTTTAAGTGCCGCTTTGTACATGTATCGTCTCAATTTCCCCTTTCTTTTGCATCTACATTTTGCTTTAGTTCTTCATGTTTCTTAGTTATGTTTCTGGTTTTTGTTTTTCAGTCTTTTCTGTTATCTCTCATCTTTTTGCTGCTTTGGATTCTTTTCCATGTTTTTTTATTAGGGATTTTTATTCAATTTTTATCTGTTAATTGTTTTGACGTTTTGATTCTACATAAATTTTTATACTTACTGTTGTTGTTATTATTATTATTATTATTAGTAGTAGTAGTAGTAGTAGTAATAGTGATAGTAGCAGTAAGAGTAGTAGTAGTCGTAAAAGTACTAATAGTAATAATAATAGTAAAGTAGCAGCAGTCGTATTAAAAACTGCTTTTCGTTTTATGTGCCTATTTATTTATTTATTTTTCCTCTTTTTCATATAAATATTAGCTGTCATCTCTTCGCCGCTTATTAATATTGATGTGCGCACTTCATATCCAACCAACCGGAGATGGAATTCCATATTAAAAACGAATCCATGAGACACCACGATCACCTCCGCGTGTGTACATCTGACTCATTTCCTTTACCCTTGTATCTACCTCCTCCTGCTTATTATTATTATTATTATTATTATTATTATTATTATTATTATTATTATTATTATCATCATCATCATCATCATACTCCTTTTTATCATTATTATTATTATTATTATTATTATTATTATTATTATTATTATTATCATCATACTCCTTTTTATTATTATTATTAATTCTCATACACACTTCTTCATGTCAGTATTTCATAAGGACGGACAAATGAAACTACAGACGATAGAAATTCATCGACGTTTTCGACAAAGAAAAACACCTAATCGATATCTTGTAAGAATTATTCACAAAACGTGAAACGCAAAACACACCCATGGAATTCTAACACGTTGAGGTGTGATGGACAGAAAGGTGTTTCAATTGGACATCTATAATATTAATATGACGACTGTCTGTCTGTTCAGCGAGTCCATTTCAAACAACGCACAATAAGATATCAAACACAATGTTTTTAAAATACTGTTATAGCATGTGTTCTGTCGAATTGTTTGGTCTATTTCCTGATTTATGTTATTCCGTCTCGTTTGACTCCTTGGTCTAGTGGGCATCACCAATTTACTGTTTTAACGTTTTATTGTAATTGTTGTGGCCCGTGACTATTTTTACCCTTTACTGTATATGTTGTAGCCCTAGGAAAAAGTCATAAAGAAAGACCCGAACAACGAGTTTAGGTAGAAAGAATATATTGTATTAAAAAGTGAATACAAAGAAAAAATTGTCGGCATTTCCCGCCTGTTACTTAGACTATAGTCTCGCGTTGGGTCGCAATAATCCCCCACAGGGATATTAGACTCTGGATTCTTATAATGCACATAAGATTCCATTACGGGTGAACGGGCAAGTCCCCATAACAGAAATACAGATTTCTATTGCAGTGGCTTCTTTCTAAAAGCTGCAATAAATCTTTCCCTGCTGACTATTTTCCTTCTACAATACGCGTCTCCTTTCTTTCATCCGCTGTTCTTGTTAACTTCTTACATCAAATGGTTTCACGCCTTGTCTGGAGCAATTTACATAAACAAGATCTTTCAAGTAAAATTCTACATGGTATTATATGGGGATATCAATCTGAACCTTACACATTACAGTCATTTCCTTTTTTGAGGTAACAATATTTGCCAGCCCAATCTTTAAAAATAAATGAAACAAACTCATATTAGTTGGATTAATCGAACTACTACTCCTATCTTGGATGTTAGTCTCACAAAATTCTCATATTGATGTCCGACATTTCAAAACGATAAAACGGAAGAAAGCAAAACAAACAAAATAATCAGAACTAAACCAAAAACAGCAAAACAACAACTATAGATTCATTGGATGTACTTTTTTTTATTTTTAAATAAATCACATATTTTAAAGCAAGATTTAATACTTATTCACGTGATTAGCTTTACATGCATTTAAGTGCAGATACGATCTATACAATACAAGTAGTTTTAATATATGAAAGCATCATCGGTTGCTACTTTGAACCTAGTCTACATATGCGTGTTAAAGACAAAAACAAAAACAAATTTAACACAGGAATAAATCACCAGTGCATCAAAAACTCCCCGTTAAAGTACTCCTTGTTTTTTGGTCTGTTGGCAAAGATCAAAGTGAAGTATCTGTTCTTCAGATGCGGCACTTCCATTTCTCGTTCTCTTTCAGTGGAGGAGAAATCCTTCACGACTGAGACAATTTTTATTTTTGTACCTTTTCTTCACGTTAAAAAACGACCCTGGTGTCTAACTCTGTCCCGTGGGGAGGCATTGTAAATAGGTACTTATTTTACTGCTTTTCCCAATCTTCTATTTTTGTATTTCTTCTTTTTTTATTTTATTTCCTTACAGTTTTTCCTATTTGAAGATTTTTATCACACGCATTTCACAATAATTACCCACGTTCCCAGAATATTTCGTTGTGTTTCTTCTGCTTTCGTAAGTTTTTACCGTTTTTGAATAAATTTAAAAGGTTCACTTTTTCTGAAGGCATTCGTTTATAAGGACGACATCGGTAAAGCTCTCGCTTTTGATTATTTATTCCTCCATTTAATTTGTTTTTCCATTTATTCTTTTTCCCACACATCCTGGTTTTACGGCATTTACTTTTATGATATATATGTATGCTATTCTCGTAGTCTACATGATATAATCGATACATTAAATATTCACTTTGAATATCCTGATGGTTATCTAATGTTAGTTCCATCCGCGACCAATCAGAACAACGAGAAAGTTTTTGGACAATGTTCAAAATCCGGTATTTGCTTTTCTCGAAGGCCTCCGCATATACATTACACGGCACCTTCTCCCGAAAGACATCCGGTTTGACGATAATGAAGTTTATAACCAGGAGCTGATTGAGACTCTCCCAGATGCTTTGTGAAGTAAGACTTTTGCTTTCTCTGTTCATTTCCCTACAACTAACTTAAAAATGGGTTCAAGCAGTTAAAGAAGTGTTTGTCTCCATGCGGAAAATTCTATGGTAAATCCCACTCTCTCAAATGGTTCACATAATCGTGCATAGGGAGTACGTATTCCGCCGATTCAACCGGCGTTAGTCAGCTACAAAGTAACAAAAGTTTATAACATAAAAAAAGTGCAAGAATGTAATAGTGGCAGCTAAAATATGTGTACATAGATGGACGGTGAACGCATTGATTCGAAAAAGTTAGAAACACCTGATTCCTGAAAAATCAATATCCTCGTGACGAACAATTCTCCTACTAAACAAGATGACGTCACTTGCACAGACACAGACAAAGATAAACTTCTTGTCGAGGATTTTACCTTAAACTCTACCTTGAAGTAAAAAAAAAAAACAACTCCGTCTGAAAATTTAAACTGCAAACAGAAGCCACACTTAATTATTTGATAATCGCCTTTTTTAACATCTTAGATATCATTAAAAATGTGAAAAACTCAAAACCACGAGGAAATAATCTGATCCATTCGATAATAATAATAATAATAATAATAATAATAATAATAATAATAATAATAAATACTCTGCTTAGCTAGAATCCCACACTCAAAACTCTATAACAACTGCATTGCCGAAACTTGCTATGCATATACAGAGAAAATTATTCCCCTCTCTTTCTCTCCTATATATATATATATATATATATATATATATATATATATATATATATATATATATATATTTATTTATTTTCACAGCCAAACAGCGTCGCAGCTTACAAAAGTCATGGTAGCCAACAAACCGGAAGCGCAGACTTGAGTCTCGCCTTCATTTAGGCTGTGGAAATAATTATAGCATGTCCATTCTGAAAATTCTAATATATATATATATATATATATATATATATATATATATATATATATATATATATATATATATATATATATATATATATATACACATATATATATACACATATATATATACATATATATATATATATATATATATATATATATATATATATATATATATATATATACGTTTTATTTTTTATTACCGTTTTTTTCTCTTTAGTTACATTATTGTTTTAGCTACGCGACCGTTTCTGTAAAAGTTTGAAGCGGCTACATAACGGCCAAAAAACGGTCGCGTAGCTAAAAGAATAATGTAACTAAACAGAAAAAAAACGGTAATAAAAAATAAAACGCATATTTGTTCTACAACAGTATTGAGCACTTTCTGCAGGTTTTTATTAATTACCATTTCTACTAACTATATATATATATATATATATATATATATATATATATATATATATATATATATATATATATATATATATATATATAAAATTGAAAATGTGAATAATTGTTATATTGCGTGACAGTAATCCACAAGTCTTCAACTTTGTTGTATTTATTAAGTATGTCTTGCCGTTTCTTTTGCCAATATTTCATTTTATTCTAATAATGGCGTTGCAATATCTATTTTGTATTTGGTCCTTACTCGATTCCTGCATATCTCATACCATTTTTTCCCTTCTATTGTATTTTCATTTCTCATCTTCCTGTCTTTGTTATGTGTGTGAGCAATCATCATATGTTTACGATAGCTTTTCTTCGTCTGTTGGTCAATCGATCACGCTTTAATTTAAAATAACATTTCCATTGCTAAATTACAATGTGGAATGGACGTACCTTACTTTAGATGCATCTATACAACAATATACGAAGCTCAGTATGTCGGTCGTTCTACCATTCTCAAATTTGAAATAAGATTTATGTTGATCTGTAAATTGGGAATTATCTGGGTTTAATTCCGCTTTAATTTCCGCTTTATCGTCTTTGATTTTTTGTAAAGCGTATATTTTTAAATAGAAAGTTTGGTGGTTTGTCACGATTATGGTTAAATAGAATTTTAATCAACATTGCTGGGTTTTAATCTTTGAAGTTTGAGTTGTTAGGGTATGTGTTGGCTTGTTTAATTTCCGATTAACTAACAGATAGTTTGAATATTAGCAGATTTTTCGAATAAGTAGCTATTGTCGGAAAGGTTGTTTGGTTTGAGTGTTTTGTTTTAGGCATATCAACACTTTCTGGGTTATTTAATGACGAATCCAGCAATTTCGGAAAAAGTTTTATTCGTATATCTTCAAATATTTCTTAGAACTGCACGCCTGTGGAACTCTGTTCCATCTGCCTGCTTCCAACCTGACTGCAATTTGGATGTCTTCAAGTCCAACGTTAACAAATTCCTAATGAACCGCCCCCTTAAGTAAACACTTCATCAAATCTCCACACTAACGTACTGTACTTGCAATAACCCTTATCCCTGAGTGGCTTCCGGGCCTTGATAAGTGGTGACCACCGTGTAAAAAAAAAATGATGTTTGATTTGATGGGTTTGTAGAAAATATTGTTCGTATTATTTGGATGATTCTGACTACTTTTCTCATCTTCAGCATTATTTGTTTTGAATAAATCAGATCCCCAGGAGTGACGTCAAACAAAAGTTGGTCACGAATTTGGATGCAAGGCCCGGGAGATGACGCCAAACAGGTTAAATTGTAGGACGAAATATCCCCGGTCAGCGAGTTTGTTTCACATTTCAATACAAAACATGATTGGAATGTTGACGATATGAGAGACTGAACTAAACAACACATTCTCCTCAATCTTCGCCATACACGCCATCACATTTATCAAAACTGTCATTCGAAAACGGGAAAGGTGATACTTACAAATAAACGAAATAATATTTTATAACCAGCTGTGTGTGTGTTTTATTATGGCCAACGAGTGTATGAATCGGGAAATGACAAAGATTGATTTTTTTAGAAATTAAATAGACTAAAAACACATTGGACGATCGACTACAGCGAAATATAAGATTTGCACAACGTTTCGATCGACGCAATTTCTGAAAATAAAAGTCAAGATAAAAACAATCGTACGATGAGGTACAAATCATATGAATAAACATTAATTACGATGAGGTACAAATGATATGAATAAACATTAATTACGATGAGGTACAAATAATATGAATAAACATTAATTACGATGAGGTACAAATGATATGAATAAACATTAATTACGATGAGGTACAAATAATATGAATAAACATTAATTACGATGAGGTACAAATGATATGAATAAACATTAATTACGATGAGGTACAAATAATATGCATAAACATTAATTACGATGACGTACAAATGATATAAATAAACATTAATTACGATGAGGTACAAATAATATGAATAAACATTAATTACGATGAGGTACAAATGATATGAATAAACATTAATTACGATGAGGTACAAATAATATGAATAAACATTAATTACGATGAGGTACAAATGATACGAATAAACATTAATTACGATGAGGTACAAATAATATGAATAAACATTAATTACGATGAGGTACAAATGATATGAATAAACATTAATTACGATGAGGTACAAATAATATGAATAAACATTAATTACGATGACGTACAAATGATATGAATAAACAGTAATTAAGATGACGTACAAATGATATGAATAAACATTAATTACGATGAGGTACAAATGATATGAATAAACATTAATTACGATGAGGTACAAATGATATGAATAAACATTAATTACGATGACGTACAAATAATATGAATAAACATTAATTACGATGAGGTACAAATGATATGAATAAACATTAATTACGATGAGGTACAAATGATATGAATAAACATTAATTACGATGAGGTACAAATGATATGAATAAACATTAATTACGATGAGGTACAAATGATATGAATAAACATTACTTACGATGAGGTACACATAATATGAATAAACATTAATAACGATGACGTACAAATGATATGAATAAACATTAATTACGATGAGGTACAAATAATATGCATAAACATTAATTACGATGACGTACAAATGATATGAATAAACATTAATTACGATGAGGTACAAATGATATGAATAAACATTAATTACGATGAGGTACAAATGATATGAATAAACATTAATTACGATGAGGTACAAATAATATGAATAAACATTAATTACGATGAGGTACAAATAATATGAATAAACATTAATTACGATGAGGTATAAATGATATGAATAAACATTACATACGATGAGGTACAAATAATATGAATAAACATTCATTACGATGAGGTACAAATGATACGAATAAACATTAATTACGATGAGGTACAAATGATATGAATAAACATTCATTACGATGAGGTACAAATGATATGAATAAACATTAATTACGATGAGGTACAAATGATATGAATAAACATTAATTACGATGACGTACAAATGATATGAATAAACATTAATTACGATGACGTACAAATGATATGAATAAACATTAATTACGATGAGGTACAAATAATATGAATAAACATTAATTACGATGAGGTACAAATAATATGAATAAACATTAATTACGATGAGGTACAAATGATATGAATAAACATTAATTACGATGAGGTACAAATGATACGAATAAACATTAATTACGATGAGGTACAAATGATATGAATAAACATTAATTACGATGAGGTACAAATAATATGAATAAACATTAATTACGATGAGGTACAAATGATATGAATAAACATTAATTACGATGAGGTACAAATAATATGAATAAACATTAATTACGATGAGTTACAAATGATATGAATAAACATTAATTACGATGAGGTACAAATAATATGAATAAACATTAATTACGATGACGTACAAATGATATGAATAAACATTAATTACGATGACGTACAAATGATATGAATAAACATTAATTACGATGAGGTACAAATGATATGAATAAATATTAATTACGATGAGGTACAAATAATATGAATAAACATTAATTACGATGAGGTACAAATGATATGAATAAACATTAATTACGATGAGATACAAATAATATGAATAAACATTAATTACGATGAGGCACAAATAATATGAATCATTAATCTAAAAAAATCAGAACTGTAAAAAAAAATAATTTTGTGTTTGACTTTGCAGAACATGATTGAAGTTTGCAAACGGAAAGAAAAAACAATAACATCAATGTTTGGTGCATTTTGTTCATAGCTAGTATCTTCAGACAACCTTATCTAGTAGTTGCAGGTTCTCTAACATGTATTACCACAACGGGGCTGAGTGAATCTGAGAGCAATGGTTACTAAAAAGCAACTCCACATTCCTCACGGCTTCTAAATTGTGCTTTCTCACTGGATCTTTTCAAGGGATCCGGGAAGTTTTAATATTAGGAGGGAGTTGGAGTCTTATACTTTGTCGTGAATTTTTTCTTACTTTGTCTTTATTTCATCTTTTTGTTTATTTATTTTTCTATTAAGGACTTTTTTCATTTTTGTTGTTTTTCTTAATTTTACTGTTTTACTGTTATTTTCTAACTTTTTATTTTTATTTCTTTTTCATCCAATCAGTATTTGTTTTATTTTCTTTCTTGATTTTCATCCATAACTCATATTTTTTTAATTTATTATTTTTCTTCTTTATCTACCTAAGACCATCCCTTTTCGTTATTTCCTTCTTACTTTACACACACTTTCTTCCATCAAACATTTGCTTTTATCTTTTTCCATTTATTTACTCCTCTTCACTCTATCTGTGTCTAAAGCTAAACGAAAATTCTATGAACAGAGTGGAATAAAATACCTTACGACTGCTTCCCGGCTGACAATAGCAAAGCTGTGTCAAGTCTAATGTGAATAATTTCTTGCTGAGCCATCCTATTAAATGATCTTACTCTACCTAAGTTCCACCTTAACTAATCAGGTTGTTACACTGTCTATCTAACACTTAATCCTTATCCTTGACTGGGCTCTGGCCTTGTTAAGCGATGAATTCTAAGTAAAAAATCATTCATTCTATATAACATTTGTATTTATTGCTTTACTTTCATTATGTATTTGTACGTATTTATATTTTGTTACTAATCATTCTTTAAAGTAAAAAAAATCGCTTTTCTATTATTTCTTTTTCTATTTCACATTGTTCTCTATTTATTTAATTTTACTCTATTTTATTTCCGTTTTTTTTTTTTTATTTATTTTTGATCCAAGAATTTTTTTTCGGACATATCTATTCTTTATCTCTCTTGGTCTCTCTATGTCTCTATCTATCCGTTCTAATTTTCTTTAGAAAAACGACTCAGTCGATCCGGCTGAAAATTTGCATGGAACTTTGTTATGACATAGTGCAGCAGCTAAATATTATGGTATCCATTCGACGCAAAGGTATGAATTAATAGGAAGTAGTGTTAAATGCAAAAATGAAAACAAATTGAACCATATATAGCCATCAATTTGGCATAAAGCACTTCAAATAATTCAACGGGTTATAACGTTTTCTCGTTTGTAATAGACTAAAAAGTCTAATACACATGACGACACGATGAAACGATAGTTAGCATGGCGATGGTTAAATGAGGAACGTTTGAAAAATTCTTTTAACGACATTTTCTCCTTTTTTATCACTTTTTCTATTATTTATTTTTCTTACATTTTCTTACATTTTCTCAAATATTTCTCCATTTTACTAAAATTTGTCTTTTCCTCTTTTGTAATGTGTTTCCCTTTTTCATTTTTAATTTGGTAGCATATTTTCCTTCCTTTCTCGCGTAAATTAGATTTATTTTTCTTACATTTTTCTCTTTTCCTTCCTTTCTCAAATAAGAATTTATTTTTCTTACATTTTTTCTAATCCTTCGTGTTATCATACATCTATTGAAGCTTAACCTCAACTCCATTCCTTACACAGTCGTATTGCATCTACATCGAGCAAGTCACGTGATATGACGTCTAGAGTAATCACAGCCAAATCGCCAACAAACTCACACACGCATCACCTACTGCAAAGAGTATAACCTCTCTTGTTAATGTAACAATATACAGAGAACACGAGCTGGCGAGGTAGGTGCGTAACCAGATCACAAGTCTATAAATACGAACTGTTTTATTGGTTCTCCGCTATTGATGGCCGATGGTGGTGCACAAAGGCTGACAGGAAACTTAAACACAGGAAATGGCGGCCATATTGTTTGTGGATAAAGGACTTTGTGTCGACCATTGTGGAGCTGACGTTGCAGATTATGGTGATTATTAACGGATTTGTTTTCACTTTACGTCTTATTGGTCGGTTGGTTAAAAGAGAAAATGGAAATAGACTACATTCAAAGTGACTACGCATCGACTTAGGCAATTTGCTTTTGAGAATTATAATTTAAGCGATCGCTTTTAATCCAAATATATTTAGTTTGTAAACGAGATCATTAATCTTGTTGTTGTTGTTGTTGTTGTTATTATTATTATTAATAATATTATTATTATTATTATTTTATGCAAATCTTCACTAAATAATGAACTAATAAGAGCTAAAGATGATTATCGAAAATACAGGAGATTCTACTGACCTTAGTCTTTAAAAGACCAAGGTTAAAAGTAGGGTTACATAGTCGGAAGGAAGATAGCGCCACGAGTGGTTTTTGTCAAGAATCTCAATGGCTAGAAAACGCTATTACAATGAAGTATCAAAACAGCGAATTGATAGAAACCACTAGACCAACGAGTTAAACCAATTTTGAAAACCACATGCCGCTCTAATATTTAGAGAAAAGACTAGAAAACATCACGTCTTTGAGAGAAGCGTAGCAGAGGAGATAAGGTGAAGCTGATTATATGCAGCTTCGTTTGTGCACCTTATTAAGAACCCTCTGATGGGGCAGAGATTAACCAGCAAAAAATATTACGAGATACTAAACGAACAATGGATCTAATATGGACTAATTTCACAGCCAATAAAGATTTGATGAGAGAGAAAGACCAGGAAGTGTCAGAGTCGATTTTTCTTCAAGATCAGAACCATCTATTAGAAAATCAGGAAGGAACGAGACACACCTGCAATTGAAAGACACAAGCTGAATTATAACAGGATAAAATAGAAGAAGCTATTTCGTATCCTAATCTAGAATTGAACCCAAGTAAACTTCTAGATTTGCTGCATATTTCGTCCGACCTGGATGAGATGTATGAGAAGTAACTCCAGAATAGAGAGTGATATCATCAGCATAGGTGTTTATTTTCTGAAAGATCATTAATATATAGAGAGAATTAAGTTGAACAGAGCCTCGAGGAACATCATTGATAAGAAAAGAGAATGAATTGACACCATCCAGAGTTACTCGGCATCTTCCATCAGAATAAAAGACCTAAAAATGTCAAGGATCGGAATGCACACTCTGCCGAACACCTTCGAAATATCAATTGCAGTGAGCGTACCTTCTCTTCTATTATCGATAAACAGTAACAACAGTTAAAAGATCAGTTGTTGGATGCCAACAATGTAAGCCATACTGAACATCACTAAAGTCACCTGGATTTTACCAAAAATCAACAAGCTTGTTGTTGACAACGTTTCAAAACCTTTGTTAATAACAGAAATGATGCAAAGAGGTCGATACTTAATTAGGTCAGACCGATCACCAGCATTTTTAAAGAAAAGTACAAGAGAGAACTCTTTTCAAAAAGGAGAGAAATACGATTATGATAAACAGAAATTGAATAATTTTGAGAGAAGAGAAGAAATTTCAGGAACACAAAGTTTGAGAATGACATAAAAAATTGAAATCTTAGTTAAGATCCGCAAGAACTCTATCAATCATTTTTCGTGTGATAATCATAGAATCACGAAACGTACCAGTTTTTAAAGGAAAATCAAACAAAAATCAGCAGCAGAACTATCAATTAAAGAATTGTCAGCAAAAAGACTAGCAACGAGATCATCTTTACTCTTAGAAGATGAAATGACCTGAAGGTAAATTAAAATTTAATAGAGGAAGAATAAAAGACTTCACACTACTAATCACACCATTATAGATCCTAGACAAATCACGAGAACTAACCTTTTGAGATGAAACAGTCACAAATTCTTTGATAGTAGTTGGACTTAGCTCCAGAAATTGCTCTCTTGCAGGCATTGCTAGCTCTTCTGTAGGATAGTTTAGAATCACCTTGACGATATTGATTAAAGTATTTATTAGGTGGGAAATAACAAAATCAAAAACCAATGAAACTAAAGAAGAACGAATGTAGTTTACAATAACGAATGAAGGTGTTGATTCAAAAAACAAACAAACAAACAAAGTCATTTAATTACTTTGTAGCATAATTCACAGATATACAAAGGATAGAACTCCAGATAAAGTCGTGTAGAAATCTGCAAAATTCATCCCAATCAACTTTCCTGTAGTTAAATGTCTTTATACGGAAGGGACGATTAATTAAAGACTTAACAAAAAATCAATCTCAACATCAACACCATGATAAGAAGAACCCAATAGACGAGGAGAAGAAAACAGAAAGTTCCAGAACAAAAGTGAGAAAAAGATCAACCAAGGATGATTGATGAATATTATTATCAGGAAAACGTGTCGGAAAATGACAATTTGGCACAAGTCATGAGACAGAAATGTAAAAACAGATTTCACCAGCTATAGCTGTGTGAGTATAGACAGAACAAAGATGGAGATTGATAGATGAAGTTTCAGTGTACTCTATAGTACATTGAAACTCCATCTATCAATAATGCTGCTAGATATAGCATCAACAACCCAGCAGTCATCATCATCAGGTGAACTATATAAAAAGAATAAATAGAAAGTAGAGTGCAGCAAAGAAAATTTAAGACAGATAAAAGAGCACCCATGAAATTCAAGAGTGGAAGAACGTGAATTGGTGAGATTCTTGTGAAAATGATGTTAATGAGTAGAAGAATCTAAGCAATAGGCAAATAACAATCCACATATAAATTTTCGATTGACAAACTTATATTAGACTCACGAAGAGTAATAGGATGAGAAGATTTGCAAAAAGAGTAAAGACTAGACGTCGGAAAAGTTAGTTCTGAAACATTTAATATTAGTATAGGAAATAGTAAGAGGATTTTTGTGAGGATTAGTAGAAGGCATGATAATAAAAAGGGAGGGGCAAATTAAAATTGAAACAGAATCCACCACCAGCATTCGATCCCCTGGATTCCAAACAGGTTGGATTAAAAAAAGCCTTTCAAAAGTTCAGAAGAATAATAGGCTGGCCGAAAAAATATGTATCCCTATTATTATTATTATTATTATTATTATTATTATTATTATTATTATTATTATGCTTATTATTATTATTATTATTATTATTATTATTATTATTATTATTATTATTATTTTGCTTATTATTATTATTATTATTATGCTTATTATTATTATTATTATGCTTATTATTATTATTATTATTATTATGCTTATTATTATTATTATTATTATTATGCTTATTATTATTATTATTATTATTATTATTATTATTGGCTCACATGGAGCTTTCCTACAAGTCAACAAACGATCTGACTGGAAACCTGTGGTGTTCTCTGGAAGTTGAGTGACAACAAGTCTTCCCAGACGTCCAGCTATCTCCAACTCCTTTGATAGCATTTGCAAATGAATTTGCGTCATCGCAACAGCCTCTTACCATTGATTTCTCGCTGGCAGTGGCCATTGATTTATACTGGAATTTGAGTAGCACTAAGCCTCCCCAAAGGTCCCAGTTCTCTTCGCGTTTGTCCATCCGAGGTCTGGCCTCCTCTCTCCTCGGTCTTTCAGTCCTCCTTGACCCTTTTTGGCTCTTTGGTATCACTTTTCTATTAGGAGGAACGGTGATATGACAGTGGGGGGATGCATGATGGGGTGTAGAACTTGCAGATATGCAGCTTCGGTGTTCTTCTTTCAACGCTTCTTCTTCTTCTTCTTCTTCTTCTTCTTATTATTATTATTGTTGTTGTTGTTGTTGTTGTTGTTGTCATTATTTTTTTGGACTCTTTAGGAGTTTTCTTACGAGTATATTATCAGTCATAACAATTTTTCCTGAATTCTAAATAACAAAAATCTCCACATGTTTCCAGTATTCTCTGACTGTATTGAAACTGTTATAAATTACATCACAACACTTGTTTACTCTTAATTTATCGCTGTTTCCTCTGGAGCTTTACTGGGAATGCCAATACTATTTTCACTCAGATGATGTTTTTTTTCATTCTACTTGAAACTTCACGGACATTTTGTGTGGTGCGAACGGAGGTTGGTGCTACTAGATTATTTGGTGTTATTATTATTATTATTATTATTATTATTATTATTATATACTGAAAAAATAGACACGTATAATCATACAGATGTGAATATACAGACAGAAAGAGAACAAAATGAAAACAAAACGAAAACAAACCATTAGATAAGCATTATAATAAAGTTAAACAGGACTATGATGATGAAAAGAAATATACATTTTTTCCTTTCATTAAACCCTAACAAGGCATATCGACACTTGGACGTGAGGGGCTACTATTTGAGACCATGCCTAGGAAATGTTGACAAGATGTTGCTTTACGTTACATTTAAACTTCTGCATATCAGTACAGTCAGAGAAGCATGTAGCAGGAAGGGAATTCCAAAGTCTAACTGTTCGAGGGAAGAAACTATTAGAGTAGAAAGCTTTCTGGCATTTGAAGATCTCAACAGTGAAGGGGTGTGATTTTGATACTAAGCGGATTAGTCGAAAGATTTGTACGTCGAGAGAGCATAAGTGCAACGACTCATCAGAGTAAATTCCATTAAAATATTTGTAAAACATTCCATTAAAATATTTGTAAAACATTCCATTAAAATATTTGTAAAACATTCCATTAAAATATTTGGAAAACATTTCATTAAAATATTTGTCAAACATGCCATTAAAATATTTGTAAAACAGGCACAGAGATGCAATATTGCAGCGATAGGACATGGGTTGGATCTTAGTTGAGAAACATTTAAATAAAAATAAAAATTAAATAAAATAAAAAGGGATGATGTACAACAACTTTAGCAACTATCGATCAACAAAACGAAACATAAGTTAAGATATTAAGAATTCGACGAAAACTTTAGGTTTAGAAAACTTAATCTAATTCAGTCGTCAGAATGTGAAAATAATAAAAAGTAAAAAAAAAAAAATAAATAAATAAAAAGAAACGCAGACGAAAAAAAATGTGAAAACTGAAAACAATGAATGTATAACAAAAAGCGGAAACAACGAACTTTGAAATTCACGAAAATAACGTGATAACACGATTTTACGATTTCGTCTTTTTGGAAGCAAACTGAAAGCACAATAGCCATAAGAAAGAAGATACAAACGAAACAGAATAAGAGAATAACGGTCAGGAGAAGGATGAAAAAAAAATGTAATAAAAATAAACAAGTTTTAAAAAAGACTAACATTATTTGAAAACGTCAAGAAGAAAAATAAATCATCTGAAGAAAATTCACTCAAAATCGATACTAATGAAATCAACCTTAATTTTGTATCTGTTTATTCTATTATGTGCTGCACAAATCAAAATGGCTGCTGTTATTTCAGAATTTATTCAAGGAGGTTGCGTTTAAAACCGTGTATTTCATGTATGGAACGCACTGGCTGCGATGAGGACTTTCGTAATTATTTAAATCCGCATATCAAGCCACAGTTTTAAGGCTGGAATACGTAATGTAGAAAACTTGAATGCCCACTCGAGTGTTCAAGGTATCTCTTGATAGGGGGTTGTCAGGACAACTAATATGAGGACACTACAAACTACAAGTAGACCTATATCTTTTCTGTAACTTCTCCCTTACAGACGTAATGTTACTACTCTCAGTTTTTCTATAAATATTATGACGGTATGTGTTCTTAAGAATTGTTTTATTTATTTCCTGCTTCTTTTGTTCCGGCACGTTTATCTCGTTGGTTAAGTGGTCTTCATCGTTGTTTTTTTATATCTGATTGTAATACAGTTCCTTATATCAGTAGCTTCTTACCAAGAAACAGAGGCTTGTGAAATGCCCTTCCTGCTGAATTTTCCCCACATACATAATTTCAAGATTAAGATCAAAATACATCTTTTGTTTTTGCGATACTCATCTTTCTTCCGTGTTAGCTCCTTACATTAAGTGGCTTCGTGCCTTATATGGAGCTATTTCCATAAAAAACAATATTACGAAAAGATTGAAAATTATGATTAATTAAAATAATAGTTTTATATATATTTTTTTTACATTCGATTTGAAAAAGACCACGTTTCAATTTGTTGGTGAGAAATCTCGTGGTAGGATTTCCCATGGATGAGATGTTGTTCCAAGAAAAATCTGATCTTAGGCACACGGAAGGAAGAAAAGATATCTTATCATTTGTAATAAAAAGCAAAGTTTTAGTTGTAAACGTTTGTTCGAGCATGCCTTCCTACTACCACGTTTTTTTAAATTTTTGTTCAATAGACACATCCAAACACCCGGGCAACGCCGGGCTGAAATGCTAGTACATATATATATATATATATATATATATATATATATATATATATATATATATATATATATATATATATATATATATATATATATATAAGGTTATTTATAGCAACTTTGTAATGTATTATTCTTTATTATTAGCCGGTTTCTATCTATCTATCTATCTATCTATCTATCTTTCTATCTATCTTGTTTTCTCTATTGATTTGTATTATTTTACATTCGCACACACACATATACATGCATATTTCCTATACTCAATTTATCTATGAATAACATGATTTATTTTTATACGAATTATTTATTCTAATAAAAATCAATAGATTAATTAAAACTTTCAAACAACATAAAATTACCTTCGCGTAAATATTTTTACAATAATTTTTCATTGACATTCAAAGATCAAATCAAATGTATATGGAAATACGAAAACTTGTCAAGCGTACACATTGAATGGACGCATCTTGTTAAAGAATGCGTAGTAATACGTATTATATATATTATCCGTTATTTAGATGTTTCAATGAAAAAAAGTATTTTAGTAGTGTATAAATACACACGCACAAATATATATATATATATATATATATATATATATATATATATATATATATATTAAGTCATAAAATATATATGGCGATTAAGCTACACAGAATATTCCGCGTTTCATCCACGATAGGATTCATCAGGTTATCATTTCTATCTACAAGGTATGTAACAATTTATATTAATGCATTTCATTTAAGTCAAGTATATTATTAAATTTGACATTTCTGTTTAATCTGTTGTGGTATTATGATACCTCTCCTCTCTCTGTATATCCTTATCAATCTACCTATCCTTAATAATATATATATATATATATATGTGTGTGTGTGTGTGTATATATATATGTATATATAAATATATATATATATCGTGAATGAAACGCAGAATATTCTGTGTAGCTTAATCGCCATATATATTTTATAACGTAGTACCTAGCTCTACCTACGCATTGAGCACTGTTGAAGTAAATACTTAAAGTTTACGCATAAATTTATACATTTGTATATTTATTTATGTGATTAAATGAAGTAGTTATATATATATATATATATATATATATATATATATATATATATATATATGCATATATAGTATGGGCATTCTTAAAGTTCAACCTATAAGGTTTTCTCAGTTATTTATTACTTTTTAAACGGTATCCATTACAATACTGTTTATTATTTCGACTAATTCGTAATTAAAAAGGAACATCAAAATGCATCGATTACATTGTTCAAAATGGTGTTTTTATAAGTTTTAAGGTATATATATATATATATATATATATACATGTATATATATATATGTATATATACGTTTCAAAAAATTATATATGTGTATATCTATATCTACATACATAATACATACATACATAAGTGATGATGACTTCAACGTCTTGTCAGACGAGCGCCACTCCCTCAGTCACTGAAAGTCCATGTGCAGGAAGATGACATTTTTAGTCCTGCCAATGGCTTGCACACCCTCAAACAGACATGACACTTTAGACGGTCATTGATATATATATATGTATATATATATATATATATATATATATATATATATACAATATACGTTCGTATATACACATACATACACCTACACAAATATATATATACATACACACATATATACATATATACATACGCAAACATACACATACACACATATATACATACATATGCATACACACATGCATAATACATATCCATATATACACATACACATATACACATACATACACACATATACGCATACATATACATACACATATATACATATATACATACATACACATATACCTACATATACCTACATATACATACACATGCATATATATATATATATATATATATATATATATATATATATATATATATATGTATATATGATGATTGCTGCATCTTTCTAGTATTATTCAAATGCATGGTTATTCGCCGGGACAATGTTGGTGCTGTATGCCCAATTATTTTCGGAGTTACGTTCTCTCATAGAAGAATATAGGCGAATAACCATGCATCTCTATAATACTAGTTCTATATATAAACATTTGATAAAAGAACATAACTGTCCCCCTCCAATCTTAGAAAGGTCCTCGTTGACAACATAAAAATTATACAACATGAAAATAATAGTGTTAGTTCTTATCTATATTTTTCAATTCTGAAACCTATCACCCTAATCTAAATTCAATAAAAATCGAATTCAAAACTTATAAAAACGAAGTGTTCAAAACTAAATCAAAATACGATTACATACATGACTATTATTGGAGAAGATCTTACTATATTCAGCCTGAAATCTAATACGCTAATTATGCATCAGATATTCCTATTATAATATAGATTTTTGATAATAGCTTTATTCTGGCATAAGGTTATCATTTAATCTTATATTAATTTCAGTCATATGAATACGTGCACTATTAAATCATTAATACAACGTGTAACACAACTACATTCCTATATAGGTTTTAGCTAAATTTTTACTCTATAATTTTTCTATGTTTGAAGTAGGCCAGCATATATTCCATTCTATAAATACGGTTTACAATAATTTCTTGTTTCCAATTCTTGCCAGATGTCACTATGAAGTATATATTTCTTTGCTTTACTAGAATTGGCCATTTCAATACATATCGATTTTATTTAATTAATTCATTCATGTATCTATCTAAGGAAGTAGGATATGTATCGGATTTTACATTTTTTTCTGCATCTATCCTTGTTCTGGCAAATCCGATTTAGATCTTAGTATTATTTGTAGTAATTACTTCACATTTATATACCATATTACTAGTTAAGCACTTTTAATTTAATAGACAATTATTTTTATTTTTGCAATTACAATTATTTTCAGTTATACTATTGTTAATGTTGGCTTCGTTCTTAACTTGCGAGCGATTAGTCTTTTCGTATTTTTGTCTTATTATACTCTACTGTAGATGCTGCCACATTTTTGGTAGTGGAGAATAATGGTTTACTTGCATTTTTATTAAGGGATTTACCCAATCTCCTATCTTTAGGAAAGTTCCTAACGATAATGCTATAAAAATGTTTGGAATATGCTTACTATAAGGTGGATTAAACAATATCGCAGATCGTCTTCTGTTATTTTATTTTTTTAGTTTTATTGCTTGTATTAGGTGGTATAGAATTACTACATTGGACCCAATATACAAGTAATTCGATTTCAGTTGTATTGCTACGTGACTTATTGCTATTTTTCTCCAAATTTATTTTATTGTATGATATGCAACGATCTTGGTTAATACTAGGAACTTAGTCTTAATTAAATTCATTATTTGATATATTAAAACTAATTTTATCTTTGTATCCTGATCTAGTGAGTCATAATAGTATGAGATATGTTTTATTAAAAAGATGTTCATTATTTGATAATTTAATTCCTTTAAAAATAGAAGAAACAATATCATTTTGACACAAGGTAAATGGTTAGAATTATTATTTATATACAATAAATTATGGTTCGGTTTATAATAAGGCTCATATGTGTTGTTAACTCAAGCCAATATACAGAAAATTAACCTTACTACGGTTAATGTCTATAGATACATCTAAATTTATTTTTCAAAAGAAATTGAGTAGTCTTTTTCATTTCATCCAGGTTCTCCAGGTTAGAATTAATACAAAAGAAGACATCGTCCCTATGTATCCACTCTACTAATTCAGAATAGTATTTATACAAATCCTTTGGTATATACAATCTCACTTTGTCATTAACTGGTGCCGGGACTGGCGCTTCATAATAACATCGAAATTATTAATTCTTCCTGATCCATAGTTTATTATTATATGAAATTTATGTAAGCCTGTCAGCCTAATATGTTCAATTCTTTAGTTTGTTACATCAGCCTCATCTAGCCATGTTGAGAGCCTTATCTAATAGAGAAAGAATCATAGATATGGAACACTTTGTTTTTCGAGGAATATATTAACTGCCCCTGATGAGTTGTTATATGTTCTTACGCCATTCAACTAAACATGTGTAAGATAAAATAAAATATGAAAAGAATATATACACGCACACACACACACACACACACACACACACACATATATATATATGTGTTTTTTGGAATGCAAATACATATATATATATATGTATGTATATATATATATATGTATATATATATAGCTTTCTTTATCTGCTTAGGATTGGCTTATAAATATTGATGGAAATATTTATTTAGACTTTAGTTTTAAGGTATTATACAATCTGTAATTCTACGGCAATTTAGCATTTCATTTAATCTTATATATATATATATATATATATATATATATATATATATATATATGTATATATATATATATGGTTATATTCATTCACATACGGTATTGTTTCGCTGTTTCACAGCTCATCAGTGCGGCTAGACAAGTAACTACCTCAAGCCAGGATCGAAACTCCACGCCCAAATGACAGTCTAACCGTTCTAACCGTTCTAACCGTTGCGCTATTCGGCTGCTGCTATTTGGCAGTGAATTAACAATGTTTTGACATTGTCTAAATACCTAAGCCCAATTTGTTTACACAAAGAGCATTGCTTTTTTTCACCTTTCTTCAAACTAAACCTTACCTGTAACTCCAAAATCCTAATGGAAATCTATCTGTAAATAAATAACCCCTTTTTTCTTGAACGCTAACAATCTACTCCTTCCCACCTATCCGCCACTAAACTCCCGCATTGCACCGCATTTGTAGTGGAATCGCTAACTTCCAGCCCCTAACCCTCACATGCAAACTGTTTTAATAGCCATCACTAAACATCTATACATTTCTACCTCTAAGGCATGCATTACAGCTCATTCCTATCCAGTAAGGGATTTAACAGCCTAAGCACTCAGAGGCAGGTATTTAACAGCCAAAGTACTCAGAAGCAAAGCGATCTGCATTACATAACTGTCTCCTCGAGAGTTTTGTAACGATTAATATGAAATTGAACTGACACTCCTTATTATGCAAAATGTCCCATGACTCTTACTTCAAAATACCTACAACTTCAACTCTATTCGCACCTACTGAAAACCTGCTCATATATCTATTCACCTAATTACGCATGACTCAAAACTTGCTGTTTTATCCATACTATATGTAACTTACATCTTAACCCTCCTATCATCTAAAATAGTCTGGGCACAACTCGTAGCTCAATTCTTAATACCTACTCATACTGTAACACTATCCTAGACCTAAGCTAACATAAATAAAATAAATAAAAAGGGTAGAACTCAAACCACATTATCTCCTCCCTAACAAGCCTTCTTACAATCATAGATGCTTACACTGCATGAACTGCATGAACTCCACTCACCCCCTTTATCCATTAACAATTAAATAGCAATGTCCCTAAATAACTTTGAGGAGTGTAACCAATCAGCAGAGATATAACCCCCACAAACTAACCCAGTAACACTAACTAACCACGCGGGGTCGCAGAAATACCTGGATTAGAACCTAGGCGCGGAGAAAACCCTCTCAGTGCTAACGGACCAAGTAGGTCTTCCCAGATCATCCGTCTAGGAGAAGGAAAATTCTGAAACTAAACCAAAGGTGAGGGAGGCCTCTTCAGTCTTGGATGACAACCTACTAGAGCTGGTGACTCAAGCAAATTACCGGTATGCAAACCTAAACTGCTTAAGGAGTAGATAGGTTCTGTCTATCGCCCGGCTTCCATACTCCTTCTTTGCCTATTAGTCAAGCGCAGAGACACTATCTCAGTGATTCGACAGAAACACCCAGCGGTAGATCTTGTTTCCTGGCTAGGGCAACGAACGCCGTTTTTCCGCATTCCCAGCACACCCACCCCTCAAAACTGGACATTTGGGAGTGCTTGAGTATGATATATGCCTGAGCAATTAGATTGGGTTGACCTTCTTCTAATGGGTTGAGGGTACCGGATTGACAGTTCCTGGCTGCTGTTCCCGACTGATAGTACAGGAGCCCTAACTCTTTGGTAGCGCTTAGAGCGACTGTTCCATCAACAGTTGAATAATATCGGGTTGTTTGTAGTGCCATGACGCGCATGGAAAGGGACCCTGCACTCATCCCCGGTGGGCTTTCCTGAGGCCACAATCCTACTTGGAGAAAGGTCAGCTGATGGTTTACTTGTGATGCATGTCTGATGCTCTGCATAACCTTTTGTTTAGCTCCCCTTACCTGAACCGAGACTCTTTAAAAAATATGATGACTGTACAATCTAAAAATAAGCTTAAACCAGGCTTAGGGACAAACAAATTCAACTTGCCGCCTTCCTTGAGGCTTGCATTCATAAATATCAGTGGGCTTAGAACTAATTTAGCTGATGTTGCATTTCTCTTAACAAATACCCCAGATATCTTAGCACTAAGTGAGACTAACCTACATTCCTCCATCCCCTCTAACCACTTTAACATGCCTGGATATCTCCCACTCTACCGTAAGGACTCTGACAGACACATGCACGGACTTGGAGTTTACATTCGTAATACCCCCCCCTGACTAGAGAAACACACCTAGAAACAGATGATCAAGCCTTTATGTGCTTTATACTAAACATGCAACACAATATTAGCTACTATTATTTTCTCTACCGCTCTCCCTCGACTCAGGACTGCACCATAATAAACAAAGTCTCTGACAGCATAGACACGGCACTGTCCCTCGACACTAGCGCACAAATACATGTATTTGGTGACTTTAATGTCCACCACAAAAACTGGCTTGGATTCTCTACTTACACAGATGCAGCGGGCAGCAAAACTCATGGCTTCACTATATCTCACTTCCTATCACAAATGGTTACGTTTCCAACCCGTTTCCCTGACCACGCATCACTTCTAGATCTGTTTTTGACCACAGTTCCCGATGACTTCATAACGAAGGCCCACAGCCCACTCGGGAACGCTAATCATGCAGTGATAATGGTTGAAATCGCCCTAAACTCTAGAGCCAAAACTGAAGAGCCGGTGCTCAAAACAACGAGATATTATAAAAAGGCTGACTGGGAAGCCATCAGGGAACTAATCAGAGATGCCCCATGGAGAAATATTTTTTCTCTCCCTGCTGAACAGTGTGCAAACGAGACCACTGACTGGTTCAAAACTGCAATCGAAGCGCATGTTCCCATGCGGAAATTTTATAGTAAGCCCCACTCTCCCCAATGGTTTTCGTCGACTTGCGCAACTGCCATTGCTCAAAAGAAGCATGCATACCGTAGGTTTAACCGACATAAGTCCAGTTCAAACAGACTGAAGTATATTGAAGCTAAAAATAACGTTAAGAAAGAAATAGCGACAGCTAAGAGAGAATTTACGGAAACCACTAAAGAGCGCATCGAAGCACAAAAACTAGGAACTCGAGACTTCTGGAAAATCTACAATAGTGTAGTAAATAATGGGCAATCAACAATTCTCCGACTAACCAACAATCACGAGGTTGTCTCCTCAGCAACCGACAAGGCTAATATGCTTGCCAGTCGGTTTGCCTCAAACACCACACTGGACCCTTCCAACCACCCCCTACCTGACTTTCCTATCCGAACAGAAGCCACGCTATACGATCTGAAAACTACCTCTGCTCAGGTGCATGCTATCATAAAAAACCTTGACACTTCAAAAGCATGTGGACCCGATCTTATCCCAGCTGTGCTATTAAAAAAGTGCTCAGCCGAAGTAGCTCCAGTTCTCTCCAAACTCTACAACAAATGCCTTAATGAAGCTTGCTTTCCGGGCTGTTGGAAAACTGCTTCTGTTGTACCAGTATTCAAGAATTCTGGCGAAAGGACTGACCCGTCAAATTATCGCCCCATTAGCCTCCTCCCACTTTTTGCCAAAATATTTGAGACCATAATTAACCATGCTCTAGTCCATCACCTTACAGATGCTAAACTTCTGACTGACAAACAATATGGGTTTAGACAAACCCGTTCCACAGCAGACATCCTAACTGTAATCTCTGAACGTATATACCATTCACTGGACAAAGCGGGGGAGGGCAGAGCGGTAGCTCTAGATATATCTAAGGCTTTTGACAGGGTATGGCATGAGGGTCTCCTCAGGAAAATTAGATAATACGATATATCTGGTAGATTACTTAACATAATAAAATCCTTCTTAGATAAGAGAAAAATCCAGATTGTCCTCGACGGTCGTACATCTAAACAATATGATATAAATGCGGGAGTGCCCCAGGGTTCTATCCTTGGACCTCTACTGTTCCTGATATTCAGAAATGACCTCCCCGACAAAATTGCCTCTGAGATGGGTATATATGCTGATGACACTACACTCTATGGCAGGCACGACAGGAAGACGAATGAACACATAATTAAAGAAATGGCAGAAACACTAGAGGAAGACCTCCAATCTGTAGTGGAATGGGTGGAATGGAGACAAAAGTGGTTGGTCGCGTTCAATGCTGCCAAGACTAAACTAGTTTAATTCAATAATTACAAGAAACCCTCTCTACCACCTATAGCAATGGCCAACGACTCTTTATCTGAGAGTCCATCTTTCAAACTCCTTGGCCTAACGTTCACAGGAAACATGAGTTGGAACAATTACATTGAAGGCATTGACAGGGCCGCTGCAAGAAAGGTGGGCTCTCTCTACCGTGCTAGACAACTACTAACACCCGAAAGTACCCTGTACCTCTATAAGGCCACCATTCGCCCATGTATGGAGTATTGCTGTCACATCTGGGCTGGTGCATCTGCTACTAGTCTCTCGCTCCTTGACAAGGTTCAAAAGAGAGTCGCAAACCTGATAGGCCCTGAACTGGCATCTAGGCTTCAGCTTCTGTCCCATCGACGAAATATTGCATTCCTCTGCCTTTTCTACAAGTATTTTAGTGGTGAATGCTCTGACGAACTGCAATCACTTGTGCTCCCACGACGTGAGCACCCTCGACAAACCCGACAGGCTGCTAAATCCCACCCCACACTGTAGAGATCCCTAGATGTAAAAGGTCTTTTTACTCCAATAGTTTCTTCCCCAGAACCGCTAGACTCTGGAATTCCATTCAAGGTCCCTGCTTCCCCAACAGTACTGACGTGCAGAAGTTCAAGTGTAACGTGAACCGACATCTTGCTGCCCAAATCCCTACATAGTACCCCAGTAGTTGTTGCCCCTGATGGTAGCCCCCTACACCAAAGTGGCAATTTGCCTTGTTTGGGGTGAAAATGTAAAAAAAAAAAAAAAAATAGGCTAATGGTAATTAGTGTATCACTTCCCAATATTCTCAACCCAAGATAGGAAGCATTATCGTCATCCACATACTGTACTCTTTCGCTGTTTTACAGCTCACCAGTTCAATCAGATGTACCAGCTTGTAGACGTTATCAAGTATCTGAGTGGCTATAAAGTGAGGTAAGAAACGTTTAAAATAAGTCAAATAGAAGACTATTTTACAGCTCAAATTTAATCATAATCTCGTTAAACGTGCCATTAATTACACCTTAGGAGACAACCCCTCTCACCTACCCAACACGTTTGACGGACACATGGACACTTAATTGATGCGAACCACTTAAGACTGTATTTCCTTTTCGCTTGTCTTTCTTTCTTTCTCTTACTTAAATCTGTCAGACAATACATATACTTAGATCCACCATAAGCATTTATACCAAACTGAAAATTTACGCACACCTTACATCTAGACACACGTAAATATCTACCGTATATTAAATATTTACATACACATATAATTGGGAACATTTAGCTATCGTATAAACACATTGATTAAATAATAACATTCGCATTCATATTACAAAAAAAAAACATGCTTATACCTTATAAGTAGAAAAATTAATACCTGCTACATTATTATACTAATTCATTATATAAGAGATAAGAAATTAAATGCGAGGCCGCGTCATAAACAATTAACTTCTCTCTTTGTGACTGGTCTTCTATTTTGTCAAAAACTGTATTAAAACCTTGATTACGAACGACAACACATGTGTATAATACATTATACACTCACTGGCAAGTGAAAACGTTGCTAGTGAGTGTATAAAGAAGACTTATGTATAATATCCTTAAGAGTTACTCTTATGGTATAATGTTAATAAAATTATGATATAATGTTAATAAAAATATGATATAATGTTAATAAAATTATGATATAATGTTAATAAAATTATGATAAAATGTTAATAAAATTATGGTATAATGTTAATAAAATTATGATAAAATGTTAATAAAAATATGATATAATGTTAATAAAATTATGATATAATGTTAATAAAATTATGATATAATGTTAATAAAATTATGATATAATGTTAATAAAAATATGATATAATGTTAATAAAATTATGATATAATGTTAATAAAAATATGATATAATGTTAATAAAATTATGATATAATGTTAATAAAAATATGATATAATGTTAATAAAATTATGGTATAATGTTAATAAAATTATGATAAAATGTTAATAAAAATATGATATAATGTTAATAAAATTATGATAAAATGTTAATAAAAATATGATATAATGTTAATAAAATTATGATATAATGTTAATAAAATTATGGTATAATGTTAATAAAATTATGATATAATGTTAATAAAATTATGGTATAATGTTAATAAAATTATGATATAATGTTAATAAAATTATGATATAATGTTAATAAAATTATGATATAATGTTAATAAAATTATGATATAATGTTAATAAAATTATGGTATAATGTTAATAAAATTATGATATAATGTTAATAAAATTATGGTATAATGTTAATAAAATTATGGTATAATGTTAATAAAATTATGGTATAATGTTAATAAAATTATGATATAATGTTAATAAAATTATGATATAATGTTAATAAAATTATGGTATAATGTTAATAAAATTATGATATAATGTTAATAAAATTATGGTATAATGTTAATAAAATTATGATATAATGTTAATAAAATTATGATATAATGTTAATAAAATTATGGTATAATGTAAATAAAATTATGGTATAATGTAAATAAAAGTATATAATAGGTACGGACAATTAATGGCTGCTTCAGTAGAGGGGCATGGTTGTTAACGTCGGTTAATCATAATAATTTTTTTAAATTTTCGAGTACTTTTTTTATTATATTTGAAAGATTATAGTTTAAAGTTAAGTTCTCAAAGACAAAAAAGGTGTGTGAAATATAAAATAATGGAATAATTTTATCTCAAATCTGAAAACTCCCAGATATCACGTAAAAATTCATCATGACAAAAATCGCGTTTACATTTTTCTGGCAAGAAAAATATAAGTTAAATACAATAAATGTACTTAACTTTTGCTAAAAATGTAATAATTATCGAAAAATGTATCACTGGTAGGAACAGGCATTGTTTATCGTACCCATAAAATCTCTGGCGGCAAAATTCAAATATGTATGGAATAACAATTTATGTCTTTATTTAACATTATTTCGGCATACAGGGCGATTTTTTTTGAGTCGCAGACCCTCCTTCCTACATTTTAAAAGAGTATTTCCATTTCAAAATCGTTAAAGTTATAAAATCATACTTGTTCTTCAAGAAATACTTACTAACACTTATTTATCTACTTAATGCATAAATATTATCTTTATATGATAACACATCCATGAATATTCGTATGAATAGAATTGAACAAGTTTGCATAAATTGTCTTGAATAGTTTTAAATTTTCTTAGATATATTTTCGCATCATATGAGATGCTTTCTCCATAATTTCTTTAAGTGATCAAAGTTTAGTTTAAAATATGGTTCTATTTATTTCACGTAAAATAATCTTTTTCTGTTAAGCTTAATTTTGAAATCACCTGTTTTTTTATATCTGTTACACTTATGTTTGAAAGACGTTCGATCTGCTGGTTCGCTCAATTCGTCGGCGTGCAATGCACAAGTTAAAAAAGTAATAGCTCAACTTAAAAATATCTACTCTAGTTTTGCGTGTATATTGATTTTTCTTTTGGCGTTCACAACTAAAATATTCATCGTATGTCCGAAGCTAATTACTACAAAAGATGAATTAAGTTATCAATATTTAATCACGTCAAGAGAATATTTTCTATATTTAGTGCTATTCATAAATGACTAAGCTTTCGCGTATTAATAGGTCGAGTTGTATAGAAGAACGATAACCGCACTAAATTAAACCTCACTTTCTGCTTCTACCAACATTGTTTCTATAGTCTGAGACATTTTCTCATCACTGAAATAAAAACTTACGATTGATGGTTGAAGTACCATTGCTTCACTATAAGTTCATCTTTGAACAAGTATTCTTTGACGACAGCCTGTGTCGCTAGAGATATAAGTATGGTTTTAATGTGAACTGAATAAAAATTTACCATCTTTTTTGTGTGCGCGCTAAACAAGACATATATTCATTGAAGTGTCAAATGCTATTTCGATATCGATCAGATTTATAGAGTCAACCTAGATGCGAGGTTTTTAATGAAATGTATAAAAAATATAAAATATAATAAAATATCTCTTCAGATTACATAGAACACTTTGCACTTTGTCAGGACCGGGAAAATAAGAAACCGGAAATAGATTCGGAAGACAAGTGTTCCGAGAAAATGAGAAAATTAAGAAGAGAAAATCTTAGAACCTGGGAACCTCTACAGTTAAGGGTGGGATTAGGTACTTGTTGTAGGGTTTGACGTATTTTTGATTTAGTGTCTACAAATGTGATATGTTTATTGGGACACATTCTATGGAAGTACATATGAAACAAGTACAAAGATTCAAAACTGCGGCGATGAAAGAAGCGCAACAACTTGGCACACGATGGGATACCTATTATGTAAGCAATTTTATTTTACACTTTGTTCAAAAGAAAGAAGCTAGTCGTTGATGTACAGACCTAGGTGTAGCAATAATACCCCATCCATGCTCCCATGAATGGTGAATTTGTTGATATATATGGTAACTAGAGGGTTTTACTGTTTCCTCATGTTTGTACCAAACTCATGGATAAAGTTTGCTTATAACATTTTTCAGCCGCTTTCTCGGCATAGAAAGCACGATAAAATGATCACTGGTTTCTAATTAACCAAATAAGGATTGGATGTTAACACGTTACATTAGAGTCTTTGTTTGAACGGTTATTTTTGAGTTAGAGGTGACCCAGACAGAAGTCAACGATCTCAGATTATTTCTGGGCGAAACATTTCTGTTTCTCGTATGGCAATAGTTCAAGCAGGAAGACTAGTTCAGGGCGCCAAACCAAATGGGAGGCAGCTGCATAAACAATTAACTTCTCTCTTTGTGACTGGTCTTCTATTTTGTCAAAAACTGTATTAAAACTTTGATTACGAACGACAACACATGTGTATAATACTTTATACACTCACTGGCAAGTGAAAATGTTGCTAGTGAGTGTATAAAGAAAACTTATGTATAATATCATTAAGAGTTACTCTTATGGTATAATGTTAATAAAAATATGATATAATGTTAATAAAAATATGATATAATGTTAATAAAATTATGATATAATGTTAATAAAATTATGATATAATGTTAATAAAATTATGATATAATGTTAATAAAATTATGATATAATGTTAATAAAAATATGATATAATGTTAATAAAAATATGATATAATGTTAATAAAAATATGATATAATATTAATAAAATTATGATATAATGTTAATAAAATTATGATATAATGTTAATAAAATTATGATATAATGTTAATAAAATTATGATATAATGTTAATAACATTATGATATAATGTTAATAACATTATGATATAATGTTAATAAAATTATGATATAATGTTCATAAAATTATGATATAATGTTAATAAAATTATGATATAATGTTCATAAAATTATGATACAATGTTAATAAAATTATGATATAATGTTAATAACATTATGATATAATGTTAATAAAATTATGATATAATGTTCATAAAATTATGATATAATGTTAATAAAATTATGGTATAATGTTAATAAAATTATGGTATAATGTTAATAAAATTATGATATAATGTTAATAAAATTATGATATAATGTTAATAAAATTATGATATAATGTTAATAAAATTATGATATAATGTTAATAAAATTATGATATAATGTTAATAAAATTATGATATAATGTTCATAAAATTATGATATAATGTTAATAAAATTATGGTATAATGTTAATAAAATTATGGTATAATGTTAATAAAATTATGATATAATGTTAATAAAATTATGGTATAATGTTAATAAAATTATGATATAATGTTAATAAAATTATGATATAATGTTAATAAAATTATGGTATAATGTTAATAAAATTATGATATAATGTTAATAAAATTATGGTATAATGTTAATAAAATTATGGTATAATGTTAATAAAATTATGATATAATGTTCATAAAATTATGGTATAATGTTAATAAAATTATGGTATAATGTTAATAAAATTATGATATAATGTTAATAAAATTATGATATAATGTTAATAAAATTATGATATAATGTTAATAAAATTATGATATAATGTTCATAAAATTATGATATAATGTTAATAAAATTATGGTATAATGTTAATAAAATTATGGTATAATGTTAATAAAATTATGATATAATGTTAATAAAATTATGGTATAATGTTAATAAAATTATGATATAATGTTAATAAAATTATGATATAATGTTAATACAATTATGGTATAATGTTAATAAAATTATGATATAATGTTAATAAAATTATGGTATAATGTTAATAAAATTATGGTATAATGTTAATAAAATTATGATATAATGTTAATAAAATTATGATATAATGTTAATAAAATTATGGTATAATGTTAATAAAATTATGATATAATGTTAATAAAATTATGGTATAATGTTAATAACATTATGATATAATGTTAATAAAATTATGATATAATGTTAATAAAATTATGATATAATGTTAATAAAATTATGGTATAATGTTAATAAAATTATGATATAATGTTAATAAAATTATGGTATAATGTTAATAAAATTATGGTATAATGTTAATAAAATTATGATATAATGTTAATAAAATTATGATATAATGTTAATAAAATTATGGTATAATGTTAATAAAATTATGATATAATGTTAATAAAATTATGGTATAATGTTAATAACATTATGATATAATGTTAATAAAATTATGATATAATGTTAATAAAATTATGATATAATGTTAATAAAATTATGGTATAATGTTAATAACATTATGGTATAATGTTAATAAAATTATGGTATAATGCCAATAAAATTATGATATAATGTTAATAAAATTATGGTATAATGTTAATAAAATTATGGTATAATGTTAATAAAATTATGGTATAATGTTAATAACATTATGGTATAATGTTAATAACATTATGGTATAATGTAAATAAAATTATGATATAATGTTAATAAAATTATGGTATAATGTTAATAAAATTATGATATAATGTTAATAAAATTATGGTATAATGTTAATAAAATTATGGTATAATGTAAATAAAAGTATATAATAGGTACGGGCAATTAATGGCTGCTTCAGTAGAGGGGCATGGTTTTTAACGCCGGTTAATCATAATAATTTTTTTAATTTTTGAGTAGGTTTTTATTGTATTTGAAAGATTATAGTTTAAAGTTAATTTCTCCAAGAAAAAAAGGTGCGTGAAATAAAAAATATACGTGGAATAATTTTATCTCAAATCTGTAACCCCCCAGATTTCGCGTAAAAATTCATCATGACAAAAGTCGCGTTTACATTTTTTTCTTGCCAAAAAAATGTAAGTTTTCTGGAATTATTTCCAAGTTAAGTATTAAGTTAAAGTCTTAAGATAATGAATTAATACAATAAATGTACTTAACCTTTGCTAAAAATGTAATGATTATCCAGAAATGTATCACTGGTAGGAACGAGCATTGTTTATCGTATCCATAAAACTTCTGGCGGCAAAATTCAAATATGTATGGAAGGACAAATTAGGCATTCATTTTGCCCGTACCTAGTATATAATGTAAATAAAAGCATGAAAAATGAATGCGAAACGTATTTATGTTTATATTTTTTTTATTGATTTCTTATTCGCTTACGTGTAAAATACAAAATGTTTTTAGAAAAAACGTTTTTGTTAAATAAGATAATTTAAAACACTAAATCCGTCAGTATAATATATATATATATATATATATATATATATATATATATATATATATATATATATATATATATATATGTGTGTGTGTGTGTGTGTGTGGTATTTGTTTTTGTTTTTGCGGTACGTTTTGAATGAATTCAATTATTTACGAAAGTGCATCCTTACCTATGCGAGTTAGAAATAATTTTCCCTTTAACCAATTTGGTACCCTCATATGGGGAGCGGCATATATATTGTTTTTAAAATATAATTATCATCTGACACGTGTTTCGTCGTCTACAACTCATCAGAATGGCTGCATCTAACGAGATTCAGCCACTCGTTAAAAACAATATATATATATATATATATATATATATATATAGATTGTGTGGGGACATTGAAAGAAATATCCTCGTGCTATATTGAACTGTGCTCGGGAAAAACCCTATAAATATTTAATAGGTATCGATTATGTTACTCGCTAAAAAGCGCAGTACTAGTGTCAGAAAATCTATAAAACGATTATTATTGTTAATGAAGAAAGGACTAACGTTCTGTAGACATAAATAGACAGGCATATACAGACATAATAAACGTACACACGCATGCACAAACCCATGTCTCCCGCTATATATTTTGTTGGTTTACAAAATATTTCTAGCAGGAGTGCCCATCTTTGCACAGTCCTGAACACCATATGAACCTTTGCACAGTCCTGGACACCATATAATCATTTATATTCTTAATTTTTAATTTCTGTAATTTTCAACTTTTAATATGGCGCTTGAAAGCCCATCAGTTGACTGTTCCCTCAAATAGTTCAATCGTTAAACTTAGAAACCTGAAATCTTGTAAGAATAATTCCCTATTTAATAAAACCGGTGTAATTTTATAGACAAACAGACTATTAATTCCATGACTTCTGGGGCTCTCTATTTTAGAAAAGTAAATATTAGTAGTAATAACTTTGTTCAAAAGCGAAATATCCCTGCGAGGGATCAGCTTCAGCATGATGCAGAAAAGGAGAGAAGTTTTCATTGCAAATAGAAGCAGATAAACAATTTTAGTTTTTTGAATCATTGTAAGGCAAGTGCATTCAATAGAAAGTAATACAAATTTCAATATAAAATTATTATTTGGATTATTTGAACCACTGGTTTCGTCTTGATTGTAATCCACACAACGATTCAGTTAATGTAACCTGACACTTCAGATACATGTCGTTTATTGTCGAACTTGGAAATCTGCTCAGAATTTCGAACGGGACCCTTTACTCCTATTTACAATGCCTCCCCACGGGACAGAGTTAGACAACAGGGTCGTTTTTTAATGTGGAGAAAAGGAACAAAAATAAAAATTGCCTCAGTCGTGAAGGATTTCTCCTCCACTGACAGAGAACAAGACACTGAAGTGTAGAACTTTAGAACAGATACTACACTTTGATCTTGACCCGAATGCCATATTTAATCTACAGCATAGCGTGTTCTCAACCCTAATTAATTCGCAATAGTATTTTGAGTATCGCCCGCATTGAGGATTATATCTTCAGTCTCCAAAAGAGTGTAACTTAAAGCTGAAATTAATCAAAGTACTTTATCACCTCCGCCATGGATATTTGTTTCCGTTTTTCTTCTACTTTTGTGCAAATGTAAACAGTGCACTTTTAAATCTGTGTGAGAATGTATGCGTGTCGTTGTGATGTTTTGAAATATACTACAGTAAACTACGAATACGCACAAACATCTACATTCATTCACATTTTCATATTTATAATAAAAGAAGTTTTTAATAAATTTATAGAATATTAAAAATATTTATTAATTTATTTATTGTGGAATATTATCCTAACCTTTCTTAGTTTTTGTTTCACGGCGTTTCGGCCAACTATTCCTCTGACCTCCATCAGGTGATAACCGCGACGGAATAGGAACTCCGAATCTCCTAACTGCATTCTCAGCAATTACTGCTATCGATAGTTGTTGCGGTATCCCCACGTTTGTGGCCAAGTAAGCCTCTGGCCAGCTTTGGGTAGGATTGAAACCGTTATCTTTAGGCAATTCACATCTGGAACCGGACCCCGTGACGTAGTGGATAGAGACGTTGAACCCTACGGTTCCAGGTGAGAATTGTCTGAAGATAACGGCGTTACATGAAAGGGCTGCCCCCTTCTCATGTAAGTAAGAAGACATACTAGAAAAGTGAAAATGATATTAGGATAAGGTTAGAATCGAACCCTGTAGGCAAGTGTTAAAGATAATTGAAATTGGAATCTTAGGATTCAGTCCATTGTTAATTCTATTAGAATAGCTAAATATTATTAATGTCAGAAAAAGAGTCGATTGCCCATTCTTTTAGAAATCTAGACATTAAATATGTCAGTTAAAAGAATGGAGAATGCGAATTAAAAATTATTGTTTAAAAATAGGTTAGATATTAAACAATTAGAATTAAGAATTCTTTGTTGCCAAAAGTGTGTTGGACAGACATGTGAAATCCACGTGAAAATTAGTAACGTTGAGAACACACTTCTGACGTCATAAAGAAAGGCAGCGAGGGTTCGAGGTCAATGAGAATCAGTGAGAGTCAGAGACAGAAAATTAGGAGGGATCGAGAGGAGAGCCTTTTAGAAGCAAAGGAAGGAAAGTAGACAATGTAGCAAAACAAGCTGAATTCCTCACATCATCATTCACCGATTGAATAATAAAGATATCATCTACTATTTTGTAACTGTGGTCTTCGCGTTTATCATCTTGTAACGAATTTTGTATAACCCTTCCAAGCATTATGTGCCCTCCCCCCTCCAGAAACAATATTGTGTCCCCTCCTAATATGTGTTATAAGAACTATTATATAAGAAGTCCCCTCTATATGTTTTAACAAGAATCTCCCCAGTCAGATATAAATGTCTCCCTCATTATCATTATCATCTCCGTTAATATGTCTCTAAGATGAACTCAGAACACAACATCATTTCATTCCTACCCATCTATTTTTATTTGTCATAATAGCTTCTCCCAAGTTCTTCTCCCCAACAAAGAAACTATTTATAAATAAGAAGTCTTAGCACATTAAACAATTTTTTTTTTAAATGCATCATTTTTTTTTCAATTTTATTAGAAATATTCAAAAATATATGATGCTTCATAAGATATGGACAATTATTGATTAAAACATATGCCACCGAGCACGACATATCATACAGACTTGACTTCTACTCGCCGGGCATTTTCTCTATCATAGAGATAGTTGCCGCCAGCTGGTGTTAATACCAACAAAATGATAAAAATAAAAATAAAGTCATGCTGCGGAGAAGACGTTTTTATATATTAAATGTCTTCTTATTATTAAAAATACAAATAACTAGCAGAAATTTCATGGAATGAGGAATATATTGAATTAACAAATATGTTTTCATACAGCTAATATTTTAGTGGTTGAGCAAAAACAAAAAACAAAAAAAACAATGGACAGAAAAAGGCAATAAACATGCATCAAATAGTAGTTTATTGACATTTCTAAAAGTTATATTGTGCTACATAGTTCAATACAAATAATGAAATCATATTTTCAGAGACAATTTTTAATTTACTCATTCAGTCTAGCACCGCTTGGCAGAAAATGTTATTTTTTTTTCTTGTTTTTTTCGAATGCTCCCTTCTTTACGTAATGTTTCGCTAATTTCTTTCTTCAGTGACAAAAAACAAAACAAAAAAAAAACAAAAAAAAAAAAACGTCGCACGTCAAAATTACTAGGAGTTGCGTTTTCACACCATTAGAAAAATGATCTTATGTCATTGTTATACTGGTATTTAAAAAGACTACATCAAAGAGAAGATATACTAATATTCTTGTTCATCGCTGCCAGATTGTTTTAAAAGCCAAATACGCAGAATTTGGTCTTTTTATAAAGGAATTTTACTTTCAAAAATTAGATTTGACATGTTTCAAAGTTTAACGTATAAACCGACTAAAAAAGGAACACGCAGCATATTATATGAATGAATGAGTTTTAATTTGAAATTGTATCAATTTCTATTCTCTCTCTATTTTTCCCTTTCCCTCTCTGTATATATATATATATATATATATATATATATATATATATATATATATATATATATATACACATATATATGTATATATATATATATATATATATATAACTACTTCATTTATATATATATATATATATATATATAACTACTTCATTTATATATATATATATATATATATATATATATATATATATATATAGGCTATCATAATTGGAGAAATGTAAAGTTCTTTGTGTTGAGAAAGTGTTGACAAAACCAAGTCATTTTCTCTAAACACACACACACACACACACACATATATATATATATATATATATATATATATATATATATACAGTGATGATCATATTTATTGGCACAATAAAATAAAAGTTAAATTTTGTCTAATAAATTCTAAAAAAGGGATTAAATTAAAGAAAATAACAAAGTATATTATGTATTTTAACTGGCCTTTCCGATGCAGCAATCGGATTTTAGAAAAAATAAATAACAAAGGAACAACAAACATAATTGCAAAAAACCCTTGTTCAAAATTATTGGCACGATTTATTTAATAATCAATTGTATAGCCTTTGGCCTTGATTACCTTCCTCAGTCGCTTTTCATAGTTTACAACCAAGTTGTTGCACTCTTCAGTAGTAATTTTAGCCCACTCTTCCTGACAATAATCCTCCAATTGAATAAGATTCTTAGGCTTCCTTTGCATTACCCTCAATTTTAATGTTCTCCATAAATTTTCAATTGGATTAAGGTCTGGGCTTTGTGATGGCCACTCCAAAACATTAATATGATTGTCCTCAAGCCATTTCTTAGTCAGTTTAGCCGAATGCTTTGGGTCATTATCTTGCATGAACCATCAACGACGACCAAGTGAGAGCTCTTTAGCAGAGTCTTTCAGGTTTTCATCCAATATTTTAACATAATCTTCCTTTTTTATGCTACCTGTGACCTTAACAAGTCGCCCTGGTCCAGAGGCAGCAAAGGATCCCCAAAACATCAAACTGCCTCCACCGTGCTTCACTGTGGGTATGGTGTTCTTAGGCAGGAAAGCTTCGCCAGATTTTCTGTAAATATAAGACACTTTATTATGGCCAAATAACTCTATTTTCGTTTCGTCAGTCCATAGAACACGTTTCCAGAATGCAACATCTTTATCAATATGACGTTTTGCAAAGGCTAGCCTTGCTTTCAGGTGCATAGGCTTCAATAAGGGAGTCTTTCTCGGACGACATGCTTTTAAACCAGCTCTCTTCAAAACTCTACCAACTGTATGTCGAGATACATTCACTCCAGAGGTGCTCTGTTCATCAACAATCTCCCCAACAGAGATCCTTGGGTTTTGTTTTACTTGTCGAACAATTTTCCGTTCATCTCTTGGGGAAAGAATCCTTTTTCTCCCTCTACCCTCTAAACTCATAACGTGGCCTTGCGATTTGAACTTGTTTATTATGGCTCTAACAGTGGATTTGGGAAGGTTTAGCTTCTTTGAAATCTTATCATAGCCCTCCCCATTGGTATGGCATGCTACAACAAGCTTCCTGACGTCTTCGCTGTGTTCCTTAGTTTTAACCATGGCGATTGAAAATTATAATTTAGTCACTTATAATAGTTTAAATAAATCGCTATCTAAAACTTATCTGAAAAAAATTATTCACTGAATTAGCATTAAACAAGCATAATATGGCTATAAAAAAGTTCAGAAAGCACGTAAACCTGAAATTGATTGATATTATACTGATACTAAAAGAAAAACAAAGCCGTGCCAATAATTTTGAACAAGGGTTTTTTGCAATTATGTTTGTTGTTCCTTTGTTATTTATTTTTTCTAAAATCCGATTGCTGCATCGGAAAGGCCAGTTAAAAATACATAATATACTTTGTTATTTTCTTTAATTTAATCCCTTTTTTAGAATTTATTAGACAAAACTTAACTTTTATTTTACCGTGCCAATAAATATGATCATCACTGTATATATATATATATATATATATATATATATATATATATATATATATATATATATATATATATATATATATATTACACTCACCTGGACCATTTCAGAATTCTGACCGTATATTCAAAGTTGAATAAATATAATAAAATCAGGAACTTACCTGAAAAACAAAGAAAAATATTTTAATATGTAGCAATATGAGTCAATATTTTTGTAAATACCTATATATAAAATACAAATGTTTTGTTTGTTTATCCGTTTATCTTTCTTTTCCAATCAAATATGGCCTAAATCACATACACATGTTTAATTCATGGGTCATCAGAGATTTTTTATAGCAAAATAAAATTACGACTGAAATGACTTTGGCGTCTCATTGATATTTTTTCAATCAAAACACTGAAGCCTTACTGTTGGACCAAATTGGATATTTTTTATTAACCTTTTCATAATAACCTTTTCGTAACAGATCGAATAAAAAGCGATAAATGTAATGTTTTTTTAATTTATACAATAAGTAATAAAAGACAAGTATATAAAATCTAGATTTCAATTAAAAGTTTATTTTAATTGAAATCAACAAGAAAGTAAGGAGTGATGTTTGAAGGCTATGTCAATGCAGTACTGTACAATAAGGGTACAACCTCATAAACTTCTTTCATGATATATAAGTGAACCCTTCATGTCCTAATATACTTTACGAAGCTGAACGAAATATATGTGATAGAAATCCCTATCTATATATTAAAGTGTTTATATCGGACAAGCCCATATATAACACAACTGATAAAAATCTATTCAGATCAATTTATTTACTTAAACTATATTCTAACACCATTTGAGAAGCTCTCGCGTTATGGGCATACGCGCGTTTTCCATCGTTACGCGACTACAATAAAAATACAATATAAAATCCCGTTAAAATCTCTAACTTAAGTAAGACCATATTTATATATGTGCATCTGATATCTTGAATGCATTAGTTTCAAAATATTTTTTTCTCCTATTAAGATATTACATCTCCAAAAAAATTAAAAAAACAACAAAAAACAGCGTTGCGTTTTAGTGTTGAAACAGCAACTAAATGAAAGGCATATTTTGAAGTCTATATTGTACAGGTTGGATATTGAAGTCAATAAAGGATTAAAGATATGAAAACAATTACGATAAAAAAATGAAGATGGCGCTGTAGAAGCCATCATTAAAAAATTGGAACAGAAAAAAATAAAAGACAAAAACAAAAAAGAAAATAAATGAATAAAAATCCCGTAATGATTAATGCTAAGAAAAATATTCCCGATTGTCATGGTTTAATCTACGGCTTATGTTTATTTAGCATTTGATAGATGAATCGGCTGAAATGACAACAACAAAAAATGTTAAGTGAAAAATTTAATTGAAAACGAGTCGCCATCATTTTGTAGACTACTTTTGTTATAATTTAACGAAGTGTAAATAAAATATGATAATTGAATACATGTTGAAACGACGCCAGGGCAAGAGATGATTTTGCGAGTACAAGTTTTTACAAAAACAGATGTTTTTTTTTCTCGAATATAGAAAGCAGATAAAAAGTAAACACATATATTAAAAATTACATAAACACTTTTATGCAAACAAAACAAAATACAAACCATAAACAAACGGAAATGTGTTCAAAATCTATCTTTCTATTTGACTTTGTTACCAATTGGTGATATTTATTTAGGTGTTCAATAATTATTGCACCGGACCCACTTTTCATAACAGTACAGAAACGAAAAAGCAGTTATTAGTTTTCTCTGTATAGAAACTCTAAGGTGTTACGCATTTCACTAATCGTTTATTGTAACTATGAGGGCCATTTTTGTAAACCACCGGCTATTATTATCGTTAGTAATGGAGATTTGATAAAGTGCCTTACTTAAGGGGGCGGTTCATGAGGAATATGTTGGGCTTGAAGACATCCAAGTTGTAGTCAGGTGGGAAACAGCCAAATGGAAGAGAGTTCCACAGTCGTGCACTTCTAAGAAAGAAGCTTTGTTCATGGAATCTACGTTTTGATTTAGGCACAGAGAAAGAATGGGGAAATTTATTGACAGTGGTTTCAGCTAGACAGGTGTTTTTCGTGAAAGATTGGCGAGGGGGGACCAGAGATTAGAGCTCAGACGAGCACTTGTCATGGAAATAACGATAAAAAAGACAGGCTCACAGTGTCTTTTCTGTGGGAGAGAGGTTGCAGGGAAGAGAAAAGGGCATCCCCCACTAGGCCACGAAGCCTATTTTGTACTCTGTCAAGGCAGGATAGGCTGCTTTTAGCAGCTCCTGCCCAGATGTGGCAACAGCACTCCATCCTTGGACGTACTTGTCTTTTATATAGAGAATTACATCAGCAGTGAGATATCTTCTGGAGCGGTAGAAGGATCCTATCATTTTCTCAGCGACCTTAGCAACAGACTTGATGTACGTGTTCCATTTCAGGTCAGGAGTAAAGGTCAATCCCAGAAGCTTATCAAAACATGGAGCCTCCCCTAGAGGAGAGCCATCCATTTCAATTGATACCAGATGGGGATGAGAGCGATTTGACGCATAATTTATATCCTTATTATTATTTACCTAACAGTTGAGAAGGATATATATATTTCCAAAGAGTATTAGTAAATGTGATACCGCAGCACAAACAGGGATTATGTTTCAGTTGTTCACGACTGCGACTGACAGCCTGTTTCAATAAAGTTCGTTCCACAAAAACGGGTTCACTTAGACATGTTGGCAACCTTCTTGCAGCTATTCCACGATCGTCACAAGACCAAGAGAGACAAAATTTTCCCTGTTGACTGATGTAAACCCCCAGGGAACTATTATCTGCACCCTTATAAATGTTATATGTCGGTTGTTTCACTATATCTTTGACTCTATCGACATGCACAAACACGAGAGCACTAGAGGATAATATAAACACTCTTAAATATATACATATTATATATATTCAATAGACACATGAATACATAAACGTTTATATATACAAGTAAACCGTTATATACACCCGTTATATATATATATGCTCCAAAAGTTTCGGAGGTATTTTGTGCATAAACACACAGATAAGAGCTATAATATACAAATATACATACATCATTCCCAAACCAAAAAGTGTATTTAATTCACATTCATAAATCTTTAAATTTTTATGAAGTAGGTCTTGAACGTGTTTCGTTAAATAGTGAAAGACCACTAAAATCTCAGAGACAAAGATATGTTCCTCAAACACACACACACACACACACACACACACACCCCCCCACACACACACACACACACACACACACACACATATATATATATATATATATATCATAATTTAGTAATTTCAATTTTATAATGTGAACTGGTTAAATTTCAAATCTAAAATTTTTATTATATGCAAGACAAAGAATGCATTTCAATAAGTATATCTCCTTAACCTATAGGTCTTCGATGTCTACCCATCTCCCCAGAGAAAAATATTAGCAAATATTATAATGGTTTACACCTAATTTGCTAAATACAATAAACATCAAAATCAGAATTAAAAGGTTTAAAAGTTTTTAATTAAAATTTATAATTATAAATATTTTTTGCTAATATTTTTTCCTCTGAGGAGCTGGTTAAGAAGATACACTTATTGAAATGTACTCTTTGTTTTGCATATAATAAAGCTTCGAGATTTGAAAGCTAACCATTTTACATCTTGGAATTTAAATTGCTAAATTATGATTTATTTACTTTATCTGCTACACTGAGCAATTTTTATTTAGCTGGAGTTGTCTTTATAAAATATTACAGCTAATAATATTTTGTGAGACCAATAATCACTGGATATATTGCATTACATTATTCTGAAGTATATATATATATATATATATATATATATATATATATATATATATATATATATGTATATATATATTATTTCAGAAGAATTCACTGTAAGCTTCTTCAGACGGTAAGAGTCAAAATAGCCATTTTTATTCTTGCCATGTGAGGAAGCTGACATGCACAGATGATAAAAGTAAAAAAAAATTTTTTTGCTTTTTACTCTTATTATCTGAAGAAGCTGACAGTGATTTCCTGTGTCGGCAGAAACAATTGTAATGGAGTGAGTGAATAATTTAGGTTATGAAATAAAAAAAAACATATGCAGCTCTACTAACATATTGGGCACTTTTATCCTGTTTTTTACCACTTCTACTAATGAGTATATATATATATATATATATATATATATATATATATATATATATATATATACCAGGGCATGCAATAAGTAATGCCCCTGACCCACTTTCAGTTGTCTGATCTAGCTGAAATGTTGCATGTGCAATGATTTATATCCCTACGGGTTATGTGGTGAATTACAGCTCTGAACTAGCTGTGGCTTCTGTTTTACAGGTGTTTAAACTGAGTCAGTTGTGAAATGTGAGCCTGTTGAATGTCGAGCAGTGATCCGGTTTTTGTATTTGAAAGGACGCACACCACAGGAGACTTTTGACGAAATGAAAGAAACTTATGGTGATAATGCCCCATCATATGACCCTGTAAAACGCTGGCATCGTGAATTCAAACATTGCCGGAAGTCTGTGGAAACAGCTCCCAGACCTGGTCGCCCTCTTCTGCCATTGCTGAGGCATCTGTCCGTCAAGTTGAGGCTGCCATTTTGGAAGATCGGTGCATTACTATTCGCCAAATAGCCCAAGATGTCAAGATTAGTACAAGGTTTCGTATATATATGCACACGAGTATGCAACAGCCTCAACAAAAGTGCTTAGTGTTACCATTAAAACTAATTTTTATTTCAAGTGTTTATTTAAATAAAAATGACTTTTGCGTTTCCCATATTCTAGTTTTTACGTAGGTCTATATTCTTTTAAGTTAATCTTTTAACTGCTTACTTCATTTTGTCATTGCTAGAACAAATAGAATATCCAAGAATGGTTTTCCTGAATCAATGTTACTGCAAAAAGCTATTGTATTGGGAAGCGGAAGTCACAGGTGGTCATTTTACCGATGAACATAAAATATTCAATTCGTTCGAAGGTTGAGTATATTGATAGGATCGAAAACAAGTGAAGGTAAAAATACAAAGCATCAGAAAGGTAGTTCCAATCGAATACAGAAAGGGTATTATTTCCTGTCAATAAAAACCCAGAAGAGACGTGGCGAGCATGTCTTTGTTTTATCGTTACTTCCATGGCAAGTGCTCGTTTGATCTCCAATCCCTGACCCCCCTTCCCGATCTTTCACGATAAACACCCGTCTAGCTGAAACTACTGTCAAAAATTTTACCACTCTTTAACTGTGCCAAAACCAAAACGTAGATTCCATGAACAAAGTTTCTTTCTTAGACGTGTGCGCCAGTGGAACTCTCTTCCGCCTGCCTGTTTCGCGCCTGACTACAACTTGGATGTCTTCAAGTCCAACATAAACAAATTCCTGATGAATCACCCCCTTAAGTAAGATACTTTATCAAATCTCCAATACTAACGATTACTACGATACTATCCAGTTGATTATTGTACACGCAATAACCCTTATCCCCGAGTGGCTACCGAGCCTTGTTAAGTGGCGACTTCCATGTAAAAAAAAACAAAAAAAAAAACACGGCTATTAAAATTTCATACTAAAAGAAAATAAAGAGTACTAAAAATACAAATTATTTTGAATGAAATAAACTAGCGTAGATATTGACAACAAAACATTTTTAAATATAGCGATTATAATTATTATTATTATTATTATTATTATTATTAATATTATTATTTAATAAATCATTATTTATTAAAGAATCTCTCAGGACTTATGAAATGATATCAATAATATCATACTATTTTTATAATTACTTTGTACTTTTCAGCGAAGAAAAATACAATAATCAATACAAGAAAATATTAAATAAGTAAAATCCGGATAGTAGACAGTTCTGAAAATTATTTTAATTTCAAACTAAATTTTACAAACGTTTTACTTCCAAATTTATGAAAAAAAAAATTAGTATGCAAAAACAAACGATAATTGCATTCGATGTCAATAGTCTTTTGAAAGACCTAACAAACTCTTCCGTTTAACATTCAATCGAAAAATTATTTGGAAAAATAAAATATGATTTTAACTGATTGCAATATTTTCATTAATAAATGATCATTTCCTTTTAAATTTTCATTGTGTTTAATAATTGATAAATAATTGCTTTAAGAAGAACAATGAATTTGTCAGTGTTGCGGTCGACATTTCAATTTCAATTTTAGTTTCAATTTTAAATTAAAGAGAATTAATTATTGTTACGTTTCTTAATAATTACAATGATACAAGATATCTGATTTAAAATATATTCTTTTTAATTGTTTAAACATTTATTTTTTCGTAAATGCGTTATAGACCGGACGAAACATTTGGAGAAGTTAGGTGATTAAATAGCAAAAAAAAAAAAAAACATGAATTTAATGGAAAATATCGAACAAAACCTATTACAAAATTAATTTATATCTTTTATATATATATATAAAAAAAATTAAAATAAAATATTATTTCGATTATAGTCTTCCATACTCGTTTAAATTTCGGTGGTCATTTTATGAATTGTCTTGAAATTAATATATTTTTACGTGTAAATCCTACTTTTTGACGGTAATTATGTAATTTTTATAATAAAGAGGAAGTATTTATTTATAAATTCAATATTAGATTTTGGGGTTAGCGATTCTTGATTACCACATTTTTGCCATGCAACGCCGAGACACAGGCCCAGCTAGTATATATGAAACTAAATTGACCAACATAGATTTATCAATGTCTTGCGACATATTTTGTCTTACTTCGCTTGTCTCTATTTTTCCTAAGCGATATTTCCCTCTGCTTTTCCATTGCTATAACTATCGCTCTCTCCTTCTCTCCATATACATGTGTGCGTGTGTGTATGTCTGTGTGTGTGTGTGTGTGTGTGTGTGGTTGACTTCATCCGATCAAACATGATGAAAAGTCTGAATGTGTCTTGATTAAAACTGATTTCATTCAAATGGCTTAATCAAAGTTGACACAATAGATTAATACCAGACGATACGTTCACTCTCACGCACGAAAAAGAGTTTTTAAATTAGATGCAAATACGTATATACATTTTCAAATTGGACACAACATGAACGATAGACTATATGCCAGTATTTAAATATGAATCTTATTTTAAAAATGATATTGCAACGGTTTTCCTGTAGCTAAATTATATCAACATTATTGTCACAATTTATAAATGGACTTTATTATATTTTTCCTTTAACGTCTTGATAAGTTATCTGAAGTTGTAGGATTATAATTTGTATGATAAATATAAATCATCGTGTTGTTAAAGAAAATTAATTCCCTGCACGATTCCGGGGTTATAGTTTATTTCTCATATGCCCGTCTTTAATCTTTAAACAATGCAGAGGTTATTAGAGAACTGATATTTTTATGGAGATCCGTTGTCTATAATAAGGTTTCACTATCTAATCAACTCTTCTATTTACTGCAAGGGTTTTTATAGAATTCCTCCCGTCTCTGCTAAGTAGGTTTATTCATGGGTAAAACCTAAAATATATTGGTGCGTAAGTCATATTTAAAAATCAGACCTCGATTTATTGCGCATGCATATTTACCGAAACTTCTCTTTTTCGTGCACATGCACAACTGCAGAAACGATGCACACATTCTGAGGCTAGAATTAGTATGCGTGCAAAACGTGACCGACACAGGATTAATAGGAGGAAAAGGAGAGGATTAAAGTTATCATTTAAAATGTAGATATCTTGCAAACTTATAACTTTGACACGGATTAAATAATATATTATTTTTTAATGGGCTAAAATACGTAAGAAAAAGTTGTTTTTGATGCCATGTTGAAGGTTGAATCAATTCTATAAAAATACCCTTAAAAATTAGATGCATATGTGAAATGAAGCTTTACATAAAAGTTGAGGGAGTTACTTTGCATATGCATTGGAAAAACTCAAGTTAAAACCTCAGAACTTAGTATTATTGCTTCTGGGTACTGGTTGTTATCGCATGCGGCAGTAACTGCAACAACCGTCAACAGAACAAGAAACGTAAGCGGAACTCTTCCGTATACACGACTCAACACGAACAATATTGTTCATACAATCCGACATGGTGCCAAACACTTCCGTTGACGCGACCCCGCACGGTCCTGAGCAACTCCGTCGGTACGACCCGGCACGGCTCCGAACAACTCCGTCGACGTGACCCGGCACGAACAATTCCGTCGATACGACTTGACACACTAGCTGAGCAACTTCGGCAGTTACCCTATTTATTTGCTTCTGCACGAGACCAACATTTTTAATGTGGGCGGAATATCCAGCTCTTCATAAAGTGGCACTCTAGATTAAGGCAAAAATTAAAAATTACGTTAGTCTAAAAGGGTCCCTTCTTCATTGACTAGGGACAAATTAACTTGGTGTGGCATCAGAACAGATACTACACTTTGCTCTCAGCCCGAAGGCTAGACATCGGTAGTTACTGCTAATTAATTGCTTCCACATGAAATCAACATTTGACACAAAACTGTTTTTAATGTGGTGGAAATTCATCTCCCCAAAAAGGCATTCTGCATTAGGGCAAAAATAGTAATTGCCCTAGAATAGAAGGGATTCCGCTACGTTGACCAAGGATAAATTAACCCAAGTGTAGCATCAGAACAGACACTACACTTTGAAATATTAATTCGCAAAAATATAAAAAATATTACGTAGTGAACAAATTAGGCACAAGCTTATTCAAAAGTATGGGGATATGTCTTGTTGGTCATCCTTATTCACAAATACTTAAAATTGTTTATCCTAATCTTAACTAGAATCATTTCAGTCACCACAATACCACATTCACTCCAGGGGGTGTCCTACTTAAGCTAAACCCAAATTAAAAAAAAAGTTTGGTACTAATGCACTTATTGATCCATGCTGAAATAATAACGTTATTATTTAGAAAGCCATTCTTAACATGGAGAAGGGAGGGTGTTTTGTACTTAATTACCTTGACCTTACAATTTAATAAAAACAGGCATCATAAAACGTTAGTTAAACTTGAAAGTACTATTTAAAAAAAAATAACGCGGATCAATAAGTGCATTAGCAACGAAAGTTTTATTGAATCATAAAAACTTGAACTTAGCCCGAAGGTCAGATCAAGGCAGTTATTCCTTAAAAGAGTCTGGTGCCGTCTTTTTCTAGCACTTGGACGATTTTATTTTCGCCGTAGGTTGGTCCGACTTAAACATTGACAAATAATTTTTAAGCGCTTCCGCGCATGCCCGTAACACTATATGCTAGCGTTTAATTTTTGGACATATAAATCCGTACATAAGATTTTTAACAAAGTTCTCGAATAAAAAAAAGACTAACTTAAAAGACGACATGAATCCCGCATGGCATACTAAATTTAAATAATATTATTTATTCCTTGCTTAAACACTTTCGAGCAAAATTCAACCAAATAGAAAACACAACATTCTCCTGAATGTACTAAACTAAAGTCCGCCATTTTGGATTTTTCTAACTTTATCAATAACAAAACGACAACTATAATAACAAAATATCTCGCAAATTGTAACATTGTGAATATAGAATCGACGGTCAAAAAGTGTACACAACAAAATGACGTCAACTCATCTTAAAAGGCTGTAGAATGCAACGGCTGGAATTTGTTAATGTCATAACCACGCTAAGCGTAGCTGTTCAAAACATCTAAACAACATAAATTACAACAGCAAATCATAAAAATGCAGTTAATTACTAACAAAATTGAAATATAACAAGTAAAACAGTTAAGTGCAATATGGTTGGGCGTTGGCGGAGGTCTATCTTCTCGAAATGCAATTTGTCAAAGAGCTTAATTTCCTGTCTGTTTCTTAAGAGATGTCTGTCAATCACAAAACCCGTTGGGTCTTTTGTCTTCCGAGTTATACACATCAATTGTCGGACGTTGGGCGTACGAAGAATGATATCTTTCAAAAACGCTCTGGGGCATCAAATCGTTATTTTCTTTTGTATTTTTATCTGGTTTGACTGACAGATTGATCTGAGATCGGTGGCCACGATATTCTCGCTGGTGAAGCTGTAACATGCATGTTATAATTCGACTAAGGGAAATAGAAGGTTAGAAACGATGAATGATTGTTACCCGATTCTTAGAGAATGACTGACAATATCCATAGAACACTAGCTGGACAACCGGTGTGGCCCTGTCGTACAATCTGCTTAACATGATATTTTAATTTATGCAGATTGTGTATGTATTATTATAGAATCAATCCATTACTGATTATTAAATATTGAAGGGAAAAATTATCCTGGTGAACTAATTCGCAAATAATAATAATAATAATAATAATAATAATAATAATACTGTCGTTCATTAAATCCAGTCTGTGTTTGTTTACAATATCACGTCAGCTGATATCCAAGTTGTGACTTACGATCAAAAGTGGGATCTTTGGTAGTCTATGGCCGGTCTATCTATTAGATTCTTTTGAATGCAGGCGAAACCATTACGACGGAGAAGTACTGCCAACAAATGGATCAGATGCATCAGAGACTTCGACAACAACACCCAAGTCAACAGAAAAGGCCCAATTCTCCTCTACGACAATGCCAGATCGCACATTACTTAACCAACACTGCAAAAATTGAACAAATTGGGCTACGAAACCCTGCCTCATCCGCTATACTCTCCGACTACCATTTTTCAAGCATGTTGAAATCTTTCTGCGTGATAAATGCTTAAAAAAACAAGGGGATACAAAAAAAAAAACGCCATCAGCGATTTTATCGCCATCAGAACCCTAGATTTTTACACTTGTGTTCTGTTAGCAAGTGTGTTCATTCTGATGATGTTTATTTCGATCAAAAAATCTTGGAGCCGAGATATGTTCATCTGAATTTACAATATCATAACCACAATAACTTTGTTATCAACCTCATAACAGAGGAGAAAAGAACAAATCTAATGGTATATTGGGATTATGAACCCGTGAAGCTAGTGATTAAATAGTACTCATAAAATAAGAATGCTTTTTCAACGTGCACGTTTGATAACATAATATTATTAATCTTTGCAGATTATATCATTGACGATAGAAGGTGGCACTCATCGAATTGTAAAGATGAATCTAAACCCAAATATGAGTACAATATTTTACTGACATAAAACGGACATCGAAAATAAAAAAAAGTTAACCTTAAGATTCCGCATCCTAACAACAACGCAACGTGAAATATCTGACGACCGCCAATTTATTAATGATACATTTTCCCTTTCTTTCTTACGATACCGACTCGTCAGCATTGCACTTTTGTTGCAGTTTAAGAGCGAGTTTATTTGTATTTGTTTTATGTTACTTTTATGAGATTGCTTTGCTCGGTCTGTTTGTCGACCTGTCAATCCTGTCGCAGGTCTGTCAACTTTCAACCGATGTATCCAATCTAGAAAAGAAACCATTGAGTTAAAACGGCTGTTAAACAAACCATTGAACAATTTGTCAAGTGAGGACTGTCTATCAAATTCGCATAATAAAGCCGACCGCAAAACGTTAACTGCTTTTCACCAGAGAGCGTCGCTAACGGCAGCTGTCATAGAAAGAAAAACACGATGGCCACGAACCGGAAACTCCATTTTGAGGGAAATCTCCAATAAAAGGTTTCCATAGTTTTATTCGTAGATTTGTTGGAGTAGTGCTGTATCATTTCTGGGGACTCCTAGCAATGTATTTTTATAAAACGATGTTTTTCAGAGTTTTATGGGTGTATTTGTTGGAGTTATTCGCTCTCATTTCTGAAGATTTTTAGCAATGTCCTTCTATACATAGATACGTTAAACGTTTCCCATGCAATTACAAAAAATGTAGAAAATTAAAATGACTCTTGACTGACTCTATATTACATAAATATTTTTATTTCCAGTCCATCACGTAAATTGTAGTAATAAAACACGTCCGTTTTCTAATCCCCGGATGAAACCATCACACGTGGTTAAAGCAAGTAACAAGTCTATCATAAATGTCAACGATAGGCGTTTTTCGTTCTTTAGATCACGAGAAATGATAATAATAATAATTTTATATCAAATCATAAAACTACGTTCGTAATATCTTTAGATCAAAAACTCTTGCAAACAATAGCGAAGTATATTACTTAAGGATGCACTTTTCTCATAGAATATAATTCTAGTTATTAGTGTAAAAAAAAACAAAATCAAATATCTAGTTATATGAACGCATAACATTCAACCATGGACTCAAAACTTTAACATAATTACAATGTGCATGATAGCACACACACACACACACACACACACACACACACACACACACACACACACACACACACACACACACACACACACACACACACAAAACGCGATACAAATTCAAATCAGGGCAGTACAAACAAAACAGAACTTAAAAACACCAAAAGTCTATTTAATCAGAATGTGAATGGAGGAATAACACAACCGAATTCGACAGAAATAAAACATTTCTGGAGCCTGATGTGGGAAATACCCCAAGCTACAATAGAAATAGCAAATGGCTTATCGACATAAAAAATGAACCCCAAGCAATCGAAAAAGGAAGAGAACAGAAATTAATGAAGAAATTCTAAAGACTATCCTAAGAAAAACTATCACACTGGAAAGTAGCAAGCTGCGATGGAAAGCAAACATATTAGTTTAAAATTCATGATGCAAAAATTGAGAGAATGTATTTACAAAACAAAAAAGAATTGATAACAAAATGAAGAATTATATTACATTGAAAAGCAACATTCTAGTTACAACTACAGACCAATAACCTGTTAATGAACCTTGTCGAAAATCATAACAGAACAGTACAACTGAGTGAACCGATCTACCATTCCTTTTAACATTCGTTGCCTACTGCCTGAGAAACACAAAGGATGCTGGAAAGAAGAAAGAGGCACACTCGGCTTGTTTTAAATTGATAAACAGATTATAAATTGGACAAAGAGCAGGAAAATGAACATAGCCATGGCATGGACTAAGTCCAAGAAAGCTTACAAGAGTATCTCTCAACCAGGAATAATTTGACGCGTAAAAATGTACAAGATACCCGACAAGAATATTAATATTATTAAGAAAGCCAAGGAAAGATGGAGACTGGAACGGGCAGCATGGCGACAATATCTTATTGATGTAAGCATACAGATAGACATCTTACAATGAGATTCTCTATCATCAATACTTTTTATTATAGCTATGATGCCACTCACCTACATATTTCGGAAATGTGATTCCATTTACAGACAAAAACAGATAATAAACTATCCCATATACATGGATGTTGTGAAGCTATTTGCATAAAGAAAAAAATGAAATGGAAATGCTCATAAATATGGCCAGGATATAGAGAAAGGGCATGGGAATAGAATTTAGAATGGAAAAGTGTGTCCTAATGGAGATAAAACCGGGAAAACTAAATACATCAGAAGGCATGAAACTGCCCAACGAAGAGAGATTACGGGGCTTGATGAGCATGAGACGTACAAAGATTTGGGATTTCTGAAAGCAGACACCACCAAATCTACTGAAATGAAAGAGGTGGTTGGAAAGCCTTACCTGAAAACAAAGAAACTTAGAAAGAAAACATTACAGTAGAAATGTAATTTAACAAATAAACACCTGGCTAGTATCGATAGTAATGTATTATGGGCCATTTATAGCTGAATCAAACAAGAACTTATGCAACTTCATTATTCACCTGGAAGATGATACTGAACGACTCTACGTGAAAAGGGATGACTTGAGAAGAAGATTTATAAGTGTGAAAGACTGTTTAGAAGGAGGAAAAGAGACGTAAAGTATACATAACTCACAACACAGAAGGCTTGATTACCGCAGCGAAAGACACTGGCAATATTAACAATACAGGATGCGATGAATCAAGAAACAAAAACACTACAAAAGAAAAATAAGAAAGAGATGCACGGGCAATTTATAAGAACGACAATAGAAGAAACTAACGAAAATACCTGGATATGGTTATGAAAAGGACACATGAATAGAGAAATAATATCTACCGTTACAGTTGCACAGAACAACGCAATACAATTAGCCAATTAAAGCTAAACGGTGATAATGTTAATGCAGCTTGAATGAACGTGATGTTTAAATAAATATCTAACTAAACACACCCAAAGGTTGAGACTACTGTGGAATAATAATAATAATAATAATAATAATAATAATAATAATAATAATAATAATAATAATAATAATTCTGATTTCGTTTATCAACGTCGCCGTGGAAAGGGATGGGATTCATTTCCAGAGGATTTCCCTTAATCCAGGCTTCAAACCAGGAGCTTCAAAGGTCAAGGGTTTTCCTGAGGACGTTGGTGGTACCTATAATTGCAGAGGTTTGAAGGCCGCCTAAAACATCAGGGATTTGTAGTTTTTTTCAATTGTGCTTCCAGACGATTTGATACTACTCCTAGTGTACTAACTACGACCGGGATTATTTGTGTTTTAACCCCGTGTATACACCTTATCTTCAAGGCCAATGGAGCATAATTGCTCCTTTCTCATTCTCCTTCTCTCTCACATTCCTGTCCCAGGGTATTTAAAAGTCTACAATCTGCCAGTTTTTTGAGACCTTGTCAATGACGACCAAATCCAGACGATTATGTTCCAATTGCTTGTTCGTAATGACACTTTTGTCCCACCATACCTTGCCATCCTCACTTGTTATCACTTCACCAGGCACCTCCTCAAACCATTTTCCAGCACACTTCAACCCAACACTCTTACACATTTCCCAATATATTCGGAGTCTTATGCGATCGTGTTATTTGTGGTACTTTCTCTGGGCTAATCCTCTACACCCTGCTGCAAGGTGCGCAATTGACTCTGAGGTCTTACCACAAATCCGGCATTCTACAGCAACTTCCTCTCCTAGAACAATTTTTTTTTGAAAAATCGTGTTTCTAATGCCTGTCTTGTGATGCATAAACAAAAGCTTCAGTACTCTTAGCCAGATACACATCTCTTAGCCATTGCCATGATCTTTCCTCAGTCACTTCTGCTATATCCGGGAAGAACCTTCCAAGCATTTTCTTCCTAGTCAGTTTCTCTGCCCTTTCTCTATCCATACGTTTCACATAATGCGACTTGGTCTCACATTCCTCCATTCATTGGTCACAACCTTAAGCATCCATTTCTCACTTCTGAGCACATGCTCATTCAACGACATATCCTCGGTTCTAATACAATCTGTTACACTTTTCAATCCTCTCCCAACATCTTTCCTCTTTTGATACAGCCTTGCTACGCTACTTCGAATGTGAAATATACGAAACATTGCTAAAACTTTTCTTGTTTTGATATCCATTGTATGCAAATCCTTGTAAGATCATTCTAAAATCCTGCACCGTATCTTCAGACACTGACGGCCCATGCATTCACTGCTTTCATTAGGTTTCCTCCATACAGTTTCGACTTTGCAATTAGTTTCACTCTTCTAAAATACTCCTTTTCGACTTTTTCTTTCATTTCTCTGTTCATGATGCCTACACCCTCCAACAATCCCAAATACTTGTACCCTTGATCTTCTATTTCTTTCATGATTTCTCTATTTGGCAGCACTATTACATTCGAATGAACCTTTACTCCTCTTTTCTTCTTCTTCTTCTTCTTCTTCTTCTTCATCATCATCATCATCATCATAATAATAATAATAATAATAATAATAATAATAATAATAATAATAATAATGATAATGATGATAATAATAATAATAATGATAATGATGATAATAATAATAATAATAATAATAATAATAAATGTTTGTCCTTCGCAGACCATCTGATGATCCAAGTAATGATGGATGACCCGTGTTGGGATTTTGTTTAAAGTGAATCTGGTTGCACAGTACCAGCTTCGTTTGTTTGTTCAAACGATCACGATTTGGTGACGGGCAGGTGGACTTATAGTGAGATGCAGGATCTGCTGAAAATGTCGACGTACTCCTACACTCAGCGACTCGAATTGTCAAATAGTCACTGATATGATACTGGTAAGGCTAAATGTTGCTTAACGTTGGTCATCTAATGAGAACCGGCGTATGAACGTAATTATGTCGCATATGATCCATAACGCATATCATCATACGTGGAATGAGACCAGTCTGTCGATGCAGAAGTTAACTCATTCCCTAACATTCGGGCTAGGATCAAAATGTAATTTCTGTTTTGTCGTTGACTAAAAGAACTAATCCATCTTGATTGGGACAATTTAATTTTTTCCTTCTTGACGTCTCTGTCTGAGGATTTGGATATCACTCATAAAAAATACATCGTGTTAAATTTCTTTTCGTGGCAAATGAAATAAATAGGGATCCATGCAGCATTGATAATTGTTCAGTATTAAAAGTAATCAAACTTGCCCACTAGTAAAGAATGTTACTGAAGGATGCCGAAGATCATAGCGACCAAAAATAAAAACTACGATTTCGATAACTGTTCGAACGCTATAAATTACAACAATGATATCAGTGAAATATGCTCAAATTACAACAATGATATCAGTGAAATATGCTCGTCGCCATGTTTTTTTTTCTTTCAATTTTCTTTTATATTTCCTTCTTTTTTTTTTTAACTATTTTCATCTGATTTCTCGTCGACATATTTTTTTAATCTTCATCATTACTTCAATCGCTGACAGGCTTTTTTATTTTATTTATTTATTCTTTTTTTTTGAGTTTTTTTTTTTTTTTTTTTACTCCTTTTTCGCCTTTTGGTTTGTTATGCCTTCTCAAACGTCCGTTTATATTCGGGCTCATGTGATTTCCTGCCGACGGCAATCCAAGCCACTCCAACTGAACAGCTCTTCATAATTAATGTTTGCTTATTGAATGGTGACAATTTTATCATTCTGCGCATGCGCCGAACTGGAAAATTTAATGGAGTATTTACTGATTAATCGAAAATAAAATCTTTTCATTTTTTTTTCTTGTCACAAAAGAAAAGACGAACACTTAGAATAATTCATGTTTTTACTTTTTATTAATAAAAGACTCTTGTTAAAAATAACTTTTGAGCACACAGCAACTAAAAATCTTGAATTTTAGAAATGTAATTTTTTTTACTCATGTTCACCCCTTAACAAGGCATATCGCCACTTGGACGTAAAGGGCTACTATTTGGGACCACGCCTAGGAAAGTTTAACCATATGTTGGTTTACGTTACATATAAACTTCTGCATATCAGTACAGTCAAGGAACCAGGTAGCAGGAAGGGAATTCCAAAGTCAAGCTGTTCAAGGGGAAAAACTATTAGAGCAGAAAACTTTTTGTCATTTAGAGATTTCAACAATGAAGGAGTGAGATTTTGTCGCTAAACGGTGTCAAGGATATGTACGTTGATAAGACACAAGTGCAACAAGTTCATCAGAGCACATTCCATTAAAATACTTGTAAAACAGGTACAAAGATGAAACATTGCGGCGATGGGACAGGGGTTGGAGGTTAGTTTACAAAGTGGGATCTATTAGATTGAAAACCCTTTTTTGGACCCTAGCCAAGAGGAAACTGCTTGTGGCCGTTGCACCAGGCTAGATGTGTCAACAATATTCCATGTATATGAGTGAATGGTAGTCTTGTAGATGCACAGGATACTCTCAGGTGGGAATAGTCTCCTAGCTCGATAGATATGTTGCATAAGGGGTTTCATTGAGAGAGTCTTATTGAGAGATGCTTAGAAAGAGTCTTATTACAGTGAGGGATATTGTAAGACTCCGAGAGAGAGAGAGAGAGAGAGAGATGTTTAGAAAAACTCCGAGAGAGAGAGAGAGAGAGAGAGAGAGAGAGAGAGAGAGAGAGAGAGAGAGAGAGAGAGAGAGAGAGAGATTGTTGTTGTTGTAGAGACTTAGAGAGATTGTTCCTGTTATAAGATTCTTATATTAAAAATGTTCATTCCTTAATTGTGTTTATGGAAGCAGAAGGGGAATAAGCTCTTAGAGTGAAGGGATAGTGTTCAGACAGTTCGGACATGATGATGTTGAGACGTGTATGTAAAGACATATAACACAAATATATAATACAATTGGACTTTATCTTTGTATAAGAATCATAAACACAAGATGAGCTTTACAAAAAACACTTGATGGTTTATTCTTCACACGGCCGTGATTCCATCATCAAGAATTCAAAGTTTCACATTTTTTTCTTGAAGTGACGTCTCGCTCCTAGACGTCTGACTCCCCCTGAGTTTTCTCACTGACAGTATAACTCAAAGTTTTTTCTCTATTCCTAGAACTTTCTATTTTTCCGTGACGTCATACACATGTTAAAACATGTGCCTTCTTTCACGTGTCCTGGACATACGTGTCCAAAACTTTTCCTATTTCTCAGTAACCTATTTTTCCAATATGTTAAAAACATTATCTTATAAGCTGCATTATTTCAATTTAAACTTTCATAACAAACTTGATAGTTAACATTCTTTCCTTGAAATATTTATCTATATTCTAAACAAATGTTTGTTTTACATTTTTAAATTCTCACACGTAATCTATTTCTAAACTAGATTACGAGGTTCGAATTTCGCCTATGTCATTTCATTTTCATTTTAAACTAAATTCTCCATTTTTATACTTACATGAAAAGGGGACAGCCCTTATCATGTAACAGATAGAACACACCTTCTTTGTAGCAGCCTTAGCAATGTCCTCAAGGTATTTCTTCCAGTTCGCATTGCCCTTGAATGTTAAACAGGGAAGTTTTAAAATGAAAACAAATCAGGTAGGATGTTATTTGTTATGTATATCGGTGGTTGGAGAGGTGTTTTGTGATTGTTGAAAGAGAACACCTTAGTATTATTTGCATTAAATGCTACCGTCCACTTGCGGTCACATTTCACTACGGTCTGAGGGTTATTTTCTAACAATTCTGCCATTGCCTTAGAGTGATGCAGATCTGTTTTCCCCTTGTGCGTGTTATGGAGCGTTGTATTCAGCAAATATACCTATATCTTATCATTTATGAATATCAGGAATAATAGTGGACCATGATCAACCCCCTGAAGCACTCCCACATTAATGTTATGCTGCCTGGATGTACGTCCATCAATGACAATCTGGATGATCCTATTGTCTAAGAAGGATCTAATTATATTTAGTATATGTCCAGTTATACCGTAGGAATTAATTTTCATTAGTAGCCCTTCGTGTCAGACGTTGTCAAAAGCCTTAGATATATGAAGGCCTACAGCTTTGGCTTCGACCGCCTTATCCAGTGCAAGATATATGCGTCATTAATGACAACCTGTTTTGTTGAATTAAAGAATTTTACAATATAATATTTTGAAAAACTATGACAACATTTTACGAAGTTGGGAGCATTAGTTTCTAGTAGCTTTCCCGAGAGTTTTTGATATACTCATCTTATTGAAACTTCATTAAATTAACTAATTTGCATATTTCTTTTGACATCAAGCGTTCATTAAATAATTATTTATTTTATGGTATCTTATTAGATAATTAGTTTCATTAAACAATTACGCTTGATTCTTTTTTGCATAGTTTCTACATTGTGCATAACTGCGTTGACTTTAGTATGAAAACTATTCTAGCACACACACACACACACAAACACACACATATATATATAATATTAAGAACAGATCTGTAAAGTAGAAGTTTACAATAGTTTTTTATTATTCGGTAGAATACTCCAAAATTGGTGCGCTAGGTAATCCTTAATCCGCGTTGTTTCAAAGAATGCTAATTCTTCTCATCACAGGAGAAACTGTTAGCAAGATAATCAGAAAGTCACGCTAAATATTAGCATTTCTATGTATTTTGTAGTTACTGCATTAGATGAAACTAAAAGTTGTATGAATTTTAGTCACAAAACTTAAAAAAAAACATACGAATATTAATATGTAAAAACAGTTCATGCGACCCGTTCATTCAGAGTTCAACATAACACTAAAACAACCAACTGCATATAAAGAAAAATCCAGTGTAATGGAGGTTATTAGTTGCAAATAAATGAACAACAACAGGTGCTCGCCTCTGTGGTCCCAGTTGAAAACAAAACGTCAGAAATTGGAGTTTAAAAATTTGAAAACTTTTATAACTTCTGGGATTGATGTGTGGGTTAGTTAATCCTAACAGAAATTAGAGGTAATCCTATGCTTTTTTGTAAGCAAAAATTATCGCGTTATTGGCAATGGTAATAATGCTGATAATATCAATTAATAATAATAATAATAATAATTCTGATTTCGTTTATGAACGTATCTCTGGAAAGGGATGGGATTCATTTCCAGAGGATTTCCCTTAATCCCGGTTTCAAACCAAGAGCTTCAAAGATCAAGGGTTTTCCTAAGGATGTTGGTGGTACCTCTAATTGCACAGGTCTGAAGGCCGTCTAAAACATCAGGGATTTGTAGTTTGTTCAATTGTCCTTCCAAACGATTGATACTACTCCTAGTATACTAAATAAAACCGGGATTATTTGTGTTTTAACCGCGTGTATACGCCTTATCTCCAAGGCCAATGGAGAATAATCGCTCGACTTCTCATTCTCTTTCTCTCTCACATTCCTGTACCAGGGTACTGAAAAGTCTACAATCTGCCAGTTTTTTGAGACCTTGTCAATGACGACCAAATCCGAAAGATTATGTTTCAATTGCTTGTACTCTCTCTGGGCCAGTCCACTACACCCCGATGCAAGGTGCGCAATTGACTCTGAGGTCTTACCACAAATCCGGCATTCTGCAGCAACTCCCTCTCCTAGAACCATTTTTTTTAACAATCGTGTTCCTTATGCCTGCTCTTGTGCTGCACAAACAAAAGCTTCAGTACGCTTAGCCAGATACCCAGCTCTAAGCCATTGCCATGATCTTTCATCAGCCACTTCTGCTATATCCTGGAAGAACCTTCCATGCATTTTCTTCCTAGTCAGTTCCTCTGCTCTTTCTCTATCACATACCTCCACTTCATTGATCACAACCTTAAGCATCCACTCCTTACTTCTAACCACACGCTCCGTCAACGACATATCCTCGGTTCTAACACAATCTTTTACACTTTTCAATCCTCTCCAACCATCTTTCCTCTTGCTAAAACTTATAGTTTCGACTTTGCAATTAGTTTCACTCTTCTAAGATACTCCTTCCTGACTTTTTCTTTCATTTCTCTGTTCATGATGCCTACACCCTCCAGCACTCCCTAATACCTATACCCTGTATCTTCTATTTCTTTCATGATTTCTCCATTTGGCAGCACTATTCCATTCGAATGAACCTTTACTCCTCTTTTCAACACCAGCATCGCACATTTACTAATGCCAAACTCCACCCTAATGTCTTCTGAGTATGTCCCCACAAGTTTTACCAGTCTCTCCATTTCCTTTTCATTTCTACCGAATATTTTCAAATCATCCATAATCAGTAGATGGTTGAGGCGTCTGTCACCAGATCCAAAGTTATACCTCAGTTTTTCTCTCTTCAAGAGGATGCCCAGTGGCATCATTATCATTACAAAAAGCAGTGGGATAACGAATCTCCTTGAAATATCTTACGTTTAATGCCAACCTGCCCCATCTCGTCTCTCTTTTGCTGTCAGCACCGTTTTCCATTGAGCCATACTTGTCTCCAAAAGCCCTACCACATTCTCAGCAACCTTCATCATCAATAGTATTTCACGTATCCATGAATGAGGAACCATGTCATAAGCTTTTCTGTAATCGATTCATGCTACGCTCAGATTCCTCCTCCTCCTCTTATCCTGCATTAATGCTTTATCAATTAGTAGTTGCTCTTTAGTACCTCTCGAGCCTTTCCGGCACCCCTTTTGTTCGTCAGGAAAAACACCATTACTCTCAAGATGTTCATAAATTTTCTCCGCAAATATTCCAGTCAACAGTTTCCATATCAATGGCAGACATGTAATTGGTCTATAATTATTGGCATCTGTTCCTTTTGCAGAATATTTCCTAATCAGTGTTGTTCTTTGCTTCACAGGACAACCAGGTACATCTCCTTTGCAGAGCAGCAGCTATAGGTGGATAAAGGCATAGAAAGTGTTTAAACCGGAAGCCCATCACTTCATCTGGACCAGGTGCCTTCCAGTTTGTCATCTTTCGTATGCCAGCCTTAATGTCATCAATGGTTATCTCAACGTTCTTCATCTGCTGCATTTCTCATAGCCTTTTTCTGACCTCTCCCAACCAGCTAGCCTTCTCATTATATCGCCCTTCGACAGACCAAATCCCACTCCAGAACTTCCTTGCATCTTTTACATTTGGAGTGTTGTTATTTCCCGCCTGTTTACTACCATTTAATTCTTTATACAGCTGAGACTGATTGTTCCGGAAAAGGTTGTTCTGCCGAAATGCAACACTTTTTCCAACAAAGTTCCTAATTTTCATACCACCAGTGTGGACCTTCTCTTTCAACATTGTCAGAACGTTCATCGTTCCCTTTTCCAGCAATCTATACCTCCTTTCAAGCTCTTTCTTAGCTTTTTGTCCTAGTTTAACTCCTTATCTTATTTCTTCGATTTTACCAATGTCTTTCCGCCACCGTTTAATACTTTCTTCAAGCCGCCTCTGCCAGTGTGGCCTTCTATCCTTCATTTCTCCCCTTTTCTTCTGTAATAAGCCAAGACGATCCGCAATAACGTATGACGCTGCATAAAGAAGCCTGTTAAGTTCCGTAATCGATATGTTCTTTCTTATGATGTTGTGAATTACTTCTTGAATGATTTTTACCTCGTTTTTCACCTTCCGTCTATCACTACTCTTCATACTTGGAATCTCTATGATATCGTCTCAAAGAAGAACCTCTCTTAATTTCTGAAGTACTTCTTTTTCTACAGAAGTCAAAGTTCAAACTTCATCACCACTTCTCCATACATCTGCTCCTTTCACTGGCTTCATTGTCTCAGATCCTTCAAACTCTTTCTCATTACTTCGCCTAACCATAGGATTCCATACCTCCTCAGTTGTCCGCCTCCCACCATCACTTACGTTTCCCTTTTGCACTTTCACTCTCTCAGTTCTTTGATCAGAACTAGTTTCATCAATTTTATTTTCGTTATTCATTCCTAACTATCGATTCAATCTCTTCTCTTGCAGTCACTGAAAGTAGGTTGTTATTTTTAATTTGTTTTAACTGGGATACCAAACTAGCGATACTTCTAGCTTCTCCTCCTCTCGATGTCCAGTCTTCCTTCACTTTTCGGATATATCAATCAGATTTGGTACTTCCACTTCTTACAAAGCATTCCCACAGTACTCTTCTTTCATCATCCGTCCATGTTTTTTTTACATTTCCTGTTCCAACTCTCTTCGTGTCTTGGGACCCTCTCTGGCAATTCTCACTCCCTCTATATCCAGCTACATCCTCAAAATTTCGAACAGTTGTATGATGACGACAGGACCTACCCTGTTGTCAAGTGGGACACCTACCTGACATGAGACAATCACAAGATATTCTAGCCTCATTAAGGTCGTTATTTTCAATATTTTGATTTGATATTCTCCCATAAATGGGGTTAGTGAATTTAAGATTACACCATCACCGATAATTTTATCGAGACATCATCTCTAGGAGGGCTCCCCACCAAGGTCAAAGATCCCCTCCCGACCTTTCTCCTCCAGCACCACCACTATTCCCATTACCACCACCAACAACAACAGAAATAAATCTATATATCGCATAGCGATAATGGATTAAAGCGAATTAGCGAAAATGATTCTTATTGGATGTAATAGCAGCGCTTGTATACGGATTTAAAATATAGCCCGTATAGAAATAATGCTATCGTGTAAGGAGCTAAAAAGTTAGGAGAAAAGAACTGTAGAAGTAGGTGGCTTCATATACAAGAGACTTATCATATCGTACAGGATTGATATATAATTATGTGTATTTATATTAACAGTTTTCCATGAATTGTACTGGCGTTCTTATTTTATATCGGGACGAACATTTGTATCCGATGGTTTCTTTGCTTAGTATCAAACACATATGTTTTCGTCCTTTTAATAAATGGAAATCGTATTATTAATACAGCACCTACTTGTTAATCCAGCCGACAGGTGCAAACAAAATCCGAAAATACACTTTATTTAACAGATGACAACAATATATATTCTTATTCGAATCGAGATTGTTCAGCTCTTGTAGGAAATATTCATTTTGCGCAAATGAGTATTGCAGACATTTTTTCCATATGCTCATATTATTTCTGGGTCAGTATTTATTTTCTTTATTTATATTTTCCCCGTTTACATCGTATTTTCTTCCATTCTTGGCCTTATGCTTGCATGTTTTTAGTTTGTTTTCTCACCTAACGATGATGAAACTTTATTTTTATCCATTTCATATTGATTTATTGCCATGATTCTGGTTATATACGCAAGCACACATTTCCAATAATAAATAAATAAATAAATAATATATCTTAATATTTAAGATAAAAAATTACATTCATTAGAGTTTGGAAAATCGATGGCACTAAACGTTAAAAACGGGCAAATATTTAACCAATTGACTTAGAATGAGTATTTCATACCAAACTAATGGTTAAACATGATTACATTTGTGAACACTTTTATATTAAACATTAATTCATATTAATCCCTAACTGTGCACCGAACGAATACCATAATACTTAGTTTGCTGCACATTATTATAAAAAAAGGTCCATATAAAATTTGAGTAAGATCGGCGTAATTGCTTCCAAAAAAGTATCGGGTGTAAATGTGATACTGCAATAACTAATCACTACTAATTACAATTAGTTTTTAACTTTGCATCGAACTGATATTACACTAATTAGTTCGCTTCACCTTATTGTTCCAGAAGTGCGTACATAATTTAAGCCAGATCGGCTCACTAGTTTCTAAGAAAAACTGCAACAGACAGGCCGATAGACAAAGAAAAATATAATTTAGATTACTTCCGGATTATGTTCTATATCTATAAAAAAAGAACATTGTGTGAGTTATATGAGTCAAAAATATTAAATTCACAAAGATTCGTAATGATAAGAGAAGGAAGGCAAATGTTTTCAGTTTGTGCGTGTTTCGATTTAGAATATCAGAATTCAACCAAACGAAATATATGTTATGAAATTGCTCCAACAATACTGTATATAAATATTTACGTTTAATTTGACTATCATTATAAAAGATCATATTTTTAGTCGACAGTATATATTATATTATCCTGCCGATTATTTTTATCTTCTTCTTGCGTCGCCTGTCGCGATTTGCATAGAATTTTGTAATTTACACTTCAGTCTAATTTTATTTTTTGACCAATCCCTTCCTCTGCCTGGTCTTTTCCTGGTGCTGATAATATTTATTAACTCATACCTCGTCTTTGTATTCTCTTACATGGAATAATTACAGGCAACATTGGCAACTGAGTCTCTTAAGTTGATTATCAAAGCTGCCGGTCCTGACACTCAAACCTTCGTTCTGAGTTCTACTGCTTTTATATTTGTTTGATGTCATTTTTTTCGTGTTTTATTGGGTGTATGTGACAGTATCAATCCCCAACTTATTCTACATGCTATCCTCTCGCACTAATAATATCTATTTTATCATGAATGAACAAATAACTGCGTATTTTCTCACACATTGTACAAGCTTGATGTTTACAATGCAGTAAATCGGCGTTGATTTTAATAGCCAATACACATATATAGGTAATCAAACATCTCCAAACTTACATGCACATATTAAACATGATCTAAACATTATGTCGTCGGTTTTCCGAGCAGCTTGTCTTTACTCAAGATTTAAAATGCATAAAAAATAATCGAAAATACATCTTGTAGATTCTCCGAAATTTGTATTTAATAATGAACCAGTTTCATTGCGAATCTAAGGTTTAAAATTATCACATTCGTGTCACCGGCAACCCAGGTATTTCTTTATTGAAATCTATTTTATGTTGAACTAGCTTATCTAAATAAATACATGCGAAAAGTGTGTCCATTTCTCGCACAAACGGTTCAGTTGAAGTTAATATCTATATAAAATATGGTGTGTATATTTTAGACAAAATATATTTTTATATTGTTCCTTTATGTGCGATCACAATACCAAGGTGTGTTAATTAGCATATTGATTTGAAAAAATGATAGTTTATTAATTAACTATTATTTATAATGTATCTCAATTAGATTAGTGTTTTAGATTTTAATATATCTAATAGCTTTGTTTCGCAATATTGTTTTATTTACCAAATAAAGTTCCGATGCTCCTTTCTGTAAAGGGGTTTACATGATTTTTAGCTCATTGTAATCTATTTCGAAATTACAGTTGAAAAGGAAAAATTGATTTCTTCTTTCTGTTCCTTTCTGTACGGTCACATTTTAAAATAAATACATTTGTACCGAACTTTACAAAAGTTCAAATATAATTAACTATATGAATAAATAAGACACATTTGTTTTTGTGTTTATATACAAAAACCATTGAATAAACAATAATTATTTAAAACTAATGTTTTAAGTATTTCACGTAACAATAGCAATCCGGCAAGCTATTGCGGATACATTATCATTTGTCAGGTGAGTCTCTCCACTGATTCATTCTGTCACAATATCCAGCTCTTTTATTCGCTGTTCTATTCCTTTCCCCTTTTCCCAACATTCCTTGCATTACTGCCCTCTTCTTGCATCGCCTGTCGCCATTTGCATTTTCCACCATTTTGTTTTTTTGTTCCTGTCCTCGCCATCGAAACACGCACATTCTGAAAACATTTGCTTTCCTTCTCTTGCGAGTCTTTATGATCTCCATCTTTTTGCTTAATTTAATTGCCGACAACACGTGCACGGCACGCGTTATCAAGCGGATCAATTTCTGTGCGCTGTTTTCAAATATTCATAAACATTTCAAAAGGCTGCCGCTATTTAATCGTGCAGAAGCGGGAAAAGGTGTGAAAAATTTACACACGGAAAAAAGGAAAGCACGCAAGAGAAGAAAGCAAGAAAAAAAATAAAGGGAGAAATATAAGAGTGAAATGAAAGATATGAAGGAAAAAGAAAAGTGAAACGTAGGCACGAATGTATTGGCAATTAAAATTACTCGGTAGAAGCGAGGAAAGTGTGGCAGAAGATATGGAGAAACAAAGATACAACGATACAAAACAAAGAAAATAGAAAGGACAGAGGATGATTGACAGAAGGAAATAAATGGATAGATTGATTGGTAGACAGAAAAAAGATAGATAGACAAAGAGTGAAATATAGTAGAATACATGAATTAAAACCGATTTGCGAGAAAGTAAAGATGTACACAGAGAAAGAAAGAACTACAGAAAAATACCAAAGAATAGTAAAACAGAAAGAGAGGATGGAAAATATAGAGCTATAGTGTAACTCTCATATGTTAAAAGAATCAGGTACGAAAGTATTAAAAGTATTAAAGAAACGGAGAGGATATCAGTCATATTTTCAGAAAGAGGGAAATGAGAGATAGAGCAATGAGGAGGGATAAAGAAGTCAGCAAGAGAGAAGAAATGAGACACAAAACGCACGGAAAAGAGTATAAAGAATAAGCGAATAAATAGAAGATGTGGAGAACAGAAAAATTGAATTAATTAAAACCAGAAATAATATTAAAAGTATAAAAATAAATATGTAAAAAGATACGAAGACGTAGCGAAAATGTATGAATGATAGAAAAATAGCATCAAATTTGTAATAGATAAAAATATTGATATATACTGTATACATATATAGTTATCTAAATACAGTACTGTTTCGCTGTTTCACAGCTCATCAGTGCGGCTAGGCAGGCAACTGCCTCAAGCCAGGATCGAATCCTGACCGTCTGTATGACAGTCAAGGTTCCTAACCATTACGCTATTGGCGGCTGTTGAGCGAGTAGGAGTTTAACGATGTTTTGACATCGTCCGAAATACCTCCGCTCGATTTGTTTACACAAAGCGATGAGAAAAAATGGCGTTTGCTATATATATATATATATATATATATATATATATATATATATATATATATATATATATATATATATATGAAAAGATTGATGGAAAAGTGCGTGTATATATATATATATATATATATATATATATATATATATAGAGAGAGAGAGAGAGAGGGGGTACAGGGGGAAAGAAAGAGAGAAAGATGGCGAGAAATAAATAGGTATATAAACAAAGAGGGCGTTTTCGATATATAAATATAATTTACTTTTAAACTATATTCCATATATTTCAGAAACGTGCTACGGTTTCATTATCATGTACTGAACTTTTACCATTTAAAAGGGCGCTACAAATCTGTTCAAATCATCACTGAATTGCTTGAGGAATTGTTTACTTACAATGCTTAACTAAGATATACGAATGTAAATTTGAAATTTAGTCAAAGTATTTGTTTGTTCACTAACTCTAACAATCAGGCTTTAGTAGGGTGTATTTCAATTTCTGCTGTAGCTGTTCTCTGGAATCTAAAATGATAAAAATCGGTCAGTCATCCCATACGATGCATAACAATAACACATTGTATTTTCAAGTGTCTACGACAATTTTACATGTCTGCACAAAAAAGATTAGGTAACATTGAAAGCACCTTGTATTTGATGCATAATTTCGCCATAATACTCGTTGGGAAATATATTCATAACAACGCGCTTGCGTATAATAAACTTAGAAAGTATACTGTTATTAATGGCTATTGGGAATCGTTAAATAATTTAATAAATCTCGACAACTATATTATGAAGGGTTTCCATTGCATTGAGAAATGAGAGATGGTATCCTAAGAATCGGTGCACTTGCTTAATGAAAACGCAAGAGAACGTTGAAGCATTGAAAACGTGCTATTGTTTCTTATAGATAGAATGAGAGTAAAATGGCGGCTGTCCAAGGAGAGTAAGAAGAACGGAGAAGATAAGAGCTTTCGATACAAAGGAAAGAACACACGCGCCTTGTTAATCAACACAATTCGTTCGAATAAATGTCGTTTCGAACAATGGTAAGGATTAGGTGAACAGATTTCACCTGAGAAAAGTCAACAAAGTATGTGATATGCACATCTGGAATATAGATCCATATATGATAAGAGATAAAATAGAATAGAGAAGCCAGAATTTTAGTTGGAAGCCATTTTAGTTTTGGAATGCCGGGAAATGTTCTTCTAGGCAAAATGGCAGTACCAATCCAGAGAAGCTTTAAATTGTAAAAGCTTGCAGACGAAGACAAAGAGTTTCCGGTCAGTAGCCAAGCCGACGAAGACGAAAACTGAGAGCAAAATTCCTTCCAGTGTGAAGAGGAAAAGTTATGTGCAGGAATTCTAACATACGGTATATTTTATGGAGTGATGTTGGTTTATGATTATTTGGTTGCAGAGCTTGGTTCCATTTAATTGGCCAGTTTTTACTATCTTTATCTATAAGTTTAATCTTTCACACCATGTATAAAGAAGCTGTTTCTTATATGAAAGTATTAGTGCATTCGTTCGTTCTTTCCTCCCTGTGTATCATGCAAAAATGTATTTGGTAGAAGTAAATTAAGCAGCCTTTTTGATATTCAGTTATATAAAGAGTAAATGATTAAAAATACGATAGGAACAGCTGGAGGTTGGAAGAAAACGTGTAAAAAGAAATCGAGGGTGAGGTTGAAGCGAAACATTTAAGCACATATTGTTAATAATGTAAAAATAGGCGAATATTTTCTTTCTTTGAAAATTTTCAAACTTAAAACGTCATCGCATCAACTGTTTTCTTAGAGAATAATTATGGCATCTGTTTTTCAAATTGTCTGGTTTATTATCTGCTTCCTTTGTGCCAGCTTGTTTGACTCGTTTGTCGTCTTCATCAATTCGTTGTTTTTCTACATCATTGTAATATCTTTTCTTATTCAAATAGATCCTTTCCAAGCATTGAGAACTTGTAGAACCTTATTCTTGCTCACTGGTTTTCTTCTACACGCAGTCTTGGTTCTTTGAAGACTAAAGTAATTAGCATCTCTCGTCTTTGTGATATCTACCCTTCGGTCGTGTTAGTTATTTACATCAAGTGGCTTCACGACTGGTCTGAAGCGATTTCTATTAAAAGGTTTTCCAACTTATATTAGACATATTTTTGTTCAATAATTTATAGCTCAAAATTGTTTGACGGAAAAGAAATTAACATTTAGATTAAATATGAAGTAGCTTTGATTTCGCTAACAAAATGTTTTTTTTTAAATCTTTAACAAATTAAGTAATTATAGCCTTCGTTCAGTGTTGAGAAACAATAGATAGCCCTGTAAGGGTGGCTGCGCGTGTAATTGTAAAACAAGTGTTGCGCAGTCACCAACCAAACCTCTCTTAAGTCGGCAATGCCTGCTACCAGTGAATAAAGAGACAGCCAGGACAACTGAAAACAATATCAAGATTAGCGGAGAACACATGCAGCACCTGGTATTCCCAATTAATCACCCATTTAGTACTGATCATACTCAACGTTGATTAACTTCGGTGAGCGAATGGCAACTGGTGTGTCAACATGACTATCGTTGACATACCTGTTCCCGTCAAAGTTAGCAACGTGAAGCAAATTAAGCAACGTGAAGCAAATTAAGCAACGTGGAGCCTGATCATTACTAAAATGGGTGACCAACTTGGAAATTCTCGGCACTTTATATAGGAGGACATCGACACCTCCCTGCAAGAGTTGCGAAAACCTAACGTCGTCATCTTCCCCAAATGGAGATATATATGCGATTGGGGACCGCTTGTTAATTTCATCCTTCCATGGAACTTCTTCGTTTGGAGGAAACTAGTTAAACCCAAATTAAGTTAGTGCCATTTCACACACACAACGTGACAATGCCGTCTGTCTATAAATTAGGAGTAAAACGTATGGCAGTGGCTAAACTAATTTTAAATAATTTTAAACGTCGTTTATACATTGACAGCTTGTAATTATGACTGTGTAAATGTTTGATTAGTGATTTCACAAATTTGGTTGGCATGGTTACAAATGAATTGGAAATTAATTCATGAGAAAAAAAATGCATACGATATCATTATATTAAGTTACTTGACGCGACGTTTGGGAATGAATGATCGTTCAGTGTTAACACGGAACACACATCATCTCGGAATGTGATATGCTTCAGTCACAGACAATAATGCGAATTCAGATTTTGTAACAGTATAACGCCTCCTAAGACAAACAAAATGAACGTTTAAAAAATATAAATAAAATACAAAGGAACCAATATTAAAAGAAAAGCAATTAGTATGATTTAAATGTATAATTAAAACGTATTATATCAGTAGGGACCCGACAATAGAAAAACAGATCAGAACACAAAATTGGATTTATAAGACTCTAAAATCAAACATTGATCACACTTCGGGACCCGTGGCGCAGTGAATAGAGGCGTTGAGTCTCAACGGTTCTAGATGAGCATGATAGCTGTTTCAATCTCACCTAAAGCCGGCCAGAAGATTAGTTGGTCAAAACATGGCGAGACAACAACAACTATGGAAGGCAGTAATTACTTGGAACACTGTTACAAGACTCAGCATTCCTATCCTGTCGCGATTAACCACCCGAAGAAGGCCAGAGAATAAGTTGGCCGAAACGTGGTGAAACAATTATGAAGATGAGGATAACAGTGCGAAAAAAATGAATGCATATAATTAAAAATGTTTGAAGGTATTGGTTGTTATTGCTTATAATATTTGTATTTATTAAGAATTTAGTTTGCAACTGTCAAACATAAAACGATATCATATTTCTCTTATTCTGATTATCTGTTTGTTAGTCTGCCCTTTAAGATTTTCTTGGAAACTATCGAGATGATCTGACAGACATTTTGTATGCACCTTTGTTATGATAAGATGCAGCGAACTAAGCATTATGGTATCTGTTCACTGCAGAATTAAAAATTAATTGGTATTATTAGAGATTTATACTTAATGCAAAACAGCAACTTTTAACAATATTCAATCATCAATTGGGCATATTATCAAGGCTCCGGAGGCCACTCGAAGATAAGGGTTAATGAGGATACGGTAGTTACTGGGTCAGTATCGCATTAATCGTTAGTAGTGAAATTTGGTCAATTGGATTACGTAAAGGGGAACGGCTCATCAAGAACTTGTTTACCTTGGACTTTAAGACGACCATATTGTAGTCAGCTAAAAAGCAGGGAAACAGAACAAAGTTTCACAAGCATGCAGTTCTTAAAAAGAAACTTTTTTCATATAATCTACCTTTAGGTTTAGGCACGGATAGAGAGTGGAGGGGGAATTATTTATATTGGTTTATGCTAGACGAGTGTTTTTCGTTAAAATTTGGCAAGAGGGCATAGATTGGAGCTCACGCGAGCACTTGCTATGAAAATAAGGATAAAGGAGAGACAGGATCACATTTATTTTAATTCAACTGGCTATAACTTTTACTCATTTGTAGCCAACTAAATATTTTATCATCCGCTCGATGCACAGGAATTAATAGGGATTAGTATTTAAAACAAAAATGAGTACAAATTTCGATATAATATTCTGTATAAAACACTCATTCTAAATCAACGAACTTTAGCTTTGGCCAATTTTGAACGAGTAAAATGTCTGGTAGTTTTTAGACGATGGTTATTAACTTGTATTGTGTGGATGTTTTGGAATACTATTCTCATCTTGATTGTTATTTTCACATTTTTGCCGTAACCATTTCATGTCAATTTCTTTTGAATCAAGAATACTTATGGCGATCTTAGAAACTTCTACGGCATTTCGAACTGACTGGACAGAAATTGTATTTATTATGGTATTCATATTTATTATCGCAGCTAGTCATAAACACACAATCTTCAGAAAAAAAAACGACAGGATTGGATGTTAATCAACACTTTTAACTGTAGCCAGTTCGACTTTAATGTAAAGATGTAACGTTGTCCGGAAACCAACACATCGTAGCCTCAGTCGCAATATAGACAAAAAAGTAAGAAAGAACTTAAACTCGCATTTTTGGTGTACAACGACATTTATTTCCTCGTTCTCGCGTCGCACGTAACTTCTCGTTACGGCTGTGATGTCTCTCACGTAATCGTCTACTTGAACGTGCTCTCGAACGTCGTTCACGTCTCTAACGTGATTGTCTTCTCGAACGTGCTCTCTCCTTTTTATAGTCTTCCATTTCTTTACTGTGATGACATTTCTATCACGGCTCGATATTTGCATAGAGCCGATCAGCGCTATGTTACAAAGATTCGCAAATTCAAATACGTGTCTGAATATTTAGAGGAAAAGTGACTTATTCATATCATAATTTCACGCACACCGTAAACACGTATGTGAATTAAATAATATAATTCCTCGTTTCTATATAAGACATAATGAAAAACATATCAGTAAAAAGTTACTTTTAGTTTTCCAAGAAAAATGCCTGTTACTATATTTGGGTAAAACAAAAATGAAAGTAAATATTTAACAAAAACTGAATGCTAGGAAAATCAGAGAAGAATCGAATAGTAATGGCATTTTCAGTATTTATTAATTAATAAATCGATGTTACCATAAATGTTTATGTAATTATATATATAGTTTTATGTTTTAATGTTATTCAAATTAACTTATAGCCCCGTTTATTTCAAGGAAGAAATGTGTCTTATTATACCCATAGTAAAAACTGGTTGACAATCTTTATAAAGATATTATGCCTTGCGGTTTTACGTTGAAAAAATATTAAGGGGGCCATCGTTAGAAAATGATTCTAAAAAGCGGCAATTTCTAATGTATAACTATGTTCACAGTCTTTTAAATACTCGCTGCCTAAAAATTGTAGTCAAGGTAATTTATTTCTTGGTTAAAACCTGATTATTTTTTCCTAGATGTATAACGGATTAGGGATTCCCGAATTAAATTAAAGTGGTACAAATAATGATTGTGACTTAACGGGTCACAAATAATATAGCTTTGTAATAAAGTTATGGATTTTATACTTTCAATTTGATTCTTCAATTCTTGAGCGAAAACTGAACTCATCTTTATTAACAAGTTTGCTAGTTTTCAACATTTCTTAAAATATATTCTCTTTGGAATCACCTTTACTTCACCCTTCTACCTCTTTTTGAAATAAATATAAATGATGATCATGATCATGATGATGATCATCATCATCGTGATTTTTGTTCTTTCTTTCCTCATTTTTACTTTCCTCTTTTTGCTTTCTTTTCTCTTTTTTTATTTGTAACGTTTCTCTTCGTTCTTTTTATTTCCCTTTTTCTTCGTTTCCTTTGTTTTATTATTCATCGATATCCGATCGGGGACACGATTACGTATTGCACATAAAACAGTACAACAGCGTCTATTTTAACGATGCACTCAGGCGACGTAATGTCCCCTAGAGTAACGACAACCGTGACGATGCCAGTCATCACACGCCCTAGAAATACAAACCGAGTGGACATTAGGAAACTGAGGGGGGAAATTCAATTTCTCACACATTCGGTGCTGAATGACTTTCTGATTCTGAAGAAAGCTCGATCTTGCGAGTAAGAGAGCTCAGTAAAATAAGAAACTGGGTGGGTCACTATCAATTTTAAAACATTCGAACAAAACAGAAAATGCAAATGGTTCTGATGTAGAATACAGATCGTACCGAAATAATACTTTTGTTATTTAGAAATCCATTCTTATCATAGGGAGGAGAATTTGGATCTATTCTTTACTTTCACATTATAACTTAATAAACAAAAGATTACGCAAAAATTTGAATTTATCTTGAAAATTTAATTTAAAATAGTCCGATCCGTATTCTGCATTACGTACAATAAAAATAATACAATAACACACGAGGATTCATTATTAACTCAACATCAAAATACCGTTGTAGACTCTGAACTCGATTACGCCATGTTTAGATGCTATTGAGTTCTATTCAAATTTTATAAATATTCTCCTCAATGGTTTATTTCTACTTGCGACGCTGCCATAGTTTAAAGGCAGCATGCATACCGCAAATTTATCAGACATTATTCAAGTATAAATAGACAAAAGTTTATAGAAGCAAGAAGTAATTATGAGAAATGAATTAGTTGCATCTAAGAAGAATATACCGAAACCACCGCAAAACACTTTGAATCGCAGAAATAAGGAACTCGTGATTTTGGAGAAATCTATAACAGTGTAGTAAATAATGGGCAACAAGCAATTCCCCCACTATCTAACAATCTTGAAGTTGCTTGAACGGTAACTGAAATGATTAACCTGCCTGTCTGTCTGTCTGTCTGCCAGTCTGTCTGTCCTCCACTTTGAATTCAGAAAACCACTCCCTTCCAGTTTTTTTGCTAACAGAAATCACACTACATAATCTCAAAATCTCATTTTCTCAAGTAGCTGATATCATAAAAACCTATACAGCACAAAAGCATATGAACTCGATCTCATCTTGCCTGTACTATTAAAACAATGGCCCGCTGAGGTGTTTCAGTTATTTTCAAACTTTTCAACAAATACCTTAACTAATCTTGTTTTTCCTTACTGTTTCTATGTTACCAGTTTACAAGAATTCTGTCGAAAATAACTTATCTAGTAAATTATCGCCACATTAGACCTCTTCCTTTTCTTTCCGTTAAAATTTTTGAGCCCTTAATTAATTAAACTCTAGTCGACCACTTCACAGCTGCTAAACTTGTCCGACAAACAGTTTGAATTCAGGTAAGCCAATTTTACTGTAGATATTCTTACTGAAATCTCTGAACGTATCTATCTTGCACTGGATAAGGCAGGGAAAGTTAGGGCAGTATCCCACATATATCTAACGCTTTGACAGAGTATGGCACAGTAGTTTTTTTTTTCAGGGAAATTAGATCATATGATATTATTGAACAAATACTTAACATAATTAATTCCTTCTTAAATAAGAGAAGAATCCAGGTTGTCTTCAATGGTCGTACGTCAAAATAATATTATATAAATGCGGGTGTGTCTCAGGGGCCAATCCTTGGACTTGTATTATTCCTGATATTCATAAATGACCTTCCTGATAAAATTAACTTCGAAATAGGTATACTTGCTAACGACACCTCACTCCATAACAAACACGAGAGGAAAACGAATAGACGCATATCCAAGGCAATGGAGGAAACCCTAGAGAAAGACGTCCAATTTGAAGTGGAATGGGGACAAAAATGAATGGTAACATTCAAGTCTACTAAGATTAAACTTTTTCCTTTAATAATTACAAGATGCTTTCTCAACCGCTAATAGATATAGCTAATTATACATGATCTGGAAGTACTTAGTTCAAACTCATCGGTTTACCGTTCACATGATTGGAACAAAGAAGGTGGGCTCTATCTACCGTGCTTGAAAATTACTTACGCCTGAGGGTATCATGTATCTCTACGAGGACGCCATTCGCGTATCTATGGAGTATTATTGCCACATTTGAGCTTATGCATCTGCTCTCGCTCTTAAACAGGGTCCCAAAGATAGTCGCCGACCTCATAGGTCCTGTACTATCAACTAGGATTCGACTTCCGGATCATCGACGAATGTTGCATCTCTTTACCTGGTTTACAAGTATTTTAACCGTAGGCGTTTACGAAGGACTAACCCTGGTCTCCACTTGATGTAAATGCCCCCAACATACCTAAAAAGCAGCAAGATCCTATGCTAGTGATTCCCAGATGCCAGAAAGCCTTCTATTTCAATAGTTTCTTCCTGAGAAGTGATAGACTTTGGAATTATTTCCTAGTCCCTGCTTTTCTGACTGTTCTTACAAGCAGGAGTTCAAGTGTAATGAAAACGGACATATTTCTGCTCAACTATCTACATAGTATCCCTGAAAATTATGCCAGAGATAGTAGCCCCGTACATCAAAGTTACAATGTGACTTGTTTGGAATGAAAATGAAAATAAAAAGCAGAAACGGGTACTGAGCTGCACACCTTCCACTATCGCTAAAATATCATTTAGTATGCAAGTAACATTTTGATATTGCATGAAAAAAGTTTTGATTGTCGCTACAACAAAACAAGCTATCAACAAAACAAGCAATCAACAAAACAAGCTATCAACAAAACAAGCAATCAACAAAACAAGCTATCAACAAAACAAGCAATCAACAAAACAAGCAATCAACAAAACAAGCAATCAACAAAACAAGCAATCAACAAAACAAGCAATCAACAAAACAAGCAATCAACAAAACAAGCAATCAACAAAACAAGCAATCAACAAAACAAGCAATCAACAAAACAAGCTATCAACAAAACAAGCAATCAACAAAACAAGCAATCAACAAAACAAGCAATCAACAAAACAAGCAACCAACAAAACAAGCAATCAACAAAACAAGCAATCAACAAAACAAGCAATCAACAAAACAAGCAATCATTCTATGTTTTGTTTCCGTTTGTTTTCTATTCTCTTTTATTTCTTGAAATTAGGACGCACTCAAATCAAATTCAGATTATTTTCGAATTTAAACGGGTTGATATTTTTGGGAAAGCTACGCACAAGAAACTAGTGTTCAATCAATCACATTGGTCTTTAAAACTCGAGATTATGTTTCGGGATTATAATATATTTGATTTTATGCATAAATGACAAACTAGGCCAAACCATCATGGATCTTATGTAAAGCTTTGTTAATGTACAGATATTTGAACGTAAAATTAAGAATTTAACAATCGGAAGAGATATTGTATGCGTATACATTTATTTTTTAATACATTAGCTAAATGTATATTTCAGAATCTGTTTTCATGTTGAATATACTGCATCGCACGTGTTTTGCACGTGGAAATTATATGTTATTTCTAGAATAAGTGTTTTTCTACAACATATTGTATGAACAAAATATAAGCGCTAACAATGAGATCACATATTATTTAGATTCATCGGACTACTGTTCTCATCTTGAATCATATTTTCACAACGTTTAGGTCGATATAACCTTCGATCTTCTTCAGGTGTATCTTGTCGAACTTGGGAATGTTTCTGCCGATTCAATCCCCAGTGTGGGCGACTGAATAATACAAGACCTCTTAGGACCTCTATCCAGTCATGGCTGACGGAACAAGAGCACGCTACCCCCGTGGAATAAATATAGGGTTCCGCTCGAAATTCCGTCCAAATTCCCGAGTTTGCCAGAAGCATTTCTGAGTTCGACAAGATACAACTGAAGAAGGTCGGAGGTTATATCGACCGTTACGGTGTGAAAATCACACTCAAGACGAGAACAGTAGTCCAAAGAATCCAAATAATATGAATAACCAATCCTCATCTCAAAAATTCAGAAACGTCAATGAGATCACGGTTGTCATCTGGTTGAGAACTTAAAGAATTTTGAAACAACAGATGCGATCAATCAGACAATCAAACAAACATTGGATTTTCTGAACTATTGAACTCATCTGGAATGTTATTCTCACAACATTTCGACCGATGTAATTTCTATCATTCTTTTGGATGCTGAAGGTTTAATTTGTAGTGTAAAAGATACTGACAAAAAATAATAAAATAAGATACTATTCTATCTGGCCATAGCTGATCAATCAAGAATCATCTGACCCTATGAATAGAATAGAAGGTTCAGGTTAAAATTCTGATGCACATAAAGTAAATATTTTACATGAAAACAGTAGTGCGAAAAATCCAAATATGACAGATAATGATTTCTCATATAAAAGTTCGAAACATAAATATTTTATTGTATTTGGCCGACTAGAGACAGCTTTTGTTATAGTGAACATACTATGACAATTTCTTTGTACGTTACGATAGCAACGAATGTTTCGTTTGGTATGCGAGTTTTTATGTATGCGTATACATCTATTTTTTAATACATTAGCTAAATATATATTTCATAAAAACCAAGGTGAGGACAACGAATAAGTAATAGAAATCGTACTTTATTAGGTAAAATTTGTACGGTATCTTTACGATAGCCGTTTATTTAATTAAGTATGTGTACATGTATGTGTGTGTGTTTGTGGGTGTGATTCAACGGATGTCCGTTCTTAAAGATAGCCACTAATGGCGTCGCAAAGAGAATCAACAATGAACTTCAAAGGGACGAATTTGCTTTCATTTTCTCTTCTACCGAATCCAATTAAATAACGATATTAAGTTTTGAAACCTTTTTTCTTCTGTTTTTTTTCTTTAGAAACTCTTAAAATTATATGTGGACAAACAAAGAAAACGTCGCAATAGATTGGCTTTCCATTCTGCAGATTTCTGACTTTCCTTGTGAAAAATCAATTAAATAAAAGCGACACACAATTCAGAAACACCAGCCGACATTACAATTGACATAACAAGAGAATGATACACACATACTCGCATTAATATTTCCGCCGTTTGTTATATTTTTGTTAGCAGTCGTACCCCCTCGACGGACATTGTCCCGATTAAACTGAAAAACAAGAAAAACTCACCCTTAATTGTTGAGGTCCTTAGATACCGGAAAGTCTTTTATCTTAATAGTCTCAAACTGTTATACTTGGGAATTTCTTCCCTGTTTCCTGCTTCCCTTACTGTCAGAACATGCAGAAGTTTAAATGTAAATCAAACAAACTTTTCATTGATTAACACTTTAATAATCCTCTGTAGATATAATCTCAGTAGCCCCTCACATCCAAGTAGGAATACACCTTATTTGGAATGAAAAAGAGTTAAAAATTATATATATATATATATATATATATATATATATATATATATATATATATATATATATATATATGTGGTTTGTGTTTTTGTTGTTTATTATATATGTATGCATATATATATATATATATATATATATTTATATGGTTTGTGATTTTGTTTTTTTCTCCTTGTTCTTCAATTTCTTTAATCTTCTTGACAAACATTCTACACACATTATTTTGCATTCTATGATCACCATCATACAATGCAGTTTCATAAAATGCTAAAACCGTCATACAATGCAGTTTCATAAAATGCTAAAACCAGCAAAATTTTAGCTCTGCCATTTATATAATATAATTTGCTAACTCTTTCCTTCTTCTGAAGAAAGGAATTTTGCATCATCTAAAACTCTGCTTAATAAGGATACGTTAAACATTTTTATTTAATCAAGGTATTCTATCGAACAATAAATTTTGCATGTAAATTTTGGTTTCATTTACGACTCTTGTATTAAGCTCTACTTCCTACTGTCGTCGTATCGAAAAGTTTTATTTGGTTGGGATAAATATGAACATTATTAGTTATATTGGACTGAAGCTTACATTTGGCTTTGCCTAGTAAATCTCTATTACTCATTGTATTATATATATATATATATAAGTATATATATATAAATATATATATATAAATATATATATATATAAATTTAGTTGTTAAATTTAAATTCTGAAATCAAAATATAGACACATAAATTCGAGTTAAGAATTTATTGTTTTACAAAAGGAATATATAAGGGGTTATATTAATTTCCTTAATTCATGGATTTTCAATAATGGCTCATATCATGAGGAAATTAAATACGGATATATATATATATATATATATATCAATGATGGAACGATTTTAATATTTTTCTTAATTTCGACACAATTAACGATTCTCTGTTAAATTTCCGATTCTGATACAAATTACTGATTCCGGTTCCTATTCTTTTAAAATCTTTAACTATTCAACTGTAGTATTGTTTTACAGATTATCAAAACAAAAACATGTTATACCTTTATTTATATATATTTGCAAACGTAAAACATACACTTGCGTGAGGAGACACACACACACACACACACACACACACACACACACACACATACATATATATATACATTAAAAATAAGTGTTGACTTTTCTAATAATTATTGTGATAATTTCTGCTTTGTGCACGCCATCCTCTTTTCCTTAAAGGAGAAAATGATGTTTGAGAGTGACCTCATGACTATAAAACAGATACTAAACAACCCCGTAAAAGACAAGACGTAATAACCTGCTGAAAAAAGGGGTAGGAGGATGGTTTCATTACTAGAAGCAGATATCACATTAACCTCCACATAAAAGAGGCAATACCTGGAAGGAAAATAGCATGACCGCACAACAATATCCACAAAAAATGATGTGAGGATGGTATAATGGTATTACACCACCTCCAATAAAATATGAGTCAATCGTTTTGAGATAGTCTCATGACAATATAACATATACTACACCATTCTCATCCCAAAGAAGATGATGATGCCTGAGTGGATGATCTCAAAATATAATTTTTACTACAATCATAAAAATATAATATATTAGTTTGAAATAATATAATAATTTGAATTGTGAATTACAAAGTAGTACATAAACAGATTTCTATAATGTCGGTTTATGATACGCATACATCAAAGCTCATTAAGTAATATATATCATGAATAACTGAATATTTTTTATATGAATATTATTTCTTCCTGTCAGAACGAATCAACAAAATACGCGGTCATTTGTCCTGAATCACGCTTGAGAAAGCGTTTGTCTCGTATTCAGGTTAATCTATTAATACACCTTGTACTATTGCTGTTACTGGTGCTAAAACAAATTTATATTGGTGAAAATTGTATCAACTTTAGTATGAAATCGCTTTTTTATTCTAGGTATACCAACGAGTTTACATTTATTATATTTTTACTATTACTGCTTGCAATACAACTACCATTACTATGAATAGTAACTTTGTGGAAAATACTAGTACCACTCTTCACATAATAGATGACTCGTAAATAGGTAATGTTTCTATTTCTTCTTTTTCTACTACTACTACTACTACTACTACTACTACTACTACTACTACTACTACTATAATTATAAAATGGCTTATATTGAACTAGAATGTATAGTATTAATTATGATATTAAAATAAGACCATGAAAACCACCGAAGAGAAAATGGACCATAATGCCGATTCACAAGTAGAAACTGAACACAATATCAGTAACCATAGGGACATCAAGATTTAACGGCATTAACAATTGTAAAAGGGAGAAAAGAAAACTGGAATTTTAGGAAAAATAAAATAAAATCAGGAACAAGAAATGTTAGCAATCTTAGATCGCGCATGAAATGACGAAATCTATAATTGTGAGACAAAACACATAAACCAACTCCCGCTAAAAAAAATAATAAAAACAATCAGATAGGAAACTAAACTGAAATTTCAAATCAATAAAATAAAAATGAAAGAAAATTCTGAATAAATCTAAAGAGATAATTAACACGTCAAATAAAAAAAAAAGCTTCCATTTTTTTACACGGTCGTCACCACTTATCAAGGCCCGGAAGCCACTCAGGGATAAGGGTTATTGTAAGTACAGTACGTTAGTGTGGATATTTGATGAAGTGTTTACTTAAGGGGGCGGTTCATTAGGAATTTGTTTATGTTGGACTTGAAGACATCCAGGTTGTAGTCGGGTGGGAAGCAGGCACACAGAACAGAGTTCCACAGGCGTGCAGTTCTAAGAAAGAAGCTTTGTTCATGGAATCTACGTTTTGATTTAGGCACATATAAAGAGTGGGGAAAATTTTTGACAGTGGATTCAGCGAGACGGGTGTTTTTCGTGACGAAGGGGAACCAGAGATTAGGGATCAGACGAGCACCTGCCATGAAAATAACGATAAAACAAAGATATGCCTGCAACGTCTCTTCTGTGGGAGAGAGGTTGCAGGGAAGAGAAAAGGGCATCCCCCACTAAGCCATGAAGTCTATTTTGTACTTTGTCAAGGCGGATAGGTTGTTTTAAGCAGCTCCTGCCAAGATGTGACAGCAGTACTCCATCCTTGGACGTAGTTGGCTTTTATACAGATAGAGAATTGCATCAGTAGTGAGATATCCTCTGGAGCGGTAAAAGGATCTCACCATTTTTCCAGCGACCTTGGCAACAGACTTTATGTACGTGTTCCACTTCAGACCAGGAGTAAAGGACAAACCCAGAAGCTTGTAAAAACATGGGGCTTCTCCCAGACGAGAGCCATCCATTTCAATTGATGCCAGATGGGGATCAGAGCGTTGATGATGTAAAGATAGGAGTTTGGTTTTAGATGCATTAAAGGTAACCAGCCACGTCGTCCCCCACTGAACCACACGCTCGAGATCAGAGGAGACAGAATCAGAGAGAACATTGCCATTTACAGCCTTTGATATGTTGCCGTAGATGGTCGTGTCATCAGCATAGATGTCAACGAATGATTTAAGTATGTGTTTATGGAGATCATTGATGTAGATCAGGAAGAGAATCGGGCTCAGGATTGACCCTTGAGGGACTCCAGCATTAATACTGCAGGCCTCTGATTTTTGTCCATTGACCACTACTCTTATCAGCCTATCGGAGAGAAATGATTTAATGATTGAGAAAACATTCCCAGTTATACCGTAGCTGGAAATCTTGTGAAGTAGGCCCTTATGCTATACCTTCTCGAAGCCCTTTTATATGTCAAGAGCAATTGCCCTAGAAAGGAAGCCTTTGTCAAGAGATTCACTAATCGTGTGCGATATAACCGTTAGCATATCTGCGGTAGATCTTGCAGAACAGAAATCATATTGTGTGTACTAAGAAGGTTATTTCTGCCGCGGTGGTTGACTATTCCATGAACAACTATGGGAAAATATACTTTTCAAAAAGGAATATTAGGAAATACAGATACACATCTGAACATTACAAAAAATATTAAAAGCAAAATTTACTAAAACGTAAAGAGAGGACGGGTCAAAACCTAACGAACACAAGACAGCACTAGAGTAATATACGAAAAACCGAAATGACCGTAACAGAAATGCAAACTAGATGAAAAAAATGAACAATTGTAAGAAAATTAAAGAAAAAAAAAATAGAAGTCTATATATTAATACGATAGGCCGTGTCTTATTTTCTGTGTCACGCTTACATCAGGACCATTTAATTGTTATATAATTCCATTTCTTGTCATAAATAATTTTACCAACAATTTGTCATAAGTTTTGGTTTCGATTTAGATTATAGCTGATGGATACTTAAGTCATCTATTTTTTCAAAATAATTTTATCAACAATTCTTCATAAGTTTTGGTTTCGGTTTCGATTATGGCTACATAATGCCAACATCAATATATTACATATGAATGAGTTAGCTGTTGAATTTCCACAGGTCCCGCCAGTTAAAATTAATAAAAAACAAAAATACTCAAGAGAACATGCGAAAATTATAATCTGGGAAGCAGTTGACCACGACAGAATACATTGATTCTGGCTTTGAAAGTTTCACGAGTCTGTAAAAAAAACAAACATACATATATACACAAAACTGATATACTGGCAAAAAATACAGAGAGTAGACATTAATAAAAAAACAGTGGGAATAGAATGATAATCACCAACTATAGACCGATAACCTGCATACCAACAAGTTAGATAATCTTAACAGCACAACTTAGCGAAGAGCTAAATCATTCTCCTAATATCTACCAACTATTTCTCGAGAAACGAAAAGTTTGCAGAAAAGCGAAATAAACAAAAAACGACCGCTGTGCATAAGTCCAAACTAATTGAATGAAATAAAAATTTATAGAAATTAAAAAAAAGGTTAATTTATGGATTAGACAAAAGAAATCATTCGCCACAATTCATGAGGAGTGGCTAAGAAAATGTTTAAGGATGTAAAAAATATTTGAAAAAAGACACAAACTTGTTAAACAAAAAACAACAGAGATCAGAATACAGAGATGCATTTTTCAGGGGGTCTCTCTATCTCCATTGCCCCGTAAATATGAATACGTGTATATTTCTGCAGTGTCCAGTCTCATTCACTATATGACATTTGTGACTTGATAATACAATTGATTCATCTCCTGTAGCCAAACGTACTGTCGTATTCATTCATGAGTATCTCTTTTAGGACTGCGAGTACGTGCATGAAAACCGAAAGTTCCGCTATTTGATTTACCTCGGTTTCCTCATCACAGCCACGCCCTCGCGCCACAAATGGGCTTTACCTTTAAGAGACGCATCTATAAAACTAAAAAGCAATGAAAAACACTCGATTATAAACTGATCTTGTCAGGACTTGCCCAACTGGTCAATAGGCGAGTTAGCGGCTAATGCTGTTACACTTCCGATAAATATTGGAAAAAACTCGTCAAATATGCATACTGTTCGACTCTTAATAATCGATCGCATTAATTTTTACTTATAATCGATTTTTCTATTGTCCAAGATAGCAATGCATATACAAGCCACACATATTAATTCGACAAAAAGTGTCTAAACTTATGAAGACGGAATATACTAATTTATGAGCACATTTCTCTATACAATCCTTCACTCTATAAAAAAGACCAACGCGTATTTATTTGTTTATGAATCATGGTTTGCCTTCGCGAACAAGGATCTAGGAAAGGGTTTGTCATGTTTTCTGTGGACACGCTCCTGCCTGACGTATCCAAAAAAAAAAGGCTGTAGATAAAGATCGAGTCTAGGTTTGGGGCTGGGGCTTGTTGGCGCTCCTTAGTGTTCTCGAAGGAGGAGACTACTTGATGAATGGTGTGCCGACAAACATCTCAGTTCTCTACAGGGATTGACCACTGGTGGTAGTCAATGTGATAGGGCACTAGGAGATTTTTTAGACAGTCTATTTATGAATAGTGATATAACTACATGACTATTTGAAACATACAAAGTGCCCTCAATAAGTTTCCAAACCTTTTTGTACAGGCATTTAAAATCGTCGTATATTCTTAAAAAAATGAGTATGTTATTGCTATACATCTTATGAGATAACTGACCATTTTTTTACGATTTCAGGATCAAATGAAGACCTTTCAGTAGTTACAAAACTCAACATTGCCATTCCGTCGAAGTTTGTCATTTGAAGAAGGCAAAAGGATGAGTTCGCCGAATCGTTGTGAAACAACAACAACAACAACAACAACCATGAAGATGAGGATAACAGATCGCTAATAAATAAAATAAAACGGTATTTTCTACTGAAGTGCTATGAATCTAACATTTGGCAACTTTTAAAATCTTCAGAACAGCTGCAAGGTAACAACTGATGATCTCCGATTTTTAATTCTACAATTTAAGCAAAGGTGTATTGTTTATTTCCATTTATATATAATAAAATCCCTTTTTTAATATTGGATATTCAGCGAGAAGTCGGCTTCTGCAATTGCTAAGTCTGCGATATGTTCAACTTATTCCTAAGACTTTAAACTGTTTTCCTTAGGAAATTCTAAAAACTTATTTAGAATAAGTTTGCATGGCGATTTACATAATTGAAAAGGCGTATTCTGTATAACAATGGTTATTGAAGTTAAGCAACGATGAGGCAGAGCACTACCAGATAGATAACCGTTTGGGAAGGCTAGGCGCTGTATGTAGAGCGTCAAGTCGTAGAAATTTCCAGATTTGTATCAGAAGGAGCACTAATTCACTAAAGAAAATTGCACCCCTTAGTCTTCGTTAAGACATGCATCTAGGAAAAAGATAATGCACCTGGCCCACTTCCCATAGGAGTAGAGCAACGAAATTTGGCATAGTTATCAGTCTTTCCCTACATAGGAACCACCCAGAATTATGAATTTCTCCCATCGTTTGATGCAGCTCTGGAGAACGTTTTTGTAGAACACCCCAGGTTGGTCCTCCAACCACGACGTGACTTCAGATATCAAGGCTGCATCATCTGGGAAACGCTTTCCTTTCAAAACAACTGTCAAGACAGGATAGGCTGCTTTTAGCAGCTCCTGTCCAGATGTGGCAGAAGTACTCCATCCTTGGACGTACTTGGCTTTTGTACAGATAGAGAATTGTATCAGTAGTGAGATATCTTCTGGGGCGGTAGAAAGATCCCACCATTTTCCCAGCGTCCTTGGAAACAGACCTGATGTACGTGTTCCATTTCAGATCAGAAGTAAAGGCCAAACGCAGAAGCTTGTAAAAACATGGAACCTCCCCAAAACGAGAGCTATCCATTTCAATTGATGCGAGATGGGGATCAGAGCGTTGATGATGTAAAGATAGCAGCTTGGTTTTGGATGCATTAAAAGTAACCAGCCACCTCTTTCCCCACTGAACCACGCGCTCAAGGACAGAGGAGAAGGAATCAGAGAGAACATTGTCATTTACGGCCTTTGATGTGTTGCCATAGATGGTCGTGTCATCAGCATAGATGCCAACGAATGATTCAAGCATATGTTTTGGGAGATCATTGATGTAGATCAGGAAGAGAGTTGGGCCCAAGATTGGACCCTTTAGAGACTCCAGCATAAATACTGTGGGTCTCTGATTTCTGCCCATATGAATCTACTCTTATGAACCTATCGGAGAAATGATTTAATAATTGAGAAAACATTTCCAGTTATACGGTAGCTAGAAATATTGTGAAGTAGGTTCTTATGCTATACGTTATCAAAGGCCTTCGATATGTCAAGAGCAATTGCCTTGGAAAGGAAACCTTTTTTTTTTTTTTTTTTTTTTTTTTTTTACAAAGGCATCACCACATTATCAAGGCCCAGAGGCCACTCAAGGATAAGGGTTAAAGAGTGTACAGTAGAAGTTGGTCAATATAGTAATCATTAGTAATGAAAATTTGGTAAATTTAATAACTTATATGGAACGGCTCATCAAGAACTTATTTACCTTAGACTTGAACACAACCATATTGTAGTCAGCCGGAAAGCAGGAAAACGGAAGACAATTCCACAGGCGTGCAGTTCTAAGAAAGAAGCTTTGTTCATGGAATCTATGTTTAGGTTTAGGCACAGATAAAGAGTGGGGGAAATTATTGATAGTGTTTACAGCTAGACGAGTGTTTCTTGTGAAAGTTTGGCGAGGGGGGACCATAGATTGAAGCTCAGTTGAACACTTTCCATGAAAATAACGATACATCAGAGACAAACTCGCAACATCTCTTCTGTGAGATAGAGGTTGTAAGGAGGAGAAAAGGACATCTCCTACGAGGCTACGAAGTCTATTTTGAACTCTATCAAGGCAGGACAAGTCCTTTCTAGCAGCTCCTGCCCAGATGTGGCAACAGTATTCCATCCTTGGACGTACCTGGCTCTTATATAGATAGAGAATAGCATCAGCAGTGAGATATCTACTGGATCGATAGAAAGATCCCACCATTTTTCCAGCGGCCTTGGCAACAGATTTGATATACGTGTTCCATTTAAGATCAGGAGTAATGGTCAAGCCCAGAAGCTTGTCAAAACTTGAGGCCTCCTGAAGACGAGAGCCATTCATTTCAATTGATGACAAATGTGGATTAAAATGTTGATGATGTAAAGAGAGAAGCTTGGTTTTAGATGCATTAAAAGTAACCAGCCACTCCTTTCCCCATTGTACTACATGCTCAAGATCAGAGGAGAGAGAATTGGAGAGTACTTGCTCGTTTACTGTCTTAGATGTGGTACCATAAATGGTAGTGTCGTCAGCATAAATGTCTACAAATGATGTAAGGATATGATTTGGAAGATCATTAATGTAGATCAGGAAAAGAGTTGGGCCCAGGATGGATCCCTGAGGGACACCGGCATTAATACTGTGAGCTTCTGATTTTTGCCCCTCAACTACTACTCTTATGAACCTATCAGAAAGAAATGATTTAATAATTGAGAAGACTTTTCCAGCTATACCATAGCTAGCGATCTTATGAAGTAAACCTTTATGCCATACCCTATCAAAGGCTTTAGATATGTCAAGAGCAATTGCCCTAGAAAGATTGCCACCGTCGAGAGATTTGCTAATCCTATGCGATATAACTGTAAGGACATCTGCTGTAGATCTAGCAGAACGGAAACCATATTGAGTGTCACTAAGAAGGTTATTTTTGTTGAGATGTTTGATTACTTCTGTATTTAACACAGATTCTAGCAACTTACTCATGACGCACAGGAGACTTATTGGCCTGTACTGAGAGGGGGATGAGCGATCACCTGAATTCTTAAATACAGGGCATACTGATGAGATTTTCCAGGGAGATGGGAAACTATTCTCCTTAAGAAAACCTTTGTCGAGAGATTCGCTAATCCTTTGAGATATAACCGTGAGCATATCTGCTGTAGATCTTGCGGAGCGGAAACAATACTGCATGTGACTAGGAAGGTTGTTTCTGCTGAGGTTGTTGACTACTTCTTTATTTAATATGGATTCCAACAACTTAGTCATGCCACACAGGAGACTTATTGGTCTGTACTGAGAGGGAGATGACTTTTCGTCTGACTTCTTAAATACAGGGCATACTGATGAGGTTTTCCACGATGTTGGAAAACACTTCTCCTTAAGGCAACACCTAAGCAGTTTTGTAAGTATGGGGGAAAATTCTGGTCGGAGCTTTTTCAGCACTATAACTGGAATGCCGTCAGAACCAGTTGCTTTACTTGAATCAAGGTTCTTGATTAGCTTGGCGACCTCACGAACGGATATGTGTATGTTGCATAGCGTGTTGTTTGTTATAGGAGGAAATAAAGGGAGTTGATGGCCTTGGTCGCATAGGGTAGAATTTGCTGCAAAGTTCTTGGCAAATAGTCTGGCCTTGTCTGATGCTGAGAAGATGACCTCAGGTTCATTGATGATGGTTAGGATTGAACGCACACTTCTGTTCAGGATCCTGTTTGCTATTTGCCAAAACTGGTAGGAACCAAGCCACTGCTCAGCTACTTTGGATTTAACGGACTGAGCAGATAGCTCTCTTGCATTTTTTATTACTCTTTTACAGTGGTTGCTGGCAGTCCTGAAAGCAGCTTTAGTCTCAGTACATCTATTATGTTGGTAGCTATGGAAAAAGGTGATTTCTGTGCGCGATGGCAGCAGCACATTCTGGGGAAAACCATGCCTGGCTGTTAGGTTTTTGTTGGAATCTTTTATATGGTATGAATCGATATATGCCTACAGTTAGCCATTCGGTCAGGTCTGATACTATAGAGGACACATCCTTTTTAAACATGGAATGCAGAGGTAGAACAGATATGAATGTACGGGAGCTATCCCAGTCAGCCATAGAGTATCGATATACAGTACGGTGGAGAGGTACGTCTTAAGACTTATTACATTTCATTTTTATCTAAACTGATACAACGGAATGGTCGAATGATCCCAGATGAGATAGTACGGAGCATGAACATAGCTCAGGGGAAGTTGTGAGAAAAAGTTGCCAAGTAGTGAATTAATCTCTTGCTATCATTGTATCGTCAGCTATATATATATATATATATATATATATATATATATATATATATATATATATATATATCCACACATACGTCTATACACAAATAGATACGCACGCATATCTATCTATATTTATGTATATATATATATATATATATATATATATATATATGTGTGCCATATAATATAAATTAAACATCTTTACATTGGAAATTTATACAAAGTTGTAAAAAAATTAGATACTTGTAAGAAAACTATATACAAATTTAATTATCCGACAAGGACTTCAGATAAACAAGAAACGCCTTATTTCATGGAGTTTCGAAGAATGCGATTCTTTTAATCAGGGAAAAGACGTTTGGAAAATATTAACTAAAATTTGCAGTTTTATGCATTGAAGGGAACGAATAACATAAAATTAATCATAATTGCATTAAAAAGTTATTTAGCAGTTAGTGACGATTCATCAGATTGAGAATGAAAGACACGCGAAAAGGGAGAAAAAGGATACAGTAAAAATCTATAAAGAAAGACGGTAAAATTTAGGCCAGAAAAAATTCGTAATGGGTCCATTGAACATCCATTTGCAATCCATAATATATAGCATTATAAATGTTCAGAGTAAAATAACAATCTCAGAAGAAAACATTAAATTATGGAGAGGTGAAGTTCAATTTTTTTATATATAAAAACATTTTTTAAGTAACGGATAAAGCAAAAAATATTCTAGAAAATGAAAATAAAAATGGAAAATGCTGTGAAAAGAAAAAGCGAGGAAAATGAAAAAGAGAGATAGAAAAAGGAAAAAAAAGACGCAAAATAAATGTCGCAAAAAGAGGGGTGAAAGAGAGTTGGACATGATTAGAAGAGGGGGAGAGTAAATAAGAGTGAAAGGAAGCAAATAGAAAATTATCATTCTAAATTTATTTTTAGACCGGATAAATATAGTAGAGATTAGGCCGTTGATCCAGACAGGAATATAATTGAATGAGGACGACAATTCAGATTTATTAAATTTGGAAAGGATTTAAAAAATTAAAGAGAATTAAGAGTTTGCTGATGGTTAATAAATTAAAGTATGATTATAATTATTATTGTACGAATACACACATATACATATATAAATTTATAAATGCATATACGCACATGTATACAAAAATAATATATAAAAATATATCAAGTAAATAAATATTAACAAAAATAAAATAAAATAATGTAAAATAATATGAGAAAATAAGTGAGACTATAGGAGACAACTCACTCACGCACAATAGGACATACACATGTAATTACATAAAGGCATAGGTGTATATATAAATTCATATATAGATGCATGCGTACATACACACACGCACATATGTATGTATATATATATATGCATACATACACACGCATATACACACATACATTCACACATTACGCATAAAAGCATACATATACGCAGATATGACACCAGAGTTGGTATACAGTAGCTTCTTTTAGTATCACACACATAGACAAATAAATAAAATATAAAAATTATGAAATCTCTTATGTTAAGTAAATTTATAGCTGAAGGTTTACGAGGTGAATTAAGTAAAATCGAGTTGGTTGTATTTGAACTTTTTCTTAATAAGTTCGTTTTTGAAATTGATTAAGTTGATACTCTGGGAGAGGTGTTTATATATATATATATGTATATATATATATATATATATATATATATATATATATATATATATATGAAAGTAAAAGCAGGTATGATATTATAACATTATAGAAAAAAGAGAAATAAAACGTGTGGCCTTTTTAGAAATTTCTCTACGTTTCGTCTCCATTTCGGCGGACTTCCTCAGGAGAATAATAAGGATGATGAAGGAAAATAGAATATACAAAAGATGAGAGGAGAATTCTATGAAAAGTGATTTTTTTTTTTACACAGTGATCACCACTTATCAAGGCCCGGAAGCCACTCAGGGATAAGGGTTATTGCAAGTACATCACGTTAGTGAGGAGATTTTATGAAGTGTTTAATTAAGGGGGCGGTTCATTAGGAATTTGTTAACATTAGACTTGAAGACATCCAAGTTGTAGTCCGGAGGGAAGCAGGCAGACGGAAAAGAGTTCCACAGGCGTGCAGTTCTAAGAAAGAAGCTTTGCTCATGAAATCCGCGTTTTGATTTAGGCACAGATATAGAGTGGGGGAAATTTTTCACAGTGGATTCAGCTAGACGGGTGTTTTTCGTGAAAGATTGGCGAGGGGGGACCAGGGATTGGAGTTCAGACGAGCACCTTCCATGAAAATAACGATAAAACAAGGATAGGCTTGCAACGTCTCTTCTGTGGGAGAGAGGTTGCAGGGTAGAGAAAAGGGCATCCCCCACTAAACCACGAAGTCTATTTTGTACTCTGTCAAGGCATGATAGGCTGTTTTTGGCAGCTCCTGCCCAGATATGGCAACAGTATTCCATCCTTGGCCGTACTTGGCTTTTATATAGATAGAGAATTGCATCAGTAGTGAGATATCTTCTGGAGCGGTAGAAGGATCCAACCATCTTTCCTGCGACCTTGGCAACAGACTTGATGTACGTGTTCCATTTCAGATCAGGAGTAAAGGTCAAACCCAGAAGCTTGTCAAAACACGGAGCCTCACCCAGACGAGAGCCATCCATCACAATTGATGCCAGCTGGGGATCAGAGCGTTGATGATGTAAGGATAGAAGTTTGGTTTTGGATGCATTAAAGGTAACTAGCCACATCTTCCCCCACTGAACCACGCGCTCGAGATCAGAGGAGAGAGAATCCGAGAGAACTTCGTCATTTACAGCCTTTGATGTGTTGCCGTAGATGGTCGTGTCATCAGCATAGATGTCAACGAATGATTTAAGTATGTGTTTAGGGAGGTCATTGATGTAGATCAGGAAGAGAGTTGGGCCCAGGATTGACCCCTGTGATATGTATATTGTAGATAAAAAAGTGAATATCAGCAAGATAAATAAGAGAGTCCTGTTTTAATAATATGAAAACTTTAAAAAATTGATTTTTCTATGCGCTGATATGTATTTATCGCTATGGAAAGGTATAATAAATGAACTACTTTATACCTGTATGAAAAGCAGAAGTCGAAACAGCTAAACACAAGTTGTTACCAAAAAAGAAAAAAAAAACCCTAAATATTTTGAAAATGAGCAACAATATGAGTGTTTGGTCCTTAAAGTGGTATATTTTAGAAATATTTATAGCTCTAGTATTGCACTATTAGGCTACGTAAATGACAACTCTATGTCATTTATTCACATGTAACTGCTATTCTAGCTTATATATATTGGATATATATATATATATATATATATATATATATAAATAATTATTTACTATAATAATTGCTGCGACATTATTAATTGTAGAAAAATAATAACAGAATGCTTAAAATCCCTGACCAACATAGCAACAATAAAAATAATACAAATAAGAATATAAATATAACCATTTGAAATAGTAATAATCTAAACTCTAAAAGCAGTCGCCCAAATAGAAATAAGTTAATAATGAACAGAAGCGTTGTAACTGCAGGACTCGTGCATTTTGTCCAATACAAAATAAATCTCTAACCAGACGTATTGCTTACCAAAACATAATATTTGCCAAATAAGCGCAAATAACATGATGTACCAAGTCAGCTTGCCGTCCGTCTCTTGAGTTTAAAACCAAATATAATGAATATAAAGTACGTCCAGGAACAAAAACCGGATAAAACAGGACGAGTTACGCATTACTTGGAGATAAAAAAAATTGATGTTCTCCAGAAATCGAGCAGAAAATAATATGACAAATCAGTGCATAAAAAATTGGATGACTTATGAAAGAATATGTCTGAAAATTTAAATTTTAAACTTTAACGATCCCGAAACCTAGTAAATTGTAGAAGTTAAATAGCAAACAGATTTATGCAAAAATAAACCTATTTAAGGATAGCAATACAACAGAAAAATAAAATCGAATAAAACAATTAAATAAAAAACTTAACTAAACAAGCACATAAAATAGAAATTAAAAAAAGGAGTTAACAGATGAATATTTATTCCCTCGACCCATTTATAAAATGAGTTTGCCAACACAAAACATAACAAAAGAATGGCAAATATCAGCCCACCCATTATTTAAGAGACACCCAAATATAGGATAATCAACCATGGTGAAGAAATAAGCATGTATCGGATGTGTTAGCTAGCCAGATTAAACACCACATTTAGTCTAGCTAGCTGACCAAAGCGATCCATAGTTATACATATAAACATCCGTTTACCGAATTCCATCAATTTTAGCCTGACGTACTAGATTACAGAGAGGGAAAGATCTTTCATGGCGTTTTTAGTTGTCAAATGCACTACTAAAATTCTTAGAATCTTGTTTGGTACCGTACACAGTAGATGACGTCAGATAAAGCGTCGTGCACAGCAAATGACGGCTGCTGCAAATAAGCAGTTGTTGAAATCAGCTATTTAAAAATACATCCACAATTCTAAATTCATATTTGAAGATGAATAGTTTACCTGAAATATCGCTCGTCTTCATAAACAGTGAACTTCGGTACTTACCTGTTAAAAAAGAGAAAGAAATCAATGTAAGTTTCATATTAAGCATAAATGCATATTATAATGTATGAAATAATGATTATTATTTACTCATATATGTATATGCATATATCTATATCTATATCTATCTATCTATCTATCTATCTATCTCTCTATATATATATTTAGTAGAAATGGTAATTGATAAAAACCTGTTTTCGTTTATGGTGGAATAAAAGAGTGAATATCTTCCTCTCCCCTCCATGTATCCCTATGCCCTCAGCCACACCAGAGATGAACTTCCCAGACCCCCCCCACGACTACCTAATGTCCTTAAACTCCAAAACTAAAACATTACCGACATACCAAGCACCCCCTCCCACCTTTCCCCCTTGTTCCCTTCTTCTTTTTCCGCTTTTCTCGCACCCCTCCCCTGACATCATTCACTCTTTCATTCCACCATAAACGAACGTTTCTGTAAACGTCTGAGGAAGCTACCTGATGGCCAAAAAAACGGTCATGTAGCTGAAACAATAATGTAACTAAACAGAAAAATACGGTAATAAAAATAAAAACGTGTATATATATATATATATATATATATATATATATATATATATATATATACATGTATATTAAAAGTAAATTATAGGGACCATTGCATTTGTGGGTGGAGTGGATCAATACTTTTATTGGTAGTACCAAATATATAGGGATTATTTCATCTTTACTACCAATAATGAAAAATTAAGTTTTTACCACTGTACCAACGTGACACACATATGAGCTGATTAAAAATTAAAAATTAAAAAATAAACTAAGATAAATGACTAAATGTATTAGGTTCTTTTCAATTTTGCCCAATTTTGTACCCCTTAAAAAACTATTTTAACCAGCTAAAACCTCATTGAAGAACGATCTGTAAAAAATCTCATCATTTGAGGCCCCTAGCGTCGGTCTGCGACTTTTAACTTCGGCGGATATAGTGTTTGAAAATATGGAAACAGACCGACAGACATATAGCCTTTATATATTAGAAAGAAAAAAAGACTGTGTTTTCTTATGTATAAATCGATAGTGTTTTTTATGTAAATAAATGGTTTACAACAATGAAATATCTGTGTTTGTGAGCCATTAAAAAACATCAACATGCACACGTGCATGAAAAGCCATACTTTTTTGTAAGCATAAATAAAACGCATTAAATGACTTTTATTGAGAATTACTTTCTGATCGCTTATTTATGTTATATGCGACGTATCGATTTCTTTCCTTGTCATTTGATACGGAGGGAGGTGATGGGGATCTAGCGGGTAACGGCACGGATTGAACACCTGGGTATCACAAGTTTGAATCAATTTCGTTCCACAAAAATCACTTTGACTTAGGATATTGACAACTTTCACGTGACCGCTCTCTTAAGTAACTGATGTCTTTCTATCAGGTTGACAAGAAAGTTCTTGTGGTTTTAAACTTTTAAATTCAGATGAACATATTTCGGCCCAAGTAAAATATATTAACGGAAATAAATACCCCCAGAATCAACATACTTTTTCCAATGCGAAAAAACGGTATTTATGCCAGTAACGTAAAAATCTTGTGGCGATGAAGTCGCTAAAAGCGTTTTTGATATCGCTTAGGCTTTTGCAAACATTGCTCACGCAGAAAGTTGTCGAGATGGTTGAAAAAATACTAGTCGGTAGGTGAGAGGCAGAATTTATTAGCCTAATTCGTTCGACTTCTGCATGTTTGTTTTAGCAACGTGCGGTCAGGCATTGTCGTGGAGGAGAATTGGACCTCTTCTGTTGACTAATACTGGGTGTTGTTGTCAAAGTTTTTGGTGCATTTCATCAATCTGTTGACAGTACTTCGCCGTAATGATTTCTCCTGCATTAAAAAAAAAACTGCAATGGATGAGACTGGTCGCAGACAAACAAACAGTCAGCATGACCTTCTTTTAATGCAGCTGTGACATCGGGAAGTGTCGTGGAGCTACGTCGGCGTCTAACCACTGATCTGAGCGTCGCCGCCAATCGTAAAGAACCCACTTTTCATAGCAAGTCACAACCCTCTGGAAAAATGGGTCGTTCTCGTTGCTTAAAAAAAAAAAGGGAGATGCCATTTCATAACAACGTTTCTTTTGGTTGTTATTAAATTCGTGAGGCACTTTTTTGTTTTTCCAAGCTCTATCCAGTGTTTAGAAATCATCGTAGACGTTACTTCTAATTCAGAAGCAAATTTTAGAACAGTCTGCGTGGATTGACTTCGATTAATTCTCTAAATGATCGTTGTCAACATACGATGGCTTAACAAAATGCTTATCATCTTGGAGACCCTCGTCGCCGCCACAATTCTTTAAAACCACCATTGTGCTGTGTGTTCAGTAGTGGTTCCTGGGTAAAATGCTTCGTTTATATCGACAGCTTTTTCAGCAGCTTTTCAGCCTAGTTTTAGTTGAAATAAGAAAATCATGCGACTTTTTTTTTCTATTTTGTAGTCAACGTTCTGAAAACAAAGAATAATTATTTTAAAACAATTGTTAAATCATTAGATAGATTAAAAAACACTTTTACATAATCTATAACGAAAACTTAATTGAAAATCCTTCATTTGAAATCAAAATTAAAAATTCTGCTAGAACCGTCTCGTTAACTTCATAGAAAGAATTCTGACTACATAATTTTTAAATTCCATTTTAATCCCAAAGAAGGCACAGTGCCACAGGGGACTACTATCAGGGACATAGGGTATTCTATGTAGGGAGTTGAGCAACGAGATGTCCGTTCACATTACACTTTAACTTCTGCTTGTCATCACAATTGGGAAAGCAGGAACTCGAAAGGGAGTTCCAAAGTCTAGCAGTTTTGGGGTAGAAACTATTAGAGTAGAACGCTTTCTTATATCTAGGGATCTCTATTGTGTAGGGGTGAGATTTTGTCGGGTTTGTTGGAGGTATTTATGTCGAGCGGGTACAAGGGCTTGTAATTTGTCGGAGCATTAACCAATAAAATATTTGCAGAACATGCAGAGGGGTGCAATATTACGTCGATGGGACGGAGGTTGAAGCTTAGATAACAGTTTAAGACCTATTAGATTGGTGACTCTTTTTTGAACCCTGACCAGGATCGAGAGACGAGTAGCAGAAGCACCAACCCAAATGTGACAACAGTACTCCATACATGGGCAAATGGTGACCTTGAAGAGATACAGGATACTCCCAGGCGTAAGTAGCTTTCTAGCACAGTCGAGAGAGTCCACATTCTTCGCAGAAGCCGTGGCAGTGCTCTTAATGTATTTGTTCCAACTCATGTTCCCTGTGAACGTTAGGCCAAGGAGTTTGAAAGAACTACTTTCAGGTAATGTATCTTTAGTCATACCTATTGATGGTAGAGAAGGTTTCTTGTAATTATTGAAGGGAAAAAGCTTAGTCTTGGAAGCATTGAATGTGACCATCCATTTTGTCCCCATTCTCCGGGAAATCAATGCCAATAATAGAATCTTCGGATCCATGCGAGATGATGATGATGATGATGATGATGATGATGATGAAGATGGTGATGCAATTATATATGATATGATGATGATTTAATATGGAATCACACTATCCAAAGAAACCAGCTGTAGAATAGAATGAATGGTTTACAAACTGGTACGTTAATGGCTACATATATTAGTAAATGGTATTCGTGCGAAATCGAACTTATTAAATGACTTCATACTCTACTAAGTTGGTCTAGATATCCTATGCTTTCAGCAAAGTAAAAATTCGAACCATGTGACATGTGGAAATAATATTTTATTTTGGAGTAAAAATAATAAGAAAATATACCCACAAAAATAATAAGAAAATATACACACAAACATAATAAGAAAATATACACACAAAAATAATAAGAAAATATACACACAAAAATAATAAGAAAATATACCCACAAAAATAATAAGAAAATATACACACAAAAATAATAAGAAAATATACACACAAAAATAATAAGAAAATATACCCACAAAAATAATAAGAAAATATACCCACAAAAATAATAAGAAAATATACCCACAAAAATAATAAGAAAATATACCCACAAAAATAATAAGAAAATATACACACAAAAATAATAAGAAAATATACCCACAAAAATAATAAGAAAATATACCCACAAAAATAATAAGAAAATATACCCACAAAAATAATAAGAAAATATACCCACAAAAATAATAAGAAAATATACCCACAAAAATAATAAGAAAATATACCCACAAAAATAATAAGAAAATATACCCACAAAAATAATAAGACAATATACACACAAAAATAATAAGAAAATATACACACAAAAATAATAAGAAAATATACACACAAAAATAATAAGAAAATATACCCACAAAAATAATAAGAAAATATACCCACAAAAATAATAAGAAAATATACCCACAAAAATAATAAGAAAATATACCCACAAAAATAATAAGAAAATATACCCACAAAAATAATAAGAAAATATACACACAAAAATAATAAGAAAATATACACACAAAAATAATAAGAAAATATACACACAAAAATAATAAGAAAATATACACACAAAAATAATAAGAAAATATACACACAAAAATAATAAGAAAATATACCCACAAAAATAATAAGAAAATATACACACAAAAATAATAAGAAAATATACACACAAAAATAATAAGAAAATATACACACAAAAATAATAAGAAAATATACACACAAAAATAATAAGAAAATATACACACAAAAATAATAAGCGAACTTTAGAGGAGATAATTTCAGCGCAAACTGAAGATAAAGTTAAAATTTTTTATCTTTATTTTGGGAACATTTTACATCAGAAAAATATATACGTACTTTATGTTGAGAATAGAAGTTAAAAATATAAAAAATTAATGCAATATTAAAATGAATAAAGCATTTATTATTATTATTATTATTATTATTATTATTATTATTATTATTATTATTATTATTATTATTATTAATAGTATTATTAATATTATTCACCACGAGTTTTCAAACAGGTCATCAAAGATTTCTCTGAGAAGAACATGTGAAGTTCACTGGACTCTGAGTCTCATCAGATATCCAATTCTCTCCATCTCTTTTGATAATAAGCCTCCCCAAGGTCTTAGTCTTCTTCATACTCATCAAGTTGAAGTCTGATTAGTATTTTCTCTCCTTGACCTTTCCATGCTCCTTGACCTTTTACGAATATTTGGTATAGTGCTAGTTGATGCCGATATTTTGGGGGGCGGGGGGTGGAGGAGATCACTTACAATTATACAGTTTCAAATTTCTTTTATGTAGCGATTCTCTGTGTTTTACTTCTGTAGCAGTTGCTTTTATAATCTGACACTTTCAACGTCTAAAATGTTTTCTTCCTAGCAAGACATGTTTTACTTTGTATTTGTATTTTTGTTTTCTCCATATATTGTTCGTATGATCCCCAGAATTGTGAGTTTTTTGTTGAGATAGAACATTTCCGACAACTATAAGAAATTAGGACGATATGTTGTGCTTAGATACACGTGTTTGAATATAGGAATGATCACATCTTATGAACATTTAAAACATACATTGGGAAACAAAAACTGATGCAATTTAAAATTAATTATATCATTCATTATTCTTTTTGTCTTTCATAAGCTAACACTTTTGATATCTAAAAATGCCTTATTTTTTTGTAATTCTTTTTCTTTTTCTAATTTGTTATTTCGATTATATTTCAAATGTTATTTAAAGTAACTCTTTCCAGGAAATACGTAGAGTACGTAAATTAATGTTTTTGCTGAATAGCGATGACATAATCATTGCTCCACCGACCTTTATCTGCGCGGAAGTTCATATAAGAATCCTATTTATTAGATATAGAAATTTGATTTTAAATGCGTTTTTAATAATTTAAAATAATTCATATTCTAATATAGATTTTGTTCTTTTTGTTAAGTTGTTATAATGAAAAGTTAATAGGGTATATATATATATATATATATATATACACATACACACACACATATATATATATATATGTATACTAGCAGTTTCGCCCGGCTTTATTCGGGCCCTATGTACTGTTCGTAAGGTTATGTGCATATGTATATATTAAAAAGTGTGAATATGTAAAGTAATGCCTTTCTGTATAATAGTCTTCCTTAACTGCCATAGAGAACAGACAGACATACATTTTCACTTTTATAGATATATAGATAGATAAATAGATACGTAAATTGAATGCAATATATAGTAATGATTAAAAAGTATAAAAAAAGACTCATGCGCCACCACCGAGACTCGAAACCAAGATGTTCAGCTCTGGTCCCCCTCGCCAATCTTTCACGAAAAACACCCGTCTAGCTGAATCCAATGGGGAAATTTTTCCCCACTCTATATCTGTGCCTAAATCAAAATGTGGATTCCATGAACAAAGCTTCTTTCTTAGAACTGCACGCCTGTGGAACTCTGTTCCGTCTGCCTGCTTCCCACCGGACTACAACTTTGATGTGTTCAAGTCCAATGTGAACAAATTCCTTATGAACCACCCCCTTAAGTAAACACTTCATCAAATCTCCACACTAACGTAATGTACTTGCAATGACCCTTATCCCTGAGTGGCTTCCAGGCCTTGATAAGTGGTGATCACTGTGTAAAAAAAAAAAAAATTATTTTGCCTTTGCCTTCAATGACTGGCTATGAAAACATGTTTATTGCAAGGCTAAAAATTAAAACATGAACCAATAGCAACTACGTTATGCATTCGGAATGCCAGCGTTCGACCTTCAACTGTCAAATTTCATTTTTTTAAAAAAATGTTCACACTTTTGCACTGATTTTTCCGGGCTAAAACCCAAATATAAAGTTTTATATATGAAGTTTTATGTCTGTAGACCAAAAACTGTAGGAGGAATTTGGTACACAAAATTTGTTAAACAAAAATATATACGTATACATAAATATATATAGAAACAATTTTGTGTTAACTATACAGTTTTTACGCATATATAATGCAAGTAAAAATCATGTAGAAGTTATCCTGATGCTTTTGAGTCATAAAATTAACTAGAATTTATTAATAAAGCAACTCCCAAACTATATAAGAAATGTATAAAATATATTATTTAAAATAAATTCTCTCTCTCTCTCTCTCTCTCTCTTATATATATATATATATATATATATATATATATATATATATATATATATATATATATAGAGAGAGAGAGAGAGAGATAAGTTTTATATATTTTTAATTAATTAATAAGAGAATAAATATAAAAAGTACTAATAATAGTAGGTGGCGATAAATAGTAAAATGGATTAATCCTAATCTTATAAACACAACACTGGTAAATTAAAAAATATATCGATTTTGAATTTGGAGACTGGGCGAATCTTACACGTAAGGAATACATTTTTATAACATAAATAAGTTAGCCAAATTGATCACGAGTAGATAACTAGACCCAATATATGGAACATTTTTTGCTCTTGTGATTAAGGGATGTGGTATTTGATCCACACTGATGGGAAGCGATAATTTAATATACTATTTTGTTTTTAAATCTCCGAAACAGTGTTTCATTGTAAACAACTAATGGCCCCTAAATAAAAATTAGGACTATTTGGGAGAACAAGTTGATGCAGTGATTGTAGGTGATTAAATGACTTACTGACTAAATAGTTTTCCAACAAATGATAAAACATAAAAATTAAAGTTTTTTTTCATATAGTTTAAAATGTAAAAAAAAACTCCCAAGACTATATATATATATATATATATATATATATATATATATATATATATATATATGCTCAATACTTGATAGAAGTGGTAGTTGTTGGGCAGAATGAGCGATATATATGGTGGATGAGGTAAAACTTATGCAAAGTATTAGATTATAGAAGCATTGTTTTGATTAATTGTGATAATATTGTTTCGCTTGTAAAGTATAATTTTTTTTAAGAATGCTCAAAGAACACAATAAACAAATATATTTCAGCAAAATAAAATTTAAACCATATTTCAAACACTGCTTCTATAATCTAATACTTTGCATAAGTTTTATCTCATACACCATATATGTCGCTCATTCTGCCCAACAACTACCACTTCTATCAAGTATTGAGACTTTTCTCGCGAAGGGAAAAGCTTTACAAATAAAACAATACTAAACAGTAAAACAAACGGCAAGCACCGAATAAAATAATCCATAATTACTATGGATATACAAAAACAAATATTAAAAAACAGTAATATGAATGGGATCGAAGAAAGATCTCAGCAACTTTGTCACATACGATATGTAAAAGTCAGTTTCCGTGAAAAGACACTGAAAAAAAACCCCTAAAATCTCTTGTTGGATTTTATATAATGAAACATGTCTCAATGACGGTTTACTGCATTTTGAATTTGAAGTAAATGGAAATATTTATGTACCATCTGCACGTCGTCTGTAAATATCACCTGGATTTGCTTAGAAACTTATTTTCGAAAACTCTATCTCATCTTATCTTCGCTTTTTTTTTTTCAACCAACGGGAATTTTTCTTTGTCGAGTTTCCAATGTCTCTCCCCCGCCAAGATATTACCTCTTGCCGTACATTGGCATACAAATTCCTTAGGCCTATCATCATCATCCCAGACAATTCTTCCCATCACCAATCACCTTGTCTGCTTCTTTTTTTTTTTACATAGAATGATTCTTCCCCGTTTTTCCCCGCCTTTTTTTGTGATTCGCTCTTTTTTCGCGTGCAACTTCTGATTTTTCTGTCAAATTTTCTTTGTCTTTCTTAGAACTTCGCGTCTTTTTTTTTTCCGCGGGTCTTGTTACACATCGATTGAATTGCATGGAGTCTTCTCTAGCATGCTTTCATTTATTGGCTTCGAAACAGAGAATCGGGTTATGACCGCAAGTAAAGACTTGTCGAATGTCGCGCACACACGCACACGCACGCACACACACAAACACACACACAGACACACTCGCTCTATCTCTCAATCTATCTATTTAAAAAGTGAGAGCCATGTGTTTGATACTAGTACAGGCTGACGACTCGATATATGCAGTTCTATTAGAAATATTTGCAACGTGGTCTTTCTAGTGTGTATCCTATTATATGTAACGAAATTACGCCGAGCTGATCGAAAAATGAGCATATGATGCAAGTAAAAGCAGAGGAGTTGCATTTTAGATGTACTTTGATTCTTCAGATAATTGCAAGGTGGAGACTGAAAAATCAATTTTGAACATTATTTTGTTTTCATTTTGGAGTATATAGTCGTACGTCACCAATCGCGTAAATATTGCGAGAAATACCAGATTAGATTTGACGATCGAATAAAGCTAACTTTCCACCTTTGTCCCCTCCCTCTGTTAGGGTTTCAGGGATTTGCTCTAACTATAAAGAACAGCGTGAAAAGAGGAATGTCGGAAATCTACTTATATACCTCAAGCTATATTCAAAAGTTTCTTCTTTTGGGCTTCTTTGTTTCTGCTACATCACCGTTCAAACTAGTAAAGACCATGGGGATAATGTGGCATGTATTATGAAAACTAATGAAAGTTAAACAGATTCGCTAGCCAAGTGGTCCAAGACGTGACCAATTTAAGGTAGTCCTGAAGAACATTCTCGAATCATGTCCACGAATCATGTATCATTTATTTTGTAATATTACCTGTGTAGACAATAACACTAAGAACGCCCTACATAATGTCGCAAGTACATTTCCCTCATAAAAAAATAAAGCATAAACACTTAGAGTTGAAGCATAAGGTAAAAAAAGCGGCTCCAAATGTGGTTATATTTACTTAATATCGTTTTATGCAAAGCAGATACAAGCAGGTAAAATTTGAATAAGAATCATACATAAATTTATATATAGATTCTGCTTATTCCTTATTACGTAATTTGTAGGTTACGCAAAATACAATATCTTTGAATGGCAAACTGCTTTAAAAAAGATAAATTCGCGAGATTTGCCTTTAAAAAGCAAATCTGACAACCCTAGACAAGAACATGATAGTAAGTTCTATTTGGTTAAGCATTTTGTTCGAATAGCATTACAATAATATATGTTATAATGTTGCTCGTAGTAATTTCGACGCGCAATAAATATCTGCACGGGTAACCGGAGTGAAATACTGCTGACAGACTATCACAAGTATTTTATTAATGTCTAGCAGTAAGTCTCATATTTACTGACTTGGTATGTGAAAGATGTAAAAATATGGGAGATTCATAAATCAAACATTCAATTATTTAGTTTTGTACACAATCACTTTCTTAATTCCAGTTTTTACTGCATTTCCTACCAGCTTTCATGAACATCTACTATGTGTCTGACACACACACACACACACACACACACACACACACACACACACACACACATGTACACACACAAACACATGCACACACACAATATAAATGTTCTTTATTTGTTTTTGTTTTGCGATAGTTCTTTTTTGAATGAATTCAACTATTTATACGAAACTTCATTTTTAGCTAAATTGGTTTAGAGTTGGGAAGAGTTTTCCCTTTTTAACAATTTTGTTCCTATAAATTAGGAGAGGCATATATATTGTCTTTAAATATAATCATCCACTGACACGTGTTTTCGTCGTCTATGATTCTCAGAAAGCCAGATTAAGCCACTCTGATGAGTCGTAGACGACGAAACACGCGTCAGTGGATAAATATTTTTAAGCTAATATATATATATACATATATATATATATATATATATATATATGTATATGGGGTGTGTGTAGTGTGCAGTGTGTGTTTGAGTTGTGTATATTGTACAGAAATCAATACATCTCGATCAAAAAAATCTAAAAGCCCAAATAAAATGCATTTATTTAAAAACTACATATTATAAATCTCAGAGATTTCATTGACATGAATTGAATTTTTGAACTATATTCTTAGACTTATCTTGCTTTTCGTGAGTCGCTGATGATTTTATTGGACAATTACGGGTTTATCAAAACGCGATAGGGTCGAGCCAGCCACTGAAAACATGACCCACCCAAAATATATGTAAGATCAAGTGTTTAAAATAAATAGGCTATACATTTCTATAGACAAGGAAAAAATGAGTACAATTGTTTCACGTGGTTTTTTCTATTTACTTTCTCCTCTCCATCACACAAATACACTCACGCAATAAATTTCGCGCCATTTCGCACCGCGCATATATCGTGTAAATTATACACAACTATTAAAGCACATATAGTCGGATCAAGCCTCATCTTCAGTGGGTCGCGAGGCATCCTAATGGCCTTCCTCGCATATTAAAAGGTTAATCTCTTGATCTACTTCTTTACCTCAATTCTCCTACCTCGTTCGAAATTAGATTGGGCAAATTTTAAGCGCATTTCAGGGTCAGTTTGCGCGCGAATGAATTAGATCTCATTTGTAAAGTCGCATAGACAAAAACTGGGTCTACAACGAAGGCTTACACTAAGAAATTATATATTTTTAATATAATACGTATATATATATATATATATATATATATATATATATATATAGAGAGAGAGAGAGAGAGAGAGGGAGAAAGAGAGAGAGAGAGAAGTAGTGTATAAAAGCAAAATAAAAAGAAAAAGGATTAAATTTATGATAATTTATCCTAGATTAAGGTATTACTAAAAAGATAAGGGTTGTTTATATTTCTAGTTAAGCTTTCCTATGTAAACAATAAGGTATTTGTCTATTCATAGTTGGGATTTGTATGTTATAAATAATACACAAGTAACGCCTGGTAGCCTTGCACACACACACACACATATATTTTTTATATTTTATATTTTATATTTTTATATTTTTTATATATTTATATATATATATATATATATATATATATATATATATATATATATATATATATATATACTAGCATGGGTGCTTGGCGTTTCCCGGGTGTTAGGATGTGTGTGTTGAGCAAAAATAAAATGTGGTAGTAGGAAGGCAGGCTCCAACCCGTACTGCGAAGGATGACGAAACGTGAAAAAAAAGTGACGTCTTTGCAGTTACGACCTCTGCCAAACCGGAAGTGACGTGGGTTTAAATTAAGGCTTAATTAGGGGATGATTTTCGAAAATATCGGCGAATCTGTAGAAAAGTGCTTACTTGAGGGTGAAGAAATTAATGTTTTTAGTCAATTTTTTGTTATTCGTCCTCTGGAGGTTCGAGCTTCAAAACGATACTGATCTTTTGAAAATTCGTCGCCTCTGTCGAAAGATTAGGCAGACATGCAAAAATACATACATACATTCATATATTGGTAGCTAAAATTTTCGACCCAAACCGATTAAAAAGCTTGCCCTATCTCTGAATACCCTTTATGTAAAATTTCAAATGTTTAGACCAGAAATTGTCTGAGTCATTTGGTAGAGACCACAGGCGTACATTTTTATAACTTTGACCCCTATTATGACCCATTAATATTTATTGCTTTGGTCTCAAATCATGTTATTAAGTTAGATCCATGTCCAAGAAACCTATATCTAAAATTTCAAGTGTTTAGACCCAAAATTGTCGGAGGAGTTTGGTAGAGTTCCCAAAGGTCAAATCGTTGAAATTTAACCCCTTAACAGCCAAATTTCTGTCCGAAAACCGATTACAAAGATCTTTCCAAATCTTAGTACTCTGTATATCAAATTTCGAGTCTGTGGACTGAAAATTGACAGAGTTATAGTATAGGGAAATGTACACAGACAGACACTTTCACTTTTACAGATATATAGATGAGAGTAAAATTGTGTGTGTCAGTGTGTCTTTCTGTGTGTATACATTTCCCTATCTATTCTGCCAATTTTCAATCTACAGATCGGAGATTTGAGCTAAGTGTTTGGAGATTTGTGAAAATATTTTTAATCGGTTAAAGAAATTGGGCTGTCAAGGGGTCAAAGTTCAAGGATTTAACCTTTGCAAACTCTATCAAACTCCTCCGCTAATGTTGGCTCTAAACACTTGAAATTTTAGATGTAGGTTACTTGGACATGAATCAAACTTTTACTTTGATTTGAGCCCAAAACAATCAATGTTGAGGGGTCGAAATAGTGGTCAATGTTTTGAAAAATTGACCTCTGCGGTCTCTACCAAATTACTCAAGCAATTTTAAATTTTATATAAAGTGTATTCAGACGTAAGGCAAGTTTTTAATCGGTTTTGGCCGAAAATTTTGCTACCAAGGAATCAAAAGTCAAAATAATCACACACACAGACACACACACAGACACACACACAGACACACAGACACACACACACACATAAACACACACGCACACGCGCGTCCACACACATGCGCGTCAACACACACCCATATATATATATATATATATATATATGTCTTGGAAGTTTTTAACCTTTAAAACTATACAAAAAAAATATTTTTATCATTCATTAGAAAACCATCCAGTCAGTAAGTCATTTAATCACCTACAATCTCTGCATCAACTTGCTCTCGAATTTACTATAATACCAATAATTTATTTTTCAAGGGATCATTAGTTGTTTACCATGAAACACTGTTTCGGGGATTTCAAAACAAAACAGTATATTACATCATGGCTCCCCAGCAGTGTTGATCAAACACCACCACCCTTAATCTTAGGAAGAAGACATGTTACAAACATTTGATCCAATTTCCTATTCTTAATTGCAATTACTAACCTTTTAATACTATAAAAATGAATTTCTTACCTGTGTGATTCATCAATTTCCACATTTAATATATATATATATATATATATATATATGTATATATATATATATATATATATATATATATTCTAATTTATGTAAATAAAGATTTGTCCAAAAAGGTGCAGGGTCTAAACGCATTTAAATGCCTATAGTTTAAAGTAATATCTGATAACTTATTTGAAAATAGATCTCCTGATTAAAATGCTTCATTAGTATTTAAAACTATCTTTGGAAACACTAATCTTAACACTTTTTACTTTATACCAAAAAGCTTTAAATTTTGAAAAGTCTGCGTATTTACCTTTAAAGAAACAACGCGAGCGAAAACAATTAACCTCCCAGAATGATATGTGTTGACGCAAACGGAAGTCCGCTTTTCAATACAGAGCACATTAGCTAATGACGTAGTACTCTAAAATGGCGAAGTCAAAGTAAAGGCAAAGAAATTTGAATGAAAACGATCTCTACTGTGATACATTTACCGGCAACGGTGACACTTAAGTAGATGAGTTCAATAAGGTAAAAAGGAAATCAGCTTTCTTGCTAGGAACAAAAGCCACTCGTTGGCATTTATTAATTAAAAGTCATTTAATTCACAACAATAATCAGCTACTGCTTATCACATCTTCGCATGTCCATGGACTATATATAGAATAATGTAAACAAGAACACGTGCACTTATGCTTATATGTACTCCTGCATTTAATTGAGAAGATGCATTGTTAAATTGTAAAGTGGAGTGGGGAGCAGAATGCAATACGCGAACATGTTTATCAGAAACGCGTGCATCAGAAACATGGCATATCTGAAATAGATTTATTTCGTATAACTCAGAGTATTTGTTTTTGCGTGACAATTTAATTCGCCTTTTTGTCATCTTATATCAGACGATAAACTCCTGATGAGTTTATTGTTGAAAGCCCCCCCGCAGAGTTTGTTCGTGTAATATTCACAAAGCGCTATATATATATATATATATATATATATATATATATATATATATATATATATATATATATATTTATATATATATATATTTTAAAGGTTATGAGGGTTTTTGAAGTATGAATATATATATATATATATATATAAATATATATATATATATATCTTTTAAAGGTTATGAGGGGTTTTGAAGCATGAAAAACGATGTTACTTTTTGTATTTAATATTTTTATTGTTATTTTTTATATTTCTGCTCTTGGTCCAAAAAAGTATCGAAATGAAAAGGAAAAAGAAAACGTTGAGAGAACTGGAGATTTGTAGCGTGGGCAGCGTTCGTTCCTAGCAATTATGTTCGAAAACGTTCACGTGAATTATTTAAGCCTTTTGTGAAAGAAAATTTTAATATTCTTTTTAATGGTGCAGCATAAAAGCATTTAATTAAAACGAACAAATCAGACGCAATGGATTTCAATATGTATAATGGAATGGAAATGAAATTGTTAAACGGTAAAAATAATATGAGTTTGTAATTTGAAACAATGCGATATGAGTTTGAAATTTATAAGAATGCGATATGAGTTTGACATTGATAAAAGTGCGATATGAGTATTAAATTTATAAAAATGCGATATGAGTTTGTAATTTATAAAAGTGTGATAGGGGTTTGAAATTTATAAAAGTACGATAGGGGTTTGTAATAAATAACAGTGCGATATGAGATTGTAATTTATAAAAATGCGATATGAGTTTTAAATTTATAAGAATATGATATGCCTTTGAAATATATAAGAATGAAATATGAGTTTGACATTTATAAAAATGCGATATGAGTTTGAAATTTATAAGAATGAAATATGAGTTTGACATTTATAAAAATGCGATATGAGTTTGAAATATATAAGAATGAAATATGAGTTTGACATTTATAAAAATGCGATATGAGTTTGAAATTTATAACAATGCCATATGAGTTTGTAATTTATAAAAGTGCGATAGAGGTTTGAAATTTATAAAAATGCGATATAAGTTTGTAATTAATAACAGTGCGATATGAGATTGTAATTTATAACAATGCGATATCAGTTTTAAATTTATAAGAATATGATATGAGTATGAAATATATAAGAATGCGATATTAGTTTGAAATTTATAAGAATGCCATATGAGTTTGAAAATTTAGAAAAATGCGATATGAGTTTGTAATTTATAACAAAGCGATATAAGTTTTAAATTCATAAGAATGCATCTGAGTTATAAATTTAAAAGAATGCGATGTGAGTTTGAAATTTATAACAATTCCATATGAGTTTGATCATAAGAATATAATATAGGTTTGAAATTTATAAGAATACGATATTAGTTTGAAATTTATAAGAATGCGATCTGAGTTTGAAATTTATAACAATGCGATATGAGTTTGAAATTTATAACAATGCAATATAAGTTTGAAATTTGTAACAATGCGATATAACTTTGGAATTTTATAACAGTGCCATATGAGTTTGAAATTTATTACAATGCGATATGAGTTTGAAATTTATAACAATGCTATATGAGTTTGCAATTCATAACGAGACGATATGAGTTTGAAATTTATAAAAAATGCTATATGAGTTTTAAATTTATAAGAATGCAATATGAGTTTGAAATTCATAACAATACTATATGAGTTTGAAATTTATAAAAATGCTATATGAGTTTGAAATTTATAAAAATACGATATGAGTTTGAAATTTATAACAGTGCCATAATAGTTTTAAATTTATAACAATGCGATATGAGTTTGAAATTTATAACAATGCCATATGAGTTTGGAAATTTATAACAATGCCATATGAGTTTGGAAATTTATAACAATGCCATATGAGTTTGGAAATTTATAACAATGCCATATGAGTTTGGAAATTTATAACAATGCCATATGAGTTTGAAATTTATAACAATGCCATATGAGTTTGAAATTTATAACAATGCCATATGAGTTTGGAAATTTATAACAATGCCATATGAGTTTGGAAATTTATAACAATGCCATATGAGTTTGGAAATTTATAACAATGCCATATGAGTTTGGAAATTTATAACAATGCCATATGAGTTTGGAAATTTATAACAATGCCATATGAGTTTGGAAATTTATAACAATGCCATATGAGTTTGGAAATTTATAACAATGCCATATGAGTTTGGAAATTTATAACAATGCCATATGAGTTTGGAAATTTATAACAATGCCATATGAGTTTGGAAATTTATATCAATGCCATATGAGTTTGGAAATTTATAACAATGCCATATGAGTTTGAAATTTATAACAATGCCATATGAGTTGTGAAATTTATAACAATGCTATATGAGTTTGAAATTTATAACAATGCCATATGAGTTTGGAAATTTATAACGATGCCATATAAGTTTGGAAATTTATAACAATGCCATATGAGTTTGAAAATTTATAACAATACCATATGAGTTTGGAAATTTATAACAATGCCATATGAGTTTGGAAATTTATAACAATGCCATATGAGTTTGGAAATTTATATCAATGCCATATGAGTTTGGAAATTTATAACAATGCCATATGAGTTTGGAAATTTATAACAATGCCATATGAGTTTGGAACTTTATAACAATGCCATATGAGTTTGGAAGTTTATTACAATGCCATATAAGTTTGGAAATTTATAACAATGCCATATGAGTTTGGAAATTTATAACAATGCCATATGAGTTTGGAAATTTATAACAATGCCATATGAGTTTGAAATTTATAACAATGCCATATGAGTTGTGAAATTTATAACAATGCTATATGAGTTTGAAATTTATAACAATGCCATATGAGTTTGGAAATTTATAACGATGCCATATAAGTTTGGAAATTTATAACAATGCCATATGAGTTTGAAAATTTATAACAATGCCATATGAGTTTGGAAATTTATAACAATGCCATATGAGTTTGGAAATTTATAACAATGCCATATGAGTTTGGAAATTTATATCAATGCCATATGAGTTTGGAAATTTATAACAATGCCATATGAGTTTGGAAATTTATAACAATGCCATATGAGTTTGGAACTTTATAACAATGCCATATGAGTTTGGAAGTTTATTACAATGCCATATAAGTTTGGAAATTTATAACAATGCCATATGAGTTTGGAAATTTATAACAATGCCATATGAGTTTGAAAATTTATAACAATGCCATATGAGTTTGGAAATTTATAACAATGCCATATGAGTTTGGAAATTTATAACAATGCCATATGAGTTTGGAAATTTATAACAATGCCATATGAGTTTGGAAATTTATAACAATGCCATATGAGTTTGGAAATTTATAACAATGCCATATGAGTTTGGAAATTTATAACAATGCCATATGAGTTTGGAAATTTATAACAATGCCATATGAGTTTGGAAATTTATTACAATACCATATGAGTTTGAAAATTTATAGCAATGCCATATGAGTTTGGAAATTTATAACAATGCCATATGAGTTTGACAATTTATAACAATGCCATATGAGTTTGAAAATTTATAACAATGCCATATGAGTTTGGAAATTTATAACAATGCCATATAAGTTTGGAAATTTATTACAATGCCATATTAGTTTGGAAATTTATAACAATGCCATATGAGTTTGGAAATTTATAACAATGCCATATGAGTTTGAAAATTTATAACAATGTCATATGAGTTTGGAAATTTATAACAATGCCATATGAGTTTGGAAATTTATAACAATACCATATGAGTTTGAAAATTTATAACAATGCCATATGAGTTTGGAAATTTATAACAATGCCATATGAGTTTGGAAATTTATAACAATGCCATATGAGTTTGGAAATTTATAACAATGCCATATGAGTTTGGAAATTTATAACAATGCCATATGAGTTTGGAAATTTATAACAATGCCATATGAGTTTGAAAATTTATAACAATGCCATATGAGTTTGAAAATTTATAACAATGCCATATGAGTTTGAACTTTATAACAATGCCACATGAGTTGGAAATGTATAACAATGCCATATGAGTTTGGAAATTTATAACAATGCCATATGAGTTTGGAAATTTATAACAATGCCATATGAGTTTGGAAATTAATAACCATTCCATATGAGTTTGAAATGTATAACTATGCCACATGTGTTTGAAATTTATAACTATTCCACATGAGTTTGAAAATTATAACAATGCCATATGAGTTTGAAATTTATAACAATTCCACATGAGTTTGAAATTTATAACAATGCCATATGAGTTTGGAAATTTATAACAATGCCACATGAGTTTTGAAATTTATAACAATGCCACATGAGTTTGAAATTTATAACAATGCCACATGAGTTTGAAATTTATAACAATGCCATATGAGTTTGAAATTTATAACAATCCGATATGAGTTTGAAATTTATAACAATGCAATATGAGTTAAAAATTTTCATAGTTAATATATATACATATAAATATATATATTTATATATATGTATATATATATATACATAAATACATATATATACATATATATATATAAGCCGCACTGACGAGATGTGAAACAGCGAAACAGAACTGTATGTGGATGGTATATACGTATATATGTATATATATATATATATATATATATATATCCAACTAATTACTCTCTTAGTGCATATATTTCTGTGCTTTTTTTCTTTTTTTTATTAATTAGTTATTCAATGCTTATTGATAACTACATGCAAATATAGTTTCAAGTACATCGTTACAAGAAAAGTGAATGCGCTTGATCCCTGATTGGCTAAAGACTAGAATCACCTAATGTAATCTTTTGAAAATAGGAACGAACAGATTGAGATGACTGAAACGGAAGAGAAAGAGAAGGATGGTGAGGAAGAAAATGATTTCCTGCGTTTTAGAGTTATCAGCCGGAGATCAGCTGAAAAATTGCGAAGGTGTATATTAGCACAAATTCATTAATTAGGAATCGCATCATGACGAGGCAAAATGCACTGATGCAAGAGGTAGAGAGGGTTGGTTGTATGGGAGTGTGCGGTTACTGGAGATTGATGGGTTGGCGTATGGGTGTTTGTGTGGTGATTGGCAAGTGCTGATAATTGTAATGTGAACGGTTGTTGATAATGAAATTGTTGTTCCTGAGAAGCCGTAATGAGGGCGATTACCTTACGACATGGAAACGCTTTGCACTTCACTCTGTTTTCATATCCTCTATAAAACAAGTAAGACAAACGTTCAACATAATGGGGAGGTACGATTCTTGACTGCTGATCAGCGTTGCAAGTAATCTAGCGATCGAGTTTTGAATCTTAGCGTAGAAAACCTTTACTGCGTCTAACAAGAGTGAAGAGTTGTGATACGGTTAAACGGTTCTTTGTGGATGATTATCTCTATATATAAAAGCGAAAATGTGTGTGTATGTATGTTTGTTTTTGTGTATTCCGAGAAAGGTTTTTTTCCGAGAAGCGATCGGTCGGCTTACATCTTCATAAAACGTTTTATATCACGTCTAAATGATAATATCTACGAGTTAACAATGGGGATCGCCTTTCTATTTAATTTGCTCGACTTTGAAAAGATAAATATTCAACATTTTTCGATTGCCGCATGTGAATTAGGCTTTTTCGTATAATAAAAGCGAAACTAATTTTGGCAGGAGAGTTCCGGTTGCGATCGCCGGTTCTCCTGATATCAGACAATTGTTATTCAATTTGAGCACTCCCCTTTTTATGAGGATCTGGTCCCCCCCAACAATTGGGGAAACAAAAAAAATAAATAAGCTGCCCCCGCAGTAAATAAAATACTGTCCCGTAGTCAAAGTTGACATTAAGTCCTTAAGTACGGGCACCTGCTAATTCCTTAATACTTAAATAAATTCAAACATGTTTCCGTTACTATTTCGTGGTGGCCCAGTGGTTAACGTCGCACGTTTTTTTTTCACACTTTAATTTCCAACTTCGCCTGAAGGGTTCGGGTTCGATCCTTCATACATACCAACGAAAACGTTTTTATTTTACCCCTCCCGATGCCGACACAAACACCCGAGAAACGCCGGGTATCCCCGCTAGTCTATTATATAAGTCTCAAATGTCTGTTTGTGTGCTTGTGTGTTTGTATGTCTGCTAAAAACTTTCGCAAGCCGCATCGGACCAGGTCGAAATTAGTACCATTTAAAAGAGCGATCTCTCGGACGCATAATATGTGAATGTTAGAAAAAAGTTTAATTCTGTAGTGTTGATTGGACCATTACATACAAGGGGAGTCACTTTTCACGAGATGTACGTGTAACAAACTAAACGTATATTTAAAATCGTTATTTTGCAGGGTCATGGCGTCATAAGTCGTCGGGATCCGATTGTCAAAACGTTTGCAAATAACTTTTTATCCCTTCTTTTGCGTTTCAGGTTCGAGCCTGCCTACCACTGCTACTTTTTGCGGTCGCACGGGCACTCGCTGCTATTTTAGTTGAAAGAAAATTTTTTTTCATTCATTTAGCTTTTTAGGGGGATCCAGCGAACACGCATAAAAGGAGGGGTTATTTTCACATATTTCTTTTTTTTGGGGGGGGGATACCGCTCTTTTCTGGATATCCTTAATATAGCAGCTGTGTACAAACCGAACTTCATTTTCACCCAGGCCACGCCGAGTATCCATGCCAGTATATGATATACATTAATACGATCCATATGCTAGGAACACAGTTTTGAAGGAAAAAAGTGCAAAGAGTTCACCAGAGCACATTCTATTAAAGTACTACTGAAACAGCCAAAATAATGCGGCGATGGAACAGAGGTTGGATCTGGGCTGACAGATAAGATATTTTTTGGAGGGCTTTGCTTAACAGTAAGAGGCTATTCCTATATGCACCAGCCAAGACGTGGCAGTAATACACCATGCATGGGCGAATAGTCTACATGTAAAAATATAGGATACTCTCTGGTGTGAATACTTTTTTGCACGTTTAGGGAGCCTACTTTCTTTGCACAGCCTTGGCAATGTTCTTAATGTACTTTTTAAAATTCACGTTGAATGCTAAATTGTTCGAAAAATTTAACATCAAAGAAATTGTATTCATGTGGCACAATGGAGAGCGCCCCTTTTGGGAGAGCTAGGGAGTTCTACATTAATGAAGCTTGTGCCTAACTTGTCTGTACTTGTGAGGTGCAGATGTGTTAAGCAGGTGTTTTTGATTTTGAAAATGTTCTGCTATGACTCAAGCCAAGAATGGCAGTTTGTTTATAATATTGAACCAAGGTAAAACGATATAAGACCCTAGAATTTGAAAAATTCACCCCGAAAGAACTCATGAATACAAAAACAAAACACTGTTTAAACGTTATATATGAATGTCTCTCTCTCGCTCTCTCTCTCTCTCGCTCTGCCTCTTTCTTTATTTCTCCCTTTCACTCCCTTTCGCTCTCTTTCAATGAAGAAAGAGAGAATTGAAATATGATTGTATTGTTAAAACAGTTGAAGCTTGAATCCTGGTGTCGACCGACGGACGCAATATAGCATGCGTCTTGTTTCAAGTGGTCTTTATAAAAATATGCTCCTCATTATTAAATATTAAATAAATTATATTTTATAAAAATGCATTTGTTCGCTATTTTTGTATAATCGTTAAATTCCAGCATGCCATTAATGCCGACGATGGCCAGATGCATGTAACGACGCAATAAAGACAAGACGGGACCCATGCCAGCCGGTTATAGTCGACGTCATATCGACCCGTTTTGTTTATGTTTCCATGTGCCTATCGTTGGATATCGTGTCTAACACCCAGGGAGCTGGTGGCGTTCCCATGACGTTCCTCAATTCAATAACTCTCCCCGGGAAACGATAGTATCATATTAGATGTGTTAAACGACTTTGCTATAAATGTAAAAAGAATAACGTTTATACTAGTGATGGGACGATTCCAATATCTTCTCGATCCCGATACAATTACCGATTTCGTACTAAATTCCCTATTCTGATACAATTAACGATTCCGATTCTTTATAAATTTCTAAATATTTAATCATCATTTTCCCCGATTACGTGAAAAAATCACATGCTAAATGTGCATAGATTTTCTTAAACGTAAAAACAGATTTGTGGGGAGGAATGATTTCTAGATTTTAGCTTAAGTAGTAGTTTCAAATAAAAAGGAATATTTATTATTTATTAGTACTACCTGCAGTGGAAAATATTGTTTTAAACAAAATTAAATCAAGAAAGATAAGTAAAGAATCCTTTTTGGCGCTGGAAAATATAGACAGGTTTTCCCGATTCCGATACCCCCGAAAGCTCCAATTTTTCAGCTTCTTGATTCTGATTAATCGTCTCAATACTAGTTTATACATTGTCTCTTTGTGATAACATCAAACGTTCACTCTATAACAAAGCATATTGTCACTTGGACGTAAAGGGTTACTATTTGTGACCATGCTTAGGAAAGATTAACAAGATATGGTTCAGGTCACATTTAAATTCTGCATATCAGTACAGTCAGGGGAGCAGGTAGCAGGAAGGGAATTTAAGTCTAGTTGTTCGAGCGAATAAACTATTAGAATAGAAAACTTTCTGACATTTAGGGAGCTTAACAGTGAAGGGGTGAGATTTTATTACTAAGCGGGGTTGTCGAGGATATGTACGTCGAGGAGGTACAAGTGCAACAAGTTCATCAGAGTACATTCAATTAAAATACTTGTAAAACAGGCGCAAAGATACAACATTGCGGCAATGGAACAGGGGTTGACGTTTAGTTGACTAAGTGGGACCTATTAGATTGGAGACTCTTTATTGAACCTATCCAAGAGGGATAGGCTAGTGGTAGATACACCAGCCCAAATGTGGCAACTATGCCCCATGCATGGTTGAATGGTGGCCTTGTAGAGGTACATGGTACTCTCAGGTGTGTAGTCTTCTATCTCGATAGAGGGACCCCCTTCTTTGCAGCAGCCTTTGCAATGTCCTCAATGTATTTGTTCCAGTTAATATTGCCCGCAAATGTTAAGCCGAGAAGTTTGAAGGACGAATTCTCAGGTAGGGTTTTATTTGTCATGGATATAGGCGGTTAGAAAAGTGTCTTGTAATTGTTAAAGGAGAGCAACTTCGTCTTACTAGCATTAAATGTGACCATCCATTTGCGGCGCCATTTTACTACGATCTGGAGGTAATTTTCTAATGATTTGCCATTGTCTTAGATGCACATCTGTTTTTCCCACATGCATATTATAGAACGTTGTGTCATCAGCAAATATACCCATATCGGACACAATATTATTAGGGAGGTAGTTTATGAATAGGAATAATAGTGGTTCAAGAATCAACCACCGAGGCACTCCCGCATTAAAGTAATGCTACTTGGATATACGTCAATCAATGACAACCTTGATGGTCCTATTGTCCAAGGAGGATATAATTATATTTAGTATACGTCTAGTTATACCGTAGGATTTAATTTTCATTAGCATTTCATTCGTGTTAAACTTTGTCAAATTGCCCGCTTTATCTAGTACATGACATATGCGTTCAGGGATGACTGTTACAATATCTGCAGTAGAACGACATTACCTAAATCTATACTGTTTGTCAGAGAGAAGATTCGCTTTTGCGAGATTGTTGACTCGTGCTTGATTAATTAAGGTCTCAAAGATTTTAGCGAAAAAGCGAGGGAAGACTGATAGGACGATAATTGAGAGGGTCAGTCCTTTCACCATAATTCTTGTACACTGGTACCACAAAGGCCATCTTCCAGCTATTAGGGAATCAACATTCAGCAAGACATTTATCGTAGAGCTTGGAAAGTACAGAGGTAGCGCATCTAAGAATTTCTTAATTAGTATAGCAGGGATAAGATCATGCTCACACGCCTTGAAGCTGTCTAAGGATTTTGTGATATTGCGGACTTGAGAAGGGGGGATTTTTATATCATTTAGTGTGGCTTCAGTCCGCATAGGGACATTTAGGATGGAGTTGTTTGTTGGCTCTAAAGTGGAGTTGGAGGCGAATCGCCGGGCAAGTAGTTCCGCCTTCTTAGGTTTTTTTACATGGTAGTCACCACTTATCAAGGCCCGGAAGCCACTCAGGGATAAGATAATATCGTAGTAATCGTTAGTAATGGAGATTTGATAAAGTGTCTTACTTAAGGGGGCGGTTTATCAGGAATTTGTTTATGTCGGATTTGAAGACATCCAAGTTGTAGTCAGGTGGGAAACAGGCAAACGAAACATAGTTCCACAGGGGTGCACTTCTAAGAAAGAAGCCTTGTTCATGGAATCCATGTTTTTATTTAGGCACAGATAAAGAGTGGGGAAAATTAATGACAGTGATTTCAGCTAGACGGGTGTTTTTCGTGAATATTAGCGAGGGGAGGGGCAGAGATTGGAGCTCAGACGAACACTTGCCATGGAAATAACGATAAAACAAAGACAGGCTCGCAACGTCTCTTCCGTGGGAGAGAGGTTGCAGGGAAGAGAAAAGGGCATCCCCTACTAAGCAGCGAAGTCTATTTTGTACTCTGTCAAGGCAGGATAGGCTGTTTTTATTTGCTGTGCTCCCATTATATTTTTCACATAGTTTGTAAGCGATGCTATTCTTTAAAACACTATTATACTAATTGCGGGAATTCATGTTTCGCAATTGCTTTTATATCAAAGTTGTGATTATTCGAACAAAATATTTGCTGATTTTATCACTTAAGGTATTTATTCCCATCAACCAATAAGAATCAAGCCCTTTGTTTTAGAGAGTTTCTGGCGCCCCCCAAAATACCAGGGAAAAACAAAAAAACGACCCTGGTGTATAACTCTGTCCCGTGGGGAGGCATTATAAATAGGTACAAGTATATCTAATCGCAAACAAATGAATTCACGCAATTAGCCTGATAGTTGGTCAAACAAGTATAAGGATTCTTTAAATGAAGATTTGTCGATAGAATAAAAAATATCTAAATATGCTGGTGGAACTGTGGTACAAGAGGAAGATATATTGTTAATTGAAGAATATATAGATTTATTGGAATTTCGTCCTCTTAACACGCAACAGACAAATGAATAGATTGATTTAAATACGTCTATCATTTTTGGTAAGCGGTTGCTATCGGAGTTTGTATTATTTTGATTCTTCGGACTACTGTTCTCATCTTGAGTGATATTTTCACAACGTCTTGGTTGATGTAATCGATCTTTTTTAGGTTTATTTTGTTGAACTCAGGAATTTTCCTGTCGAACTTTATTCGCATTATTTCGAACAGAACTCTTTATTTAATTCACGGGTCTATCATGTTCTCGTCCCGTGAACCATGACTGAGTAGAGTTCTTAAGTAATTCGCAATTGTAATTTAGTGTCACACGCACTGAGAAGTTAAACTTTAACCACTAGAAATGTGTTACTTACGACTGAATTTACCTAGTACATTAACCATTAGGTCACGATTCCTTGCAGATTTACTGAATACTTTTACCTAGTCATGACTGACGGAACCTTTTTTTATATAAAGGGTTCCGTTTGAAATTCCATGCAAATTTCCAAATTCGACAAGATACACCTGAAGAAGGCCAGAGGTTACACCTGTCGAAACGTTCAAATAACACTTAAGATTAGAACAGTAGTCCGAATAATTTAAATAAGACGAATTATCAATCCTCATCTCCAAAATTCAGAAATATATTTTCATCGAAGCTGCTTTAATAATTGGTGACACGATACTAAATACCAATAACACATGTAATAAAAGGACACCAAAGACGTCTAAAATAATGAACGTTTGAAATAAAGATTTCTGATGATATCAATTGTAATCTGGCCAACATTGTTGAGCCAGAACATTATGTTCCCTCGTAACTTAGACAGCTGAGTACCAATATCTCGACCTTAAGATTTAAGGAATGAAGCCAACTGGCATCGGTAGGCGATGCTCGTTAACAGTACAGCAAAATGATATGTTAACGTTGGAATTTGCAAAGGGATACGTGCCAGAAATTATTGCTCAAAGACTGAAACGCTCGTGCCAATGTTTTTGTTTCGATTTCTGAAGAATCAAAAAGTGGAATTAAATGCTACCTCTGCAACATCGTTGATGAAGTGCTGCGAGTTGAGGTCAATGGAGAGGGCAAGGCCACGATGATACGGACACTTATATAAACAAGGATGCTGAATATTTTCATATCCTTTATTCTAAGTGCTTACTTATATTTCAATCTATTTATATATTCATTCTATTTTACTAGCAGAGTCATCTAGTGTTGCCCGGGATAAATTTTAACATAGCTGCAGGTTGATCCGACAAATAACACCCCACTTAAAGAGTCCTTTATCTAAACTCCTTGGATTAAAATTCGCAGGCGACATGAATTAGAATAAATATATTAATGACATTACCAAAGCTGCTGCCAAAAATGTAGGCTCCTTTCACAGTAATTGAAAATTAATCACACCAGAGAGCAGCCTATATATTTACCAAAACCACAATTAGCACATGCATCGAATATTGCTGGCACATTTATGACGTATCATTTCTTCTTAGACATCATTCGAAAACAAGTTTGAAATCTAATACGTCAGGGACTGCCGGGCAAGCTCCAATCTTTGCTCAATTTCCATGTTGCATCACGGGTTTGGCAGCACTTTAATAGAATGTGTTCTGATGAATTCACAGCATAATCTTTGACCCCATCATTGTACATAGCCTCATCATTCTACATACACCTGACAAAACCGACAAGCAGCAAAATTCCACCTCTTTGATTCCGTAAACCACTCTACTCTAATATCTTCTTCTTTCGAAAGACTGCTAGGCTTCCGTCACTGTTTTTTGCTTCCTGACAGTACTAACCGTGTCCGTGTGACTTGTAGTGTCCTCTGTATATGACATCTGAAAAAGTTATACATACATACATATTTTTATATATGTATATATAAAGTTCGTGCTCTCCTTTGGTATTGAGCAGTCTTGTATAAATCACGTTCAATTCGTGAATCATATTAACCCGGAATAATTATATATATATATATATATATATATATATATATATATATATATATATATATATATATATATATATATATGTATGTGTGTGTGTGTGTGTGTGTGTGTGTGTGAACTCAAAATAATAAGTTAACGATGCTTTTGAATCGCCGATTCAATTGTCCGATAAAGAATCCTTTACGCCATAGTTGTAAGTGAAAATACATGGAAAGTCATCTACAAGCACAGATTAGAAACACAAAAGAGCCATTTTAACAAATAAGAAAACGAAACGAAATAAGAATAAAAATGTGATTAGTGAAAATAGAAGAATAAGAAAAAAAAGATTAAACATAAAAAAAGCATTTGCAAGAAGAAATCAAGAATAATAAATAATCAAAAGAAAATATTTTAACAAACAAATAAAAAAAGATAAAAAGCATAAAAAAACACTTTTATGCTTAAAAAGCCTGGAAATTTCTGAATTCTATTGAATTCAAATCAGTCCATTAGAATGTCACATGACTTACGAAAGAATAAGAGTAAATGAAGAAAAATTAAAACGAAAATATTTCATATTAAAATAAATGTGAAAAATTAAGCAGAAGTTAAACAATGAAAATATTTCTTTCGAAAAATATTTTGTAATTTATTCGTGGCACCAATCTCCTCACTCTCATTCTGTTCGCCGTCTCTCTCTCTCTCTCTCTTTCTCTCTCTCTCTCTTTCTCTTTCTTTTTCTCTGGCTCTTTAAATTTGTTGCTTATAAGGAAATAGGTTTAGTTGTTACAGATTGCACGCGGATTTAAAAGGAAATGATTATATATATACTAGCAGGGGTGCCCGGCGTTGCTCGGGTGTTTGGTGGTGTATGCTGTGCAAAAAAAGCAAAAAAAACAAAAAAAATGGTTAATTTTTTAAAACTTTGACCCCTATTATGACCCCTTAAAATTTATAGTTTCGGGCTCAAATCACTTTATTAAGTTAGATCCAGGTTCAAGGAACCTATATCTAAAATTTCAAGTGTCTAGACCCAAAATTGTCGGAGGAGTTTGGTAGAGTTCTTAAAGGTCAAATCGTTGAAATTTGACCCCTTAACAGCCAAATTTCTGGCTGACACCCGTCACATCGATTTTCCCAAATCTCAGTACCCGGTATTTCAAATTTCGAGTCTATAGACTAAAAATTGACAGAGTTATTGCGTAGGGAAATGTACACAGACAGACAGACACATAGACACACACACAGACAGACAGACAGACACGTTCACTTTTATATATATATATATATATATTATTTGATGTTTACTAAATTTTATTTATTTTATTAAATTTTCTGCTACTATCTATTTCTCGTAAAACTCAAATCCTAAAAAAATCCTGTTTTCTAAGCAATCACTAGAAACCTAAGTACACACACACACACACACACACACACACACACACACACACACATATATATATATATATATATATATATATGGTTTCAAATGATCTTAAATAACAGCAAGAGGGGGGATTTGATTTAAAATATTTCTATTTCTGAAATAGGATATTATTATGAATATCTCCAGTATCAAATAATCCTTATACACGGTGGAATTTACATTGTGTATAAAAACCAAAGAGGGGAGATATAACATATGAGAAATATTTGGAATCAAGTCTCTCCTTGCTGTTATTCCAGATCATTTAAAACCATAGCAACAAGCTTTAATCTCTCCTCCGTCAAGGCAAGATGTTTTGGGAAAATATAAGATATTTTCTAATTCAAAACTAGGAAAACAAATACCCATGATTGAAATATTGAGAAGTTAAACAATGAAAATATTTCTTTCGAAAAATATTTTGCAATTTATTCGTGGCACCAATCTCCTCACTCTCATTCTGTCCGCCGTCTCTCTCTCTCTCTTGCTTTCTCTTTCTCTTTCTTTCTCTGGCTCTTTAAATTTGTTGCTTATAAGGAAATAGGTTTAGTTGTTACAGATTGCACGTGGATTTAAAAGGAAATGATTATATATATATATATATATATATATATATATATATATATATATATATATATATGTTATTTGATGTTTACTAAATTTTATTTATTTTATTAAATTTTCTGCTACTATCTATTTCTCGTAAAACTCAAATCCTAAAAAAATCCTGTTTTCAAGCAATCCCTAGACACCTAAGTAAATACAAACACACATGCATATATATATATATATATATATATATATATATATATATGTGTGTGTGTGTGTGTGTGTGTGTGTGTGTGTGTGGTTTCAAATGATCTGAAATAACAGCAAGGGGAGACGTGATTCCAAATATTTCTTATATGTTATATCCCCCTCTTTTAGAAATAGGGTACGATTATGAATATCTCTAGTATCCAATAATCTTTATAAACTGTGAAATTTACTTTATGTATGAAAACCAAAGAGGGAAGATATAACATATGAAAAATATTTGGAATCACGTCTCCCCTTGCTGTTATTTCAGATCATTTGAAACTATAGCAACACGTTTTAATCTCTCCTCCATCAAGGCCAGAGGTTTTGGGGAAATATAAGATATTTTCTTATTCAAAACTAGGAAAACAAATACCCATGATTGCAATATTGGTAAAGGTGCAGTATCTTTCCATCCACGAAGAATTCTGTAAAATGACCACTAGTATAGAGTTTCGAAGGTGCTGAAAACGGAAATAACAGTAAAAATCCTAGGAAACCAGTAGGTTCCAAGATATGAAGAAATTACAGTTTTAAAAAGTGGCGAATCGCTTTTCTGTATTAATTTAACGTAAAATGAACATCCAGTTTATAGCCAACACTTTGGGGGGTCGTCTGTTATTTATTTATTTTTTTGTAATTGTAACCTGGTAGACTAACATAAAACGTACATTTCAGCAACTTTTTTTCTATAGGTTCCGACTGTGCTGAAAACGAATATCGCATATAAATCTCCGCAAATAAGTATTTTCCGGGTATTAAGCAATGTAATTATTTATGTTATATAAGTCGTTGCAATTGTTGTACGCGCAAGCGCGCTTAACTTTGCTTAACAATTGTGGCCTTGCCAGGTCACTAATATAAGCACACACACACACACACAACACACACACATATGTGTGTGTGTGCGCGCGCGCGTGTGTGAGCTCTATATAATACAAATTATTTAATTTTCTGGAAGTGAATCCAGATATTGTCCTTATTCATTTTGGTTATCGTACTTAATTTAATTCATACTGATAGAATCTCAATCTCTATTTATCTTGCTTTCTGTAACTTATTCTATCTCTGTCTGTCTGTCTGTTTATCTGTCTCTCTCTCTCTTTATATATATATATATATATATATATATATATATATATATATATATATATATATATATATATATATACCAACGTAGTTATCTGCTTATTATTGGTCACTAAAGTTGTATAAGGTTTTAAATATTTTAAAAGTCTTATTATAGTTACGAATGGTTGTAAGGTATATTAAGGATTTCAATGTGTTTTTACTTACGTTTTTAGAGATTGTTAAAAAACCCCAGGTTTTTGATTCTCGGGTTTAGGATTTGAGATATATGAGAAATCGATAGTAGCACGAAGATTAATAGAATAAATAAAATTTACTAAAATAAATAACAAATAATCTTGAATATGAATTTATATATAAAATGTAGCTAACCTGATTGATATAGCAATTGTGTTAGTAAATATATACGATGTTTCTCGTCAGGATATATGTCAAACTATAATAATAATTATCCAGTTTTGTCTTGATTTCGAATGTGATTTTTTTTTTTTACACAGTGATCACCGCTTATCAAGGCCCGGAAGCCACTCAGGGATAAGGGTTATTGCAAGTACATTAAGTTAGTGAGGAGATTTGCTGAAGTGTTTACTTAAGGGGGCGGTTCATTAGGAATTTGTTAACATTGGACTTGAAGACATCCAAGTTATAGTCCGGAGGGAAGCAGGCAGACGGAACAGAGTTCCACAGGCGTGCAGTTCTAAGAAAGAAGCTTTGTTCATGGAATCCGCGTTTTTATTTAGGCACAGATACAGAGTGGGGGAAATTTTTCACAGTGGATTCAGATAGACGGGTGTTTTTCGTGAAAGATGGCGAGGGAGGACCAGAGATTGGAGTTCAGACGAGCATCTGCCATGGAAATAACGATAAAACAAAGACAGGCTCGCAACGTCTCTTCTGTGGGAGAGAGGTTGCAGGGTAGAGAAAAGGGCCTCCCCCACTAAGCCACGAAGTCTATTTTGTACTCTGTCAAGGCAGGATAGGCTGTTTTTAGCAGCTCCTGCCCAGATATGGCAACAGTATTCCATCCTTGGACGTACTTGGCTTTTATATATTATATATTTATATATTTAATTTTCTATTGAATGATGATGTAATTTTAAGTTGAATGGGTAAAATATTTGTAAAATAACACTAACTTGTATGTCTTTACTAATTTGTAAGAAACCAAATTTAAATACTGCAATGCAGAAAACTTACATATATTTACATAAAAATTGGATTATAGAATGCGTTTCATGTTTTAATTATTTAATAAAGCTAGAAGCATTAATTTCATAATTCTTTTTTCTAATGCTACTTAATAACATCATAAATATTAAAAACTATCATAAGATAAAAATTGGAATTGGGTAAATTGTTGTACCGTTCTAATAACTCTTGCAAGGCCCCATGGAAGTTCTTTTGTGAGCGTTTTAATGATGCTCGTGACAGCCTCTTTTATCTCCTCAGTTGTTTCATAACGACAGTCACTAAGGTTTTTCACTGAGCTTAAGGAATAAGCAAAAGTATCAGTGAGCAAGATCTGGACTATAGGGAGTGTGGGGAACTGTCTTGATACCTAGCTTGGTCAAAAAGTCTTGGGGTAAACTTCGTGCAAATATTCCACATCTTTAGTTCATCGCAAATAATTTTGTGAAGAATCCCCACACTGACATGAAACTGTGCACTTAATATGTCTGTAGACATATGACGGCCCTTAAGCATGATATTCTTTATTTGGCTAGTCATCTCTCGTGTTTTGATTTTCTTACTTCTTCCACACCCCTCATCATCTCTCACAACCTGCCTGCTTTCCTTGAATCTATTATATCACTCAAAAACTGATGTCCGATTCAGGTATAACGGTAAAAACTTATGTTTCTGTGGTATTTTCCAAATTTAAAAAATATTTCATTGCATGTCGTTGTTCTAAAATGTCCTCGCGTCCAGATTGCTTTTCAGAAATTCAGCAACTGTGTCAATCATGTTTTAGTAAGGTGTTACTCATACTATTATATTTTTAAAAGCTTTTTTCTTTGTCTTCAAAAAATTTTATTGAGCTTTCCAGACAAAAAAAGATTGGACATTTAGAAAGAAAGAAAGAAACCCACATTTGTCAATTATTTTTTTTATTCCCAAAGATCCCTTCCAAGTATTGCGATTATAATTGTCATCAATAGAACAGCCGTCGTCTTCTCCTTCGGTAAATTAAATCTCTTCTTTTGCATCTTTTTGTTCTTTATTTCTCTTGTGAATCGATTCTAATTTAATCGACATAATCAGTTCACAGTGTTGACGTAGTCTTTAATGGCGAGCGATTGTGCTGGTTACTTTTCAATCAGTCATCTTCATTAATTTATCTATTTGAACAAATATTTATTGAATGGACGCCGCCATTTTAGACTAAAAAAATGGTTAACGACAAGTGTTCAATGTATAGACTCATACTCAATAGCAATTCCTACTCATTTATCAGAAAAATGACTTATAGAATGTGGAAGTAAATTACAAACTAAAAAAGGGTGACACCTCTTTCCTTTTGGCCAAGATCAAAGTGTAGTATCTGTTCTTCAGATGCGGCATCTAGAAGTGTAAGCCATTTTGAGTCCTCAGAACGGTTTCAGATGGTTCGCTGTTACACACAACCCGGGAAAGAACATGTGAAATTGCTCCAGAAAAGGTTTAATATTTATGAAGCAATTCTGGTTTCTGATTGGTTGGTAGCAGAACGTGAATTAATTTGATTTGTCAGTTCTTAGCAGCATCGTTAATAAATAGAATCGTCCGACTGTGTGGGATCATACCCCATTACTACTCCAAAATATTGCAACATCCTCCCTATTTTTTATAATGGGGAAGCCCCGGGTGTTTGCACAGAAACAGATATTTAATTTCATTTTGAGTTTCAGAACAGTTTCAGATGGTTCGCTGTTACACACAAGTCCTGGGAGGTGACTTGTTTGTAGTAGACAGTTCCACAGAACAAAATATTCTTACCATGTCGAAACCCGGGAAAGAACATGTGAAATTGCTACAGAAAAGGTTTAATATTTATGAAGCAATTCTGGTTTCTGATTGGTTGGTAGCAGAACGTGAATTAATTTGATTCGTCAGTTCTTAGAGAGACAGGGTAGTACACGTCAAGGATTCGTCACTTGACACTCAGCCCAACAGGTGAGGGGCCGGGAACCGGCCCAGCACCTGTTGGGCTGAGGTACACCGCCTGGGTAATACCTAGGAGGTCCACCCTCACAGGCCTTGCCACCGGGCTTTCCGGTGGGTCAAGTTTACTGCTTGCTGCCTGAGGCGCCCCGACCGGGGAATGCCGACGGGGTTACTCAGGCAATTTTTAAAATTGCAGGAGTGCCCCTCCTTTAGGGGAGCCTGCGGGGTTCCCACTTTCCAGACCTTGTGCCAAATATTGCCGATGTGGGCGGCAATTAAATAACTACCCTATTATACACCCAAAATGTTGCAACATTTCTCGTTCTTCCACTTCTCGTTCTCTTTCAGTGAAAGAGAAATCCTTCACGAATAAGATAATTTTTATTTTTGTACCTTTTCTCCACGTTTAAAAACGACCCTGGTGTCTTACTCTGCCCCGTGGGGAGGCATTGTAAATAGGTACTGTCAATACTTTTTACTTTCATATTTATTTTTCAGAACTTTATCAAATAAAAATATAGGACAATAGTTTCAATTTGATAATGTTGTGGTGCCCACTTTACGGAAAATAATGAACTCTTCCGAGTACTATAATACCAGGAGAATATGTCTCTCAGTGTCATGCACAGATAACGCCCATTTCACAGTCGGACTGACGTAGAGGCACATTATTTATTTGTGGTATATTTTTTTTCTTTTCAGAATATTATGTTTCCACTAAATACCGAATTATATCTTTCTTCTAGATCATCACCGGTTCACAATACTGGTGACGGGGTTATTAAAGAACCCTAACCCACAACAGATTACCAATTATTAAATTGTGATAACGAAAGTATGATCACGTTTACACGTCGGTAACGTTGAGCTAAATCAAAACTAAATAAGTGACACTTAAGAATATAACACATGCTACATGTGCCCTCTGCTTATATCAGCATTATTTCCAGTCGTGCTAGGCTATTCTTGCCACTACATCAAGCAAATGGGGAATAATGACTTTTTTCTTTGTAAAAATCTATCCATATTATATTTATTGTCCTTAGTTGTTAACTTTGAAGTATATATATATATATATATATATATATATATATATATATATATATATATATATATATATATATATATATATGGCAAAACATCATTAACTCACTAACCGGACAGCATGGCGTAATTGTTAGAAACTTAGACTGTTATTTAAGTGGTCGAGTTTCGATCCTGGCTTGAGGTAGTTGCCTGTCTAGCCGCATTTATTATCTGTGAAACAGTACGATATGTGGATGACTATATATATATATATATATATATATATATATATATATATATATATATATATATATATATATATATATTTAAAATTGTACAGAAGGCCAGAAAAAACATTAGTACCGTCTGTTTCAAGCCTAACATAAGGGGGACCAGTTAATGGCAAATAGACCAAGACTAACCGATTAGACCGCAAGCCATGCCAATAAGGAACAGGATAGGACAACATTAATTTAAACATACATTTACTTAAAATACATTAATTAAAAAATTAGAAAATTGATATTTAAATAAATTAAATTAAATAAATTAGAAAATTGATATTTAAATAAAATATATAGAAACAGAGATAAGCTATAGTTAAATAAAAATGAAGATCATTATAAACAATATATGCGGTCTTGCATTTTCCTCAAACAGAAAATAACATGACTGATGAGAGCCTAACATTAGTTACTATTTACCATTAAGTAGCCCCCCCCCTTATGTTAGGATTAAACCGACGGTACCAATGTTTTTCTGACCTTCTGTACAATTTTAAATAAATAAATATTATGCTATTATATTGAAATGTTTTTCTTTGAGCACTTTGTTGGAATTCTTTCGTCCAAAACATCTGTAATTCAAAATATAAACATACATTTTTAAGTTAGGAATTTATTGTACAAACAAGGAATATATAGAGAGAAATTATGTTTATTTCCTTAATCCATGGATTTTCAATAATGGCTCATCAGAGGAAATGAAATGCAATTAGCAAAATGTTCAGCTATAGATAAACAAGTATTTTGCTTTTCAGCACATATATTGAAAATTTTATTTGAATGGTGAATAAGAGTTATAGGAAAAGGAATCTCATACAACTTATATATATATATATATATATATATATATATATATATACACACATATATATATATATATATATATATGAATATACAACTTATGTATATATAAATATATACTTGTTTACTCACAGCTGAGCATTTTTCAAACTACATTTCATTTCCTCTGATGATATGAGCCATTATTGAAAATCTATTGATTAAGTAAATAAACATAATTTCTCTCTATATATTCCTTGTTTCAAACAATAAATGTTTAACTTAAAAATATATATTTAACTCTTTACATCAAGTGACTTAATGGAACGATTTTCTTTAAAAACAAGTCCACTACAATCCAATAACCCCATGACACTCGTCCGCTTGACACGGATTCAACAAGAAATAATAAAAAAAGAATTTCTCTAAGGATACAGCGATAAAATGGAAATAAGTAAGGGTTGAATCAAGCAAAGAATAATGGCGAGATAAGTATGGAAATATTAACGACATCTGATTGCCACTGTCGTAAGCAGATTTAGTCGAGATGGACTGATGTAAGTTTGTTGAGTTAATGACCGACACGCATAACAGTGACCAGGACTAGCGTCCGACATTAACATCTGGCCGCCATAACAATCTATGTATCTATACAAGTGAAATTGTCTGTGTGTGTATTTGTGTGTGTACATTTTCCTGAATGTCAATTTTCAGTCTCTTTCTCTCTCTCTCTCTCTCTCTCTCTCTTTCTCTCTCTCTCTCGGACAAGTCCGTCGATTTCGACGATGACGCGGAGGTCGGTTAGTGTCCATGTCGAAGGTGCGATGTGAGTCCGATCGGAGCTCTGAAACCCCGCCCGCAGATGTGTCACCTGATGGCAGGAAATCCGGTAGTGGCTCCTATAGTCGTGCTCTTTTGCTTCCTCTCTCGGGCAGTCCGTTGATTTCGACGATGACGACTTCAGCAAGAGCACGACCATCATACTCCAATCGCTTGAGTGCAGAGATCACGCTGCGGCTTCCAGTCCATCAAACCTGCCGGTACGCCCTCACTCCATCGCCACAGGACTTTCACCTCACTCCCAGCCTAGGCAAAGTAGGAATAAGCAGCTTTCCCAGTACTGCTAGCATCCTCTCTGCTGAAAGCAAAAGTACAGAGTCAAGGACGGGCCAGGACACATGCAATCAGCTGCATTTTCAGTCTACAGGCTCGAGATTTGACATAAGGGGTATTGAGATTTGGGAAAATCTTTATAATGGGTTTTCGGACAGAAATTTGGCTGTCAAGGGATCAAAGTTCAACGATTTAACCTTTTAAAACTCTTCAAAATTCCTCCGCCAATTTTGGGTCTAAACACTTGAAATTTCAGATGTAGGTGATTTGGACATGGACCAATCTTTTTTAATTTATTTGAGCCCAAAACAATAAATGTTAAGGAGTAAAATTGGGGTCAAAGTTAAAAAAATCTGACCTCTGCAGTCTCTACGAAATTACCCAGCCAAGTTTTGGTGTAAACATTTGAAATATTACAAAAAGCGTATTCAGACATATGGTAAGCTTTTTAATCGGGGTTTGGCCGAAATTTGTCCTCGCAAGGGGTAAAAGTTGAAAGAAATTTACCTTTGCGGCCTCTAACAAACTATTCAGCCAATTTTGGGTATGAACATTTAAAATTATACATAAAGGGTATTCAGACATGCAGTAAGCTTTTTAATCAGTTTTGGGGCGAAAAATTGGAAAGAGTTAAGTTTTACAGCTCTATCAAACTCTTACGCCAATTTTGGGTGTAAACACTTGAAATTCTAAATGTAGGTTACCGGGACATGAGTCAAACTTTTTAATATTTATATATATATACATATGCACATAAAGTTATGAACAGTACATAGGGCCTGATCCAAGCCGGGCTGAACTGCTAGTGAACTATAAAAATAATCCACAAGCAACAGAAGAATACATTATCATCTACCTCAATTTTAGATTATAATCCATCAGTAATCCACGTTTGTTTCATATAAAATAAGAAACTCGATCATTGCTACAGTTCTATTGTATGTTTAATATATTAAAATCACATTTCCATAACAGACCTTAATTAAAAGTTCCTTAAGGAAAAACTACAGAAGCGGAAATTGAAATTCTACTAGAACTTGCATAAACTATTACACTACATGAGTAATAATGGGAAGAAAAACGAAAATTATAGCAATGAGATTTTATAGTGACAGTTTAGTGAACACATATGGAAATGTCATAATTCTAGTTTTTACTTTATGCTGCTGTTGTAGAAACCATAGTTGAATAGAGCCTAGCTAACGTACATTATGTGATTCTATCGGCGTCTCCCCAAGTGTTGAGAAGTGATGAAGAAAAAGAGAAGAGTATGACAAAACACAAGAAGAAGTGTTTCTCAGGTCAAGAAAGGTATAAGAAATAAGGTTGATGAAAAGACAATTAATAGAAGTTGTTCACCAAGGACGACAAAAGAAAGCTTATTAGGTAATGATATTGTGTGTATGTATATATATATATATATATATATATATATATATATATATATATATATATATATATAATATCATCCATTATTATACTATATACTAAGACAGAGATGCGGCAGGCATTTGAAATGAAGGTATCTTCTTCCAGATAGAACACCCAAACACCGAGTAAACAATTCCAGATCTTTATTTATTTTTTTCACAAAGACGTCACCACTTATCAAGGCCCGGAGACCACTTGAGGATAAGGGTTATTGCGTGTACAGTAATCAATGGGATAATATCGTAGTAATCGTTAGTAATGGAGATCTGATAAAGTGTCTTACGTAGGGGAGGGCGGTTCAACAGACTGTAGTCAGGTGGGAAACAGGCAAACGGAAGAGAGTTCCACAAGCATGCACTTCTAAGAAAGAAGCTTTGTTCATGGAATCTACGTTTTGATTTAGGCACAGATAAAGAGTGGGGAAAATTTCTGACAGTGGTTTCAGCTGGACGGGTGTTTTCCGTGAAAGATTGGCGAGGGGGGACTAGAGATTGGAGCTCAGACGAGCACTACCCATGGAAATAACACTCTTAATGTGTTCCCTTACATTTTCCTTAGTTGGTCTGTAGATCCTTCCATCGGACCACAAATACATCTCCTGACCGCTAACTAATCCAGTGGCTAGCTAACTTCCAATTCGTCTCTTCAACTTCTCGTTAAAAACTAACTTCTAATTATAATTCTCCTGGCTTACGTGTCTTTTACATCAGTCACAGTGGATAATCTTGTTTTTCACGTAAGACACATCGTTGTTTACTAAACCACATTCCAAACTTTGTTTATGTTTTTGATCTATTCACAACAAATTTAACTTACGCCAAAATTCCCCAATTAAATATTTAACATAATATTCTAACTTTTACTGAATATTTTTAACTAATATTATTTTCTTTTACAATATGTTTCTGAATATCTTGTTAACCTAAATAATTTAACAATTAATCATAAAATCCTCCTGACCCTTCGTATTGCACCCCCACCCACAACATAACACAGACACTACGCTCTGATCATAGCTTAAGGGCCACAACATAACACTAATTAATAGTATTGGGACGATTAATTGGAATCGAGATCGGGAATCGATAAATCGAAACTTTTGCGGTATCGGAATCGGAATCGGAAATAACAACTGTGCCTATAATCCAATGCCGAACCCCCCCCCCCGACTTCTTTAATTATATTTTTAAAATTTTATTTTGTTAAATAAGAAAAACTTCTACTGCTGGTAGCAATAATAGAATAATAAATATTTATTGATAGTAAAACTAAAATCTATAGATCACTTCACCACACAAGTGTTTTTTACGTTTAATATGTTTTTTTACGTTTAAATTGTTTTTTACGTTTAATATGTTTTTTACCTTTAATATGTTTTTTGCGTTTAATATGTTTTTTTACGTTTAATATGTTTTTTTTACGTTTAATATGTTTTTTTTACGGCAATCGTGACAAAATAACGATTTTATAGTTAAATATTTAGAGATGTATAGCGAGTCGGAATCGGAATCGATAATTGTATCGGAATCGGGAATTTAGTACTTAATCTGTAATTGTATTGGAATCAGGAAAAATATTTGAAATCATACCATCACTACTAGCTAAATTATTCGAGAACTAATGGCGTAGGGTACATTCTATGTACAGCAGTAGATATACGGCGTTGGATACAAGGCTTGTAGCTTTAAATTTTATTTTTAACAGTTGCTGATCAAGCTGTAGAAAATTTACTCCATTTCTAGTCATATTAAGAGTTATGACATGACGAAACATCAGTTTGCGGGTGACGACTTTTGCATTGGCTATTTAGTACAAGGATTACCATTCAGCGTTAATTGTAACTCTTCGTAAACCCGTGGGCTCTCAGTAGTCGATAATGTAAAAACATAAATATTAAATTACCGGGGTGAGCATAATAACGTCGAGGAAAACCGCCAACGGTTGATCGGGTTCATAATATAAGCGGCAAGGTTTCGATTCTTAGCATGAAAACACTTGCTACATCTAGCCACCGTATAGCATCGTGAAACCGTGGAACGCCTGTCTGTGAAGAACTATATATATATATTTAAATCTAAAACATAATATTTTAAATGTATTTTTTTTTATTTAAAATCTATATATTACAGGATGTGTTGGGTGTTCCCGTGCTTCATCGATTCTTTCAGTCTAGACCTGGGCCCAAATCCGGCTGGTTGATCTGCGTAGGAATTTTCTGATGCTGATATTATATATATATATATATATATATATATATATATATATATATATATATATATATATATATATATATATGGGACTACAAGTTCTATAACGACAAATATTTACCATAAACATTTTCTTTAGGACTGATATGCACGGTGGGATGGGGGAAAAAACCTTATATATATCTTCTCTAACAAACTCTTTCTTTTTTTGCAACTTGTACGAGTAAATGTATTCTCACCTAACATATAGTATGTGTTATAATATATAACTACTTTATATTATATTTTCGAATAAATGTATTATAGTATAATAATGGATGGTATTGTATATATATATATATATATATATATATATATATATATATGCACAAAATATCACCCATTATTATACTATATATTGTCAGTAGCTCTTGTAGAACGTACTATGTCGCAGTTTCTTATTTTCTTTTGCAACGTACTTTTTATTTTCTATTGCAACGTACATATATTTTGTAATAATGTATATAAGTATAGATATTATTTAGTTTAATATCATATATATATGCGTATATGTCAAACAGAGCGGTAAATATATACGTATAGAGCGGTGTATATATATATATATATATATATATATATATATATATATATATATATACTTGCAGCGAGACGTTTACCGGGATTGAATGATGATATTATATGTATATTACACACTCTTATATTTTTATTGTTATCGAAATCTGTAAAATCGCCCACGAGGAAGCTTCACATGGCTCCATGCAGTAACTACACTGCAATCTTGAGAAACTGCTCTTTATTTTATAAAATTATTTTATATAAATTTCTTTCCAGTTAACGAAAAAAGTCATTAAAAAATTTAAGTGCGAGGTTTGAACTGACAGACCACGTCATGTCAAAAAGAAAAAAAAACATAAATTTTCAAGTCTTATAAAATTCATTACAATGGAAAAAGAAAATTACGTGCGAAGTTTGAATCTACGGACAACGTCACGCCCCCCCCCCAAAAAAAAAACACGCTATCAACTTACCCACAGTAGAAATTTAACGGTCCGTTGTTTTATCATTGTTGCTAAGCGACGATATGGAAACATTGCTTTATCAGTGATTTCCATTATCGATTATGTGTAATTAGCCAGGGTATTCTGAGACAAAACGTAATTAAGATGACTCGTAGACTTATACATTAAAGTTCCGTAAATTTTAAAGAAAATCTGTTCAGCTGTTTCGGAGTCTATAAGGAACGAACTTTCGCATTCAAAGACAAAGTTGCACATATATATATATATATATATATATATATATATATATATATATATATATATATATATATAGCGTCAATTTGACATACTTCCGTCAGTAATCTTTGCTAGATTTTGAAATTTTACATTGATTTTGATACTTATAAGTGTGTCGTTCTTGTTTTACATCTCGTACTACAAAACCTCGTAATATTTACGTGGCACATCATCCATACTTTCGACCACCAACGCTTTCCTTTCCCATTTTATAAAACACAACACAGTCATCTCATGAAAACCATCCACTGATGCAGAAGACTTTCCCTTGACGCTTTATTTCTTTTTACTCTAAAATATCCAACTGTGAAAACAATAGGCAACGTATAATCTCAGTTTAGATGCGCTCCAATTTTAGCAATGTTAACACACCGTGTTTGCAGCTTCAGGCGCACATGATCTGGAATAGGACAGGGAGGCTAGTGCCTTTCATTACACGGATAACAATAGTGAACATTGGGTGCAGGGGTAGAATTAGGGGTGATGAAGCGGTGTTCGTTTTAGTGGGGTGAGAAAGTGAGAGTTATATCTTATCGAGTACAATTGGGTTTGGGCCTTCGACAATTTTTAATGGCACACATTATAAAAACGTGCCGTGGTAATTTACAAGGGTGGGGTCTGCTTGGGTCGTGACTATTTTAATTTTACTCTTTTCGGCATTGGTGTGGGGTGGTGGTTGCTTACAATTATACATAAAACTGACCAGTCGCTTGACCGTAAGAAATATGATGAGCTACTGACTATATGAAAACAATTTAGAGGAGAGAGATAGACAGGAAGAGGGCAGAAGAGAAAAAGAATGCTAAATAGATAAAGTGTTAGATATATAGATAGATAGATAGATAGAGGGGGGGGAGAAAAGATGTAATTAAAAAGTGTGAAATAGAACGAATAAGGCGTACAGTTTAAATGATCTTAAGCAAGATTCGCACGAATTATAATTATATCCTAATTGAACACCTTGAATCTTTTGTTGTTAACTGTTTCAAAGCTGATAGACAAGAATTTACAATATTGGAAAAACTATATTATACAACATTATCGGTGCATTTGAAAACTATATTATCGGTGCATTTGAAAGAAGAAATCAACAAAAAAAATGTCACAAATTAAAAACACTGATTTTACCAAGACGATACACCGTGTCTCAAGTTGATCCCAATGATGGCAAAACCATATGAATTGCACTTCGAATTGCTTCCACACCCTATTGCTACTAACTATTTACAAACCTCATAGGAATGCTCCAGGGAAAGCAATTTGTCTATAATGAAGCGATATTGGAAACCGAGGCATATTTTTTTAAACCAAAGATAAATAGTTTTACTAAAAGAACAGTCGAATCATTAAAAACAGGTAGAATCAGCATATCACTTATGAGACTACGTTGATGACTAAAATCGATTTTTTTCTTTAAAAGTTATTTACACTAAGCGATTTTTGATTAAATGCATATTCGATTTAGCTGAACTATATATTATTAATATGAATATTTTGTTTGTCTTTTCGCATGCGGTAAAAGATTTGAAATATTCAACAGATAAATTTATATATAGTAATATTTTACAGATGAATTTGTTCCATCGGCGTATATTTTCTGATTAACTCGTCTGTAATTGCTAAATTCTATTTAAAGAAGCAACTAATAGGTCTGAGACCAAGTTAAAATAAATGTAACTTAACTATTGTATGTGTTTCGATGTAAGGGTCACTTCTTTGTCGTAGTTGATGATTATAGGCATAATATGTATTAAATAGCATATTATAGGCATAATATGTATTAAATAGCATATTAGAGATGATCATTCATAATAAACAAAGGAGTTATCAAATATTAAGTCTTTGTTTTTTATTTGCAACAATATTACATAACAACATGAACATGTGTGAACACTTTTATAAAATGTTCTTTCAACTTTACGTAGCCACAAATAATCAATGCAAGGAGAAATAAAATTGGTTTACTATGTTTCTTAAAATGTCAAAAAGCTATCGGGCAAATTTAATAAACTTAAAACCGTTAGTTACATGGATCTGTAAATAAGTTGTTTTTGCTATTTATTTGCCAAAATCAAGAATGTGTGTGTATGCGTGTTATATATACATACATATATATACAGTTAGATATGTATGTATGTATGTATTTATAGTCAGGTCATGTCATATGTTACTGGTACCATGTAACCCAGTACTACCTGCCTCATGGTCGGGTGACCGGCGACTAAACTGGTTCCCCCGCCAGACTTGTTTGGTGAGGAGGGCGGCTAGTCTCCCGGAAGGATTAAAAACAAGACCTTTCAAAGGGCGAATGAACCCTTTTTCGGGGTCAACGGCCAACTAGCACCGTGTGTGTTTTTATGCATGTGTATGCTAGGGTGGAGATGGCTCCCGTAAGCCGAGATGAAGGCAACCTTTCTAGGAGAAGCAAATCTCTGATTTAAAAACCATAAAGCGGGAGACCAGTACCCGCATTAAGTTGGTCTGCAGTTTAACTTGTTGCTGGCTATCTTGCCCTTGCTTGTTGCTGGGTCTCAACATTTTGAACCGAGAGAGAGAGAGAGAGAGAGAGAGAGAGAGAGAGAGAGAGAGAGAGAGAGAGAGAGAGAGAGAGAGAGAGAGAGAGAGAGAGAGACTTAGCTGTTGTACATCTGTGTATAAATACTCATTCAGGCATTTGTCTATAAAATGGTCCTGTGGCGATGGAAGTCATTTTTGGGCTCATGGACTTTGTGTCTGAGGGAGTGACACTCGTCTAACAAGACGTTGCAATCATCATGTATGTATGTGTATATGTGTGTATGTATGTATTTGCATATGTATAATTATAAATGTATATATATATATATATATATATATATATATGAGTATTATGTTATTATATATATGCATATATATGTGCATTATTATAGGAAATAAATTTAAACAAACGTAAATATATACTTTTTATTATCTGACGTTATATGACGTCTTTATTGAGCTGGTTGCTATTCTAGCAAGAACATAGATCTTTTCTCTGAATTCTTTGTAAACATTTTACATAAAGGGGAAGAATTATCCGAACACTTTTCGACCAATATTGATAAATATACAATATTGATCAATACACAATATTGATCAATATACATTATTGATAAATAAATAATTTTATATATAGTCCACGAGTGTTTAAATATTCATTTACGTTTCTGTTTGATTTGCATATAAGAATTTCAAAACACAAATAAAATTATGATTAACTAAATATTTTCATATAAAAAATGAACGTAGATTTCTAGTGGGATAACAGTACGTTTCATATTTGGTGGTGAATTTGTCTTTGGTACACTAAATGTTAATCCTTTCAAAATTATTTTGCATCTTTTCTCGACTCTCTACTTACTAGAAATATATGCGTTTTTTGTCTGTATAAATATCCATATCACACACCTATACACCCACACACTGACCTATGCTATAATCTAGCACGACTCTCCGTTGATAACAGACATAGCGATTTATATTAATGTCCACTAACACAAAATAAGCTACCAGCTTGTACTTGCCAAACGTCATTGCGTCTGCGCGTATTGTGTAAGCGTGCTTTACTGAAAAGTTGACAAAATGGCGACTTGACGACATTTTGCTGACCCAATTTATACTCGGATAATTACAACAACTGCGAAGGTTAATAGCAATGGTCGTCAATTGAAAAGAACCAGACAACACAAAAACGATGTTTTTACTTTGTATATTTTCCATGAATAGAACTCACCGAAAGCTACCAATCGACAGTAATTAGTTTTTATTCGTTTCTCTGTACAAGTCTACCTTCCTCCATTTTGTAACGAGACGTTCAATGATTCTATAATTTCGTACTGTAATTCTATTCTCGTTGTGGTTGGCGAAAATGTCTATCAACACAGATCGGCAAATTCAGTTTCAGTAATGCCCATACTCTTACGTTCACGTTGACAACAACGCTCTGTTGAGAGTTGCGAAACCCAAGGTAATAGTAAGTCATTCTTCTCTCAATCAATCGGTTAGATCCCAGCACGAATTTCTTTCATGTGCTTTATTTTGCGACTAGCGGGGAATGCCAAATCTTGCCAGTCCTTATATACGCTTAAATATATTTTAATTCATGCAGATTTTGTATTTATTATTACAGAGCCAATTCTCGATTGAATATCGTATATGTTTACTTATACAACATTATTATATTATGCTTGTTGGATTAAACATATAAACATGCTCTTTTCATTCATCGAGCATTGTTCAATAAACGCATGGGTTTCAGGGGATTTGCATATCTCAAATAGAGATGAAGTGTTCGCCCCAGGAAGAGGTCTTCTTTTTGGGAAGTTCAGCTAAAATAAAATTAGAAAAGGTTAAACAGTGACGCGAAGGAAAAGATAACACAATCTCAAGATCGTATATACGACATGATAAAAAACTGGAATCGCTGGAAGATCTCGATCATTCCAGTAACTATTACAGCAACTGGACTCGTAAAATAGAATTTACCTTCAAAATATACCCGATGAACCAAGTGCAAGAGAAATTCAAACAATTAGACGTGAAGAGACGGGTAGAAATTGAAAGTAATCTCTTGGTTAGAATGTATTAGATAGTGGATGAATGCCTGGCATCTGATAGGATGCCCCATTCCCAGCTAAAACAAAATGAGCAATTTCAAAAAGTGAACGTGATAAGCAGCTAGACCCATTCTCTGTGGACAAGTTATTTTGAGATAACATACAAAGACATTTTTTCAACGAGAAAAGTCAAGCCTTTGAATACATCATCGATCCAGATTTTTCTCATACGCGAATTTTATATCCATCTATAGTCAACATGCACACAGTAAATGTATAGAAGTACATCAATAGCAACAAAAAAGAGTCGATTTTACAAGCAAATAATAAGTCAAGAACACCATTGTCATAAAATGTAGAAACCATAAAAAAGAAAAAAGACAGCTGCATATATAGACGTGCAGGAGTAAAGGGATAATATTTATGCAGTATATCAATAGTTCATTGGTGAATAGATATATGCTGACCAGTTTTCACTATATTGACATGTATGTTCCCAATCAGATATTTATATGTATACTGTTATTGTAACAACTTGGGCAATAAAAAATGAACTTAGTTAATTTTGAGAAAAAATACAAAACAATTTAGAAAAAGGGCAGTCAACTAATATCTTCACAAGCCGTCGATAACAATGCTATTCGTTTGTGCTTGCCCTCTGTCAGCTTCTTACATCGTTGTAGATTGATACGCGTATTTTAAAACTCTTCTTCTACTGGCTCCCAGAATGATTTTGTCTTTGGTAAATTTCTGTCAGTCGATGAACTCTTAATGGTTTTCCGCAAGTTCTTGATTCATTTTTTATGAGAGTCACCACTTATCAAGACCTAAAGCCACTCGAGGATAACGGTTAATAAGTCTCAGATAGTCAAGGAGAAAACATCGTAATGATCGGTAATGGTAAAAATTGAATAGAATTTTATTGTTTAAGGAGGGCGATTCGACAAGAACGTTAGACTTGAAAACGAACATGTTGGAAAGCAGACTCGTTGTATTGAGTAAAACAGTAAAAAATAAAACAAAATAAAAATTAAAATGTATTTTATACATACACACATATATATATATATATATATATATATATATATATATATATATATATATATATATATATATATACATGAGATGCTTTCAATAAGTTTCCACACTTTTTTGTGCAGGCATTTATAAAGTTCTCGTACTCTTAAAAAATCAGTATGGCCGTGTTATCCATCTCATGAGATGACTGAGTCATTTTTAGGATTTTAGGTTCAAAGTAACAGCTACAGCATTTGGAATACACCGTACTAAAGCATAATTGTCACAGCTGGTAAATTTCAAAACGCAATCTGGACGCGAGGAGACTTAGAAAAACGATATGCAAATTTACTTTAAACTTGGAAAAATACCCCAGAAACGTATAGAATGCTGTAGACTGCCTTTGGACCATCTTGTATGAATCTAACATCAATTTTTGAGTGGCATAAGAGATTCAAGGATAGCAGGGAGTCTGTTAAGGATGGTGAGAGATGTGGATGGAGTAAGGAAGTCAGAACACTACTGTTAAATGGCCAAATAAAGAATTTCATGGATAAGGACTGCAGTGTGTCTATAGAGACAATAAGTGAATTGTTTGATGTCCGTGCGGCAACTGTACAAACAATTATTCGCGGAATATTTTCTCCAGGTTTGTCTGAAGGATTTTCAAAGAAAATCACAAACTATTTAAATTAGATGAGCATCAAGACAGTTTCTCACTCTGACTATAGTCCAGATCTTTCTTTCTGTGACTTTTGATTATTTCCTAAGCCTTAGAGGCTATCCTTATGAGAAAAGTGACAAGGTGAAATAGGCGGTGACGAGGGTCATTGATACGCTCACACAAGAGTACTTCCATGAGGCCTTTCAGAAGTTGCAGCCGAAGGTGATTACTAAGACTAGAGTTTCATGTGTGCACTATCAATAAAAGTGCCCTTACGAAAAAGTCTGGAAACTTACTAAAGGCCCCCTCTCTCTCTCTCTCTCTCTCTCTCTCTCTCTCTCTCTCTATATATATATATATATATATATATATATATATATATATATATATATATATATATATTGCAGTGTATATAAAAACAAGATCATAATATAAGATTGACTCTTTAGCACTGTTCAGAATGATCGGATATGCGAAATTTAATAACAATTATGATGTAAAGTTGTCCTATATATATATATATATATATATATATATATATATATATATATATATATATATATTAGATTTTGTTCAAATTAAAATCGAGCACTTTATTGTTTCTGCAACTTACGTTATACATCCTCTCTCTTTTTCTCTCTCCTTCTCTCTCTCTCTCTCTCTCTCTCTCTCTCTCTATATATATATATATATATATATATATATATATATATATATATATATATATATATTAACAGGCTTGTCGTTGCCCGATGGTAAAATAGATTTAAATAAAATATTTTAATTTATGCTGATTTTGTATTTATTATTATAGAGCCAATACCCCATTGATTCTTGAATTGTATCTAATATATATTAGTGAGTTCAAAAGTTTAAAGAAATGACTTGAGTATTAATAGCTACAATTCAAACCAAAGCATTTAGCGCTTCATCCTTTGAAGTTACCGTTTGAGATATCGTCAGATGGGATATGTTAAAATTTAATCGGCTTTACGTATATAAATGTATATTTGCACGTGCGTACAAAGGCACGTAATTTATAATTTACAATTATTGATCTTTACCTTCAATATATATATATATATACATATATATATATATATATATATATATATATATATATATATATATATATATATATATATACGTGTGTGCGTGTGTGTAAAATATGTATGTGTTTCGTGCACTATCTTCTATGCCATAGATAATTTGGAACGACTGTTTCAATGCTAGTATATGTACGTATGTTTTGCTATTCATGTAATCCACACAGATTTTTAATGTAGAAAATTCTATTCAACTTTAGAGCTATTCTTCTCTGAAAACCTACTCCAACATGGAACGAAGAGTCGATAAATAGAAATGTATTTTCTTTGAACCAATCCGGCTCCTGTGGTTTGGTCTTTTACTGGCAACAATATCAATACACCTGCACATCGCGCACGTGTAAGCTCCTAATCGCATGCACGTGCGCCCTTGCTTCAAATTGTGTCACTATGTTTTCCATTTGTTCATCTCATTAAAAACAGTCAATTACATAAAAACTTGAAAATCCTTGAGTTATGGAATATGAGATAACATAATACTAGCTGAAGTACACGTCTTCAGATGGGTTCATAACGATCAAATATTTTTAAAATATGCAAATACACGGATAAGATCAAAATAGAAAATCGCTCCAATGCCTTAAAACATTAAATATTCATATCCTTAAGCTTGTTATCATATATATATATGCATATATATATATGACCTGGTTTGTTTCTCTCTCTTTCTTTCTCTCTCTCTCTCTCGCTCTCTCTCTGCGTGAGCGACGGTCTCTGCCAAACGACTCTGTCAAATTGTAAGCTACAGACTCGATACTTGATATACAGGGGATTTAGATCTGTGACACAAAGTCAATTTGGCTTTTAGCCGGATAAATAACTGTTAATCGGCCAAAATGTACAAAATTGAAAAAATGTAAAATAATTCAAATTGGATTTGGCTGGTTATGCTTTCTAAAAGACAAATCCAAGAATATAAACCGATGCAACTTTACTATAGTGTGTCGTACGATCAAATTGTATATTTTCGAACAAAGACATTTTAAGGAAAAACATTGTTACATACTTACTTGTCATGTCGAAATTAGTACAGATTTCTAAAATTACGAAAAATGGTCGAGTATAAAATGTGATAGAGCTGATTTCCGGAAAAATGCATGTCATATGTCGATAAAAAGCAAGATTACTGACCTGAAAGATAGTGTCATCGGATTTTATATATTGAATTATTTCTTATAATAAAAATAATAAAATGGGTGACCAATGTGGGAATTCCAGGCGCTATATGTAGAAGGACGTTGACACCTCTTTTCAAGATTTGCAAAAAACCTAACGTCGTCATTTCCCTTAACTGGGGATATACATACGAATGAGAGCCGCTTCGGAATTTCAGTTTCCAACGAAACTTCCTCCTTAGGAGGAAGCCCGTTAAACCAAAATAGAGTTAGTGCCACCTCATATACACAGGCACACAAACGGAATTACGACTTCGGTGTTTCATTTCGAATTTAGATAGTTCCACAAAATCACTTTCACGTGGTCCTTTCCGTAATTAACCAATGTCTTTCTAGAAAAAAATCTAACTAGAATAATATATATATATATAAACATATGCTAAAAATAGGATCATCTGATTCATACGATGCAACTAAACCTGAAGAAGGCTGGGGAGTACAAAAACCAAATAATTAAAAATGACCACAATCAAGATGAATAAGCAAATCTGGGAAGCTTGTCATTTGCATTTGATAAAAAAAATCTTTCTAGTGAAAACCCATCTGAATCAGCATCATTTATTTCTATTGCATCCTTTTGAATTTGATGATTAAGACTTCGAAGAAAAATGCCAAGTGATGTAAACCTGTCTGACTTTATCTTAGTGCCCCTTGACCCGCGCTCTTAGCCCTCCTCCTCCTCTCTCATATCTCTACGCCGTTCTCCCACTCATTTTATAATAGATTTCTTAACAAAGAAAGATTGACGTTGCAGAGTGGGCAAAGCTTTCAATAAACAGAAAGTGTGTTCAGGTAAAGAATGGTAACGATTCTTTTCTTCGGAGTTCATCTTCATAAACGAAACAAATCAAAAATAAAAACCGCAAAAACATCATGGCGATGTTGTTGTTATTTATTATCGTTACTTAGTAGAAGTTCTCACAAAGGTCTTGACCAGAGATTAATCACTGAAAACAACCGGTAGTGTTCCCTGGAGCCTGAATGACAACAATCGCCAGATTTCAAGTACTTTCACCTCTTTCGATAACCTTGGCAAATATAGTTGCGTTGTCTAACAGCCGCCTGCCATTGATTTCTAGTTGGCAATGATTATCAGTCTTCACTTGAATGGTGATGGCAATAAGTCTCCCAGGTTCTCAGTTCTATTTGCACTTATCCAGTGAAGGTCTGAATAGTGTTTTCCTTCCTCGGTCTTTCCTCCTTAGCAGTTCTCGACTATTTGATGTGGCGCCCGTTGATGCCGACACTACACTATAATTTTTACTTCATTTTAGTAAATTATTATTATTATTATTATTATTATTATTATTATTATTATTATTATTATTATTATTATTATTGGCCCACATGGAGCTTTCACACAAGTCAACAAACGATCTGATTGGAGACCTGTGGTGTTCTCTGGAAGCTGAGTGACAACAAGTCTCCCCAGACGTCCAGCTCTCTCCTCCTCCTTCGATAGCATTTGCAAATAAATTTGCACCATCGCAACAGCCTCTTACCATTGGAATTTGAGTGGCACTAAGGCTCCCCAAGATCCCAGTTCTCTTCGCGCTTGTCCAGCGGAGGTCTGATCATTGCTCCCTCCTCGGTCTTTCCATCCTCCTTGACCCTTCTCGGCTCTTTGTTATCACATTTTTTCGGGGGAACGGTGGTGAAACAATGGAGAGATGCATGATAGGGGTGTGTAGAATATGTAGATCTGCAGCTTCAGTGTTCTTCATTCCCTGTAACGCTTCTTCGTTATATTGTCTTGTGTTATTCTCCGCATCTTTATCACGTTTTGCATTCGACCTCTGCACACGCACACACTACTCACACATACTACACACACACGTATATATATATATATATATATATATATATATATATATATATATATATATATATATATATATATATATATATGTACATAGAAAGAGAGAGGGAGGAGAGGCAGGGGGAGTTTTATCATACTCCGATTTAATCTCCATTTCGAAATAAAAACTCACAAGCGTTTCTAAAATAAATCTGACCAAACTGGACAATAACTCGATTTGCCACAGAAAATCATCTCTTCAGAATTTGTCGTCAAATGAAAAATCACAATATACCTTAACTCTTGTTTGTTCATGTATATCTATCTATATATCTATAAACGTGAAAATGTGTGTGAAAGGGCACTTCTCAACCTATATACTCAAAGAATTTTTTATCTATGGACTTGAAATTTGGTATATAGGATATTCTTTTTTAAACTTATTAATCCATTTTGAAAAAGGAGGTAATAATGAGTCAAAGTTGAAAAATTGTACTTGGAAGTAATCGTATTTTTTTCTGTTTGCCAACTGTTTATATGAATGCGCATGCGTGAATAGTTCACAGATGGATTATATTAAAATTAAGTAATTTGAAAACACCTCTAAAACCCTACCGTGTATGTATATATTAATTCCAGGATTATAAAGGATTTATGAAGCATTAAAAACAATGTCGTTTTTTAAATATATATTTAAGATTTGATTTTATATGTCAAGCGGTTCTCCACTCTTGATCACAAAAATGTATCAAAATAGAAATGAGAGACTGTGGAAAAAATTGGAAATTTGTTTTTTTGGACTGCGTCCATTCCTTACAATAATGTTCGAAAGAGTCTGATTTTTTAGAAACGCTTGTGAGTCCTTTGTTTCGAAATGGACATTAAATCGGAGTATTCTAAAACACTCTCTCCCCCTCTCTCTTTCTCTCTCTCTCTATATATATATATATATATGTGTGTATTTTTACTGTTTGTTGAAGGAGCATGTTGTACTTTGAAATTTTTAAAAAATTTGTTACGCATTATATATATATATATATATATATATGTGTGTGTGTGTGTGTATATATATATATGTATGTATATATATATATATATATATATATATATATATATATATATATATATATATATATATATATATATAATGCTTGCCAGTTATGTTCATCATTTGCACAGTACGGAGGAGTTTTTTTTTTCGAACCATCTACGAGAATCCAGAAGTCATCCTTACACTCTTGCTATTTCTGCATCTATCTTTATATAAAAGTTATTTTAAGCGCGCGCTTGTGTATAAGTTCCTTTTTCATAGGTTCCAAAACGGCTGAACCTATCTTTTGGCAAATTTTACACAAATCTAATGTGTATGCCAGGCAGTGTCCTTAGATATGTTTTGTACGGAAATTCATCCGATAAGTATCGAAAATCGAAAAAAATTCGATATGGTATTTTTTTTTTTCTTATCAATAATCATAAGAATTTTTACAGGGGAATATTTTACGTTACACTGATAAGGGAGATTATGATATCTTAGCAAATCATTTATTATTTAAAAAAGGAGAACTGTTGAAATCTGGAAATATAACTGAGTGGTAAAGCATTCAACTACAAACTGAATGATCCCATGTTCAAACCCAATTATACCTCACTATTTTATTTTAATTTTTTCTTATTAATTAGTTCAATTTACGATAAAAGAAGAGATTATATTTTAAATCGCCGCAAATCATTTCTTTGTTTACATATTTTAAAACTAAACATTAATCAGAAGTGTCTTTTCCAAGGCATCCATAGTCCAAATATCAAGCTGAGTTGATTTGTAAACAAACATTTGATCAGCGACATTATCATTATTTTTAAAATGTTTCAAAATATTTTTCACGAATTAGTCCACCGAGCAAATTATTTTTCTGTAATCTATAATAATCAATAGAGGTTTGGTTCTGTAATAATACATACACAATCTGCATAAATTAAAATATCATGTTTAAGCGTATTGTATGACCGGGTAACACCGGGCGTCCAGCTTGTTAATATTATTTTGTACTTTTCATGGATATCTCTATTCGGATTCATTTTTAAGGACACGAACTATATTAGGGATTATAATTAAGATGATCTTAGAAAATATGCACAGAAAAAGAAATATAAAGAATAGAGATATGCAAAGGTAGTGATAAGGGAGGGAAGAAAAGGAAGGAATAGAATATCTATTTTGAAAAACTGATAGCAAGATACGGAAAACAAAAGAGTTGGAATCAAATGGAAGTTATATCCAACGCCAAGTGAAAAAAGTGTAATCTATTAAGGAGTAGCGAGGACAGAGAATGAGAGAGAGAGAGAGAGAGAGAGAGAGAGAGATGGGAGGAGAAAGGGGACATAAGGGAGTGCTAAAAGGAAGAGAGAGAGAGAGAGAGAGAGAGAGAGAGAAGTGAAATTGTGTGAGTCAATTTCTGTTTGAATAAAAAAGGATTGGATTGAAATGAATAGAAGAAATGCAAAGACTGAGAATTAAAAAAAAAATAATTGAATAGCAAACGAATGGGTGTAAGGCTTCGAAATATCCATGAATATCCTGGGAATCAAATATGCTGCATTGAAGAGACGAGGTTTCCCAGGAGACAGTTCCATTGAAATAAGGGTTCTATACGTTTCATAAAAACGAAACAGTGTTGTGTTTTGAAAACAACCAACCGGGACATGGATTCCAAATTTAATATTGATCTACAAGAAAATTGTAATTGTAAAAACGGTATTATCGTATTTGTTTTAATAATAATTTATATTTTTGTATTATTTAAAAATATAAAAGAAATTATATTTATTTAAAAAGTACATTTGACCGTAACCTGTTGAGTTACAACTAGGGTTGTGAAGTCAGAGACAGATGTGTTAGAAGGAGCCGGAGTCGTAAGAATTCTAAGAGTCAGAGCCGGAGTGAGATATTTTTATAACCTGAAGAATAAACATACAATTGACTATTGAAAAATGTTCTAACAGAGATTTAGATTTAAAAGTGGATTTGAAGTTTGTTTAATCATGGGAGTTGGAATCGGAGTTTGTAGTTTTCGACTCCACATTTTTTATCGCAAAAAAAACTATCTGCTAATTATTCTGTTTTGATATTCTTTCAAAATAACATTTTTGTAAAGACATTCGTTTTTAATAACAGAAAAACATAAGTCCATATATTTTTATATTATTATTATTATTATTATTATTATTATTATTATTATTATTATTATTATTATTATTGGCTCACAAAGAACTTTCACACAAGTCATAAAGGATCTCTCCTTGAAAGTAGCATGTGATGTTCTCTGGAAGCTGAGTGACAACAAGTCTCCCCAGTTTTCCAGTGCTCTCCACCTCTTCTGATAATATTTGTAAATGGACTTGCATTATTGCAACAGCCACCCACCATCGATCTCTCGCTGGCAGCGGTCATTGGTCTCTACTGAGATTTGAGTGGCAAAAACCTCCCTAAGGTCCCAGTTCCTTTCGCACTTGTCCAGCGGAGGTCTGGCCAGTGCTCTCTCCTCAGTTTTTCCATCCTCATTATTTCATTTAAAGATCTTGGAGACTGTTCACGGTTGGTTAAAAATGCTTTCCCTCTGTAAGCAGAAAGAAATGCTTCTTGGGTTTGAGCGTGATTAGTCTCTAGGATCATCGAGCAATATAATGTTGCTGTATTTCAATCGCTTTCCCCCAATTTTTTCCCCACACATAACGTAACGCAACGTTATTTTTATTTGTACATATTTTCGATTCCCATTCGTGTTTTTCTCTCTCTCGAATCCCTAGATACAGCTTTGATAAAGCGAGGGCGAAACCGTTCAGCTGACTCCCCTATTTTTTTTCTCTTCACTCCGTTAACTTTATTTTAAACGTTGACTTTATTTTAAACGTTTTAATCATGAATTCCCGTCTTCCTTTCATGATTGCATTATACAAATTTTGAACCCCTTAAAGAATTATATATATATATATATATATATATATATATATATATATATATATATATATATATATATACTAGCAGGCCGCCCGGCGTTGCTCGGTCGTAAAATACGCTTAAATATGATATTTTAATTAATGCAGATTTTGTATGTATTATTATATTTATTGGAATAAATTTATAGTAATATCTTTTATAATATTTTGATTGCAGAAATTCCCCTCTGGAATATATTACGATATTACAATGACAGATGACACATACGAATTTATTTCGTCTAAACTTTTACCCACCATCCTATGTAACTTATGAACACGGTTATAGACACATTTATTAGATTTATTACCTTATTTTCTAAAAGTCACATCATCACGATTGCCAAAACCTATAAATAAAGTAGTTAATATTTCCTCCTCTAACTGAAAAGTCCTTCCACTCTCCTAATCCGGACCGGTACTTCCCTAACCATTATACCTATACTGACCTGACACCGTGATTAACTGGATTGCCCACTCATACACCGACACATACCAACACACTTCGCTATTTACGATTACTAATTTCTCCCTCATAACAGTCCGCCTATTTTCATTGGCTGCAGCGGTTACGTTCTATTATTCTGGCATATACACAAACATACAAAAAACGAACACCGCATCCTTTATTAACTACGGCAGTCCAATCGCCACACATTGTTATACATCATTTATTCCATATCAACTTACACATGTTATCACGCATTGCTACAAATTATTTAATCGCTTTAAAGTTACACATGTCATTTTCCATTATTTGCATTACCCTTATTTACATATTGTTAGCTTTCAAACAATTACGTCGCAGCTTTCTATACATCATATCTTGTTTTAGCGTCCTATATTTATCTGTTACATTTTAACCAACTAGAAAACATTAAAAAATAATTAGCAACACAAAAAATACTCCACATTTCTTGTATGTTTTGTTTCCTTATATATTTTTCTTATATATGGGAGGGTGGGGAAAATAGGTTTCATTATTTATGAATGTACGCTGACGTGTTCTCGTTTTTTTCCGTTTTGGAAAACACAACGAATTCAACAAGGTCGCAAAAAGTCGTTCTTCACTAACCACGCATGCGCCTATTGCTTTCTTTCAAGATTTGATTTAAATAGGAAAAATACGACGTTATTTAAATTTTGTCACTGTGGCCCAGTGGATAAAGGAGCAGAGTAGAAATATAGGGTTTTCTAATATAACATAGTTTTCTTTTTCTTTCATTCTTTTTTGGTGGTGTAGAATTTTCCTACTTTTTATAAAAAAGAAACGAACAACCTTCATTTAGTTCTGCGGTATTTCTTTTTGCGTGTTTCTAGATTTATTTATTTGTTTTTTGTGATTACGGTGGTAAGTGAAATTATTGCAGTAATTAATAAAAACAATAATCAAAAATAAATACACGGAAGAAGTTTTGTTTCATTCCATTAGAATAGGATTACATGTTCTTAAATAAAATTTCTGCTTCTTAAGAAAACATCACCACAGCTTCAACTTCAAATGGATGTTTTTTCCCCTCTCTCTCCACTGCCTACTGCGTCAATTTTTTCTTCCCCCCCCCTCGCTGCTATGTCTTTACTTTTTTTTTTTACAGTACTCTCTACTACCGTTCTTGACATTCCGATAACCGTTCTTACCATGAGGAGTTGGGGGGGTCTATTCCGAAAGCCGTTCGTAACATGAGGAAGTTAGGGCTTGGTCATCAGCATATATATATATATATATATATATAAAGCATATGCCTACATGCCAATAAATCTACATTGATCGTATTTATATAGAGAAAACTTTTCTATCTATCCATCAAATTATTTTCCGAGCCTCTTTCTATATATATATATATATATGTATATATATATTTGCAGTCGTCTAAATTCATTGTTAAAACATTTGTACTACCTCTTTATATTTTGTAATGACTTGAGTTATTTTGAGATTTGATCGCTTGTATTATTCGTGTATTTAAATGATATCGAAAAAAAAATGGCCGGAGTAGCATTTCTTTATAAATCAATACAACATTTCCCACATGTCCAAAATCAATTCTTCTTCCCTTGGACAGTAAATAATATCATATACACCCCAAAACGCTGTACGAATACCGGTAAAGAACCACTGTTCTGTTTCATGTAAACATTATTCCAATTGAAAATGTAACGCCCTTGTTACGTTTGGTTCCTCGAAATGTACATTAGCTAAGTGAGGTTCTTTTCTTTTCTAACCGGACTTTCATGTGAGTTTAAATCTCCCGAATTCGCATATGAGCAAGAAATGTAAAATTATGTACAATACATTAATTCATGTTAAAGTACACACACACACACACACACACACACACACACACACACACACACACACACACACACACACACACACACACACATAGCAACGGATTAACGAATAAAGATTAAAGTATTTATATTTATTTGCCTTTGGCTGTATTAGTTTCGACAACATTTGTGTCATTCTTCTAGGTTAAATGCGTTGCAAAGCCTAGTCTCCATAGGTTACGTCTACTGAATCTGCGCGTTGTTCGATGAAAGCACTATTATATATTTAAACGGGACAGACTTTTGAAAATTATATTTTAAACTAAAATATATGACAGACCAAAATATTAATTTAAACTAAAGGTATGACAGACCAAGTCAACTGCTGAATATTTAAAAAAATATTTGCACGAATCTAAACGAAAATAACATATTCATTATTACATCAGATATATTATATATACATTTTCAGTCGTTAATTGAAGATTACTTTATACGCGATTAAAGCGGAATAGTAAGGTACGTAAATATACTTATTTTAATTAAGTTACACAGACGCCTCCGTCTTTTATTACCGTATGTAATTGTCATTAAGTGCGTGGAATTCGTGTTACTGGTCGTTACGAGTTATCCATTGTTATTCCAACCCACGCGTTAATTTTTTCATACGCAAATTACGGAGCTTTTCTCAAACAAAGGTGTGACTTACCTTGACTTAATATCTTGTTCTCTGTCTGTGCCTAAAACTAAGCAAATATTCCATGAGCAGATGAGCAGAGTTTTTTTTTAGAACTGCTCGTCTGTGGAACATAATACCCGTGAGTTGCTTTTCATCTGACTATAACATGGTAGTTTTCAAGTCCAACGCGAACAGGTTCATGATAAACTTTTTCCTAAAATAAATTTATTTATTCAATTTACATCATCAGCGACCATCATTGACCCTTATCCTTGAGTGGTTTACGGACCTTGATAAGCGGGCGGTGACTATATGGTAAAACGTATATAAGGAAATAGGTCCATGAATTCATATGTTTTAGTTTTGTATACGGAAGTAAGTATACAATTTAATATATTCTAGTTCCATATTTGCAAAGAAGTCCACAAGCCTATATATGTTAATTTTTTATCTGAAAATAAAGCCATGCGTCCATATATTTTTCGTTCAGTTTCTTATCCATGGAAAAGTTCATGATTCTTTATAGTTTAGTTTCGTTTCTGAAATAGCCGTATGAGTTATATATTTCAATTTTGGATCCGCAGAAGTTGGTTTTCAATGTAATAAAACTCACCACAAAGAAGTACCATGGATTAGAAAAAGAAAAAAACCCAGCTTAGTCTAAAAAGATTCTATTTTATTCGTGCATATGTCAGCATAAACTGGTATAACACTAAATAAATTAAGGAGGGTCAAGGAGGATGGAAAGACTAAAGAGTGAAAGCACTAGCAAGACCTCCGCTGGATAAGTAGAAAGAGGATTCTAGTGAAGACCAATAGTCGCTTCCAACGAAAATTCAATAGTAAGAGGTAGTTGCGATAACGGAAATTCATCTGCAAATGTTATCAAAAGTGGTGGAGAGTACTGGAAATCTTAGGAGACTTGTTGTCACTCAGACTCCAGCTAACACCACAAGTTGTTCTCTAAGAGAAATATTTGATGATGGCCTTTGTGACTACTCCTAGTAAATAAATAATAATACCGAACTTATTTTAATAATATGTCTAACTATGGATAACGTAGAAGATGCTTCAAATCCTATTAAATAAAATCACTCAGATTTTGTATTTGTTCACTGCTCGGATACTCTTCGCTTCTTATTTTTGGGGACGATTTTATTCATAGAAATTGCTTCAATGTGTCACTTTTTTACAATGCCGTATACGAAAACTATGACTCTCCCCGGCAGCAGCAATATGAAATCACAAAGTCCATGAAAGATCAAGTTGGATCAGTTATCAACGTCAATTTTGATCCACAGTTTTACTCGGTGATAAATGCTACTAATGGTAGGCGGAGGTGATAATCTGGAGATGGGAGTCTTAGGATGCGACACTAGAAAAAAGGAAACGCAAAAAGGGAAAGTTGAGGAAAGAAAGTTAAAGATAGGCAGATAGTGAAAGGTATAAATAGATAGTGTTATAGAGGAAGAGAAACAAAGACGAAGAGTGCAAACAAAGTAAGCAAAAAAAAAAAAAAAAAAAAAAAAAAACGGGTGAGTACTGCGAAAAAATTAAGAATGAATTGAAATGTTCCTTTTACTTTTCTTCACCGAAGAATAACAAATTTTGCAACGTGAACGTAAGGCGCTACTTGTAAATGTGTCTACAGAGACACTGTGTAGCGAGTTAAACAGCAAGATGTTTGTTCGTATTACATTTTAATTTCTGCATGTTAAGACAGTCGGGGAAGAAACTATCAGAGTTGAAAGCTTTCCGGCTTCAAGACGCATGATGGTGTGGTATAGTTCTGCCTGTTGGTTGTCGAGAGTATTTAGGTCGAGATTGCACAAATACTACTTTCGTCAGGACACATTCCATTAAACTATTTGCAAAACAAGCACACTGATGCAACATGGCGGACATTACATTATGGCGTACAATTTCTTCTGGCTTATATTTTTAATTCTACGAGCATCCCTTCACGTATGAAATGCTATTTTCTTCATCATTATTTAATACAACTTCATTAATTATTTGACTTTTCAAACTTAAACGATTTTTCGTACGACATTGTAATAAACTCGTAATTGGATTATTCAGACTCGGATTACAAAGTCTATCATTAACTTTACAGATTATATTAATTAATCGATTTACTAGCGAATTAGTTGATGATTGATTTTTCGATTCGTTACTCTATTGAAAATAGTCCCCCATCTCTCTCTCTCTCTCTCTCTCTCTCTCTATATATATATATATATATATATATATAGATATAAATATATACATATATATATAAATATATATATAAATATATATATATATATAAATATATATAGAGAAATAAAAAGGAACAAACCGTATTATCTGTTCATCAACGTTTCGTTTTATTTCGAGACTTCCTCTGGAAACGTTGATGAACACATAATACGGTTTGTTCTTTTTTATTTCTCTATTTTGTCTATTTTGTCAGAATACTATTTCCATTATTTTCACACACACACACACACACACACACACATATATATATATATATATATATATATATATATATATATAAAACTGAACGTCTGTGTGTGTGTCTGGTCACGAATGGGCTTCTATATATGTTGACTATTATAGAACACTTATCACATATAATGATAGAAGATGTATCGAGACACAGGAATGGGTATGTTTGATCTGGCATAATGAATTCATTAAAATTGTGGGGTCTGCGTACGCGCCTGGTCCACAAAGTATGGAAATAAAAAAAAAACGTTTACAAGTGTTTTTGATATAGATGTACATAATAATACTTTGATAAATATGTTTGAACTTAAATAGGGATGGTATAATAAAATTATGAGGTCTGCATTCGCCCCTGGCATCCATAGAATGGAAATAGGCACACACTTTAATAAAGATTTTCATATGTATCTGTGTAAGTATATTTTGATAATTATGTTTCAGTTTGAAGAAATATGGTATAATAAAATTATCAGGTGTTCGTTCGCGCCTGACCTCCATAGAATGGAAATATGTCACAAAGTCTAACAAGGTTTTTTAATATAGATCCAAAGAATATTGTGATAAGTGTTTCAGTGTGAACAGGTATGATATAATAAATGATGGGGTTTATCTATTTTATTTTTACTTTCATCATATTTTGCTTTTGTTTTAATACCCCCAAATTCGAAGCTACCTCTTTACAACTCTTCCTTTTCATAAGCTATCATACTTTCATAAATCAGAGTCCACTTCCTGTAATATGTTTTTGAACCCAGTCAACGACGGGTACTTTTGCTTTTGAAATAAGTAATATGTACGTACTTTTTAAAGAAATCATCTGTATTTTAGCTCTTACATTTGCGATCGAGCACTTTATGGATTTCATTAAACACATGCCAACACATTTATTGATTTCATGAATCACATCTCGATATATATATATATATATATATATATATATATATATATATATATATATATATATATATATATATATATAATTTTATTTATTTATACTCACGTGGACGAGTTCAGAATTCCGACCGTATTGTTGAAAACCACAAGTTAAATTATTATAATAAAATCAGGAACTTACCTGAAAAACAAAACAAAACAAAAATTTCAATACGTAACGATATAATTAAGAATAATGCTATTATATTTTAGCATGACAATATTTATATATAAAACACGAATTGGTTTGTCCGCTTATTTGTTTTTTTTTTTTTTTTTCCAATCTACTTAAGATCTACAACGCAGATAAATTATTAAACACTCTCAGGCATTTAAAATGGGAGTTCAATGACGGGTATCATATATATATATATATATATATATATATATATATATATATATATATATATATATATATATATATATATATACATATATATATATATATAAGAGAAAGAAAATTAAAACTGCAAGTTGAACTATACAATAAAGATTTATTGTTCGACTGAATACTCCAAAAAAAAAATTCACAAAGTCCTTATTCTGAAGAATGTTATTCTTTCTATTCTTCTTATCAGAGGACAGAAAGAAATCAGCAAATTATATTCGTAGCAATGCTAGAATTTGCTAGTTTTGATTTCATTACTTATATATATATATATATATATATATATATATATATATATATATATATAATTTTAGGTTAATATTTTTGAGCGGTAAAGCAACCAATGAAATTTTAACGAGGTTTATACAAGAATGCTTAATACCGAAGTCGAGCAAGAGAAACTTTATATTTTTTTTGCCTAAGTATTTTTATGTAGCTACGCATTTATGAGCATGTTTCAGTCAGCAAGCTGCACGTTGCTAGAAACTTCTTCCGGTTATATAACTTATACAAATGTTTAGTCCGTAATCTAATAATAAGCCGGTCACCAATGCTCCTTATCTTGAGTTGAGCATATTGGGAAGTGATACACGATATACAATTGGCGTATTAAGCGATGCTCTTTGTGTAAACAAACCGAGCTTAGGTATTCGGACGATGTTAATGCATCATTAATTCAATGCCCGCAAAGCAGGTGCTGATTGGCGTAACGGTTCAAAATCTTGACTATTAGACCGGCGGTCCGTTTCGATCCTGGCTTGAGGTAGTTGCCTGTCAAGCCGCATTGATGAGCTGTGATATAGCGAACAATACTGTATATATATATATATATATATATATGGGGGAATTAGACTTGGAATCTAAAGAGCAGAGTTAATTTGAATGTACTAGTAAATGAATTAATACTATTTAAAGAAAACAGTGTTCATTGTACTGTAGATATATAATAAGCTTGATAGGTATAGATATCCTTCAGCTATTTTAATATTCATTAAAATGATTCATAATTTTAAATTAAAAATCAGTTTCAAAAGTTTTTCCTTTTGAAACTGTTTTTAATTCAAAATTATGATTCCTTTTAATCTCTCTCTCTCTCCCCCTCTCTCTCTCTCTCTCTCTCTCTCATATATACATATTGTGTCCAAAAAGTTATTGAAGGATTTTAAACTTAAGTATCTTCTTTATTTATGATATCTTTCTGTAATTGTAAAACAATCTAACTCTGTTATTGGGAACCATCGGTAATAAGAATGCGAAATTCAAACAATTTTTTTTAAATATCTTTTAATGCAACCATTTTCAGTTTAGCATATTTGTACTCTTTCCGGAACATTCATGACACATTACAGAATCTATGGATTGCAATGTTACTCCCTTATTTCGTTCCTGGTGTTTTTCAACAATTCTTACAGCGTTTGGGGTTTAAGGCTCCGAAGTTTGCCAGCTCCTGGAATGCAATAAGGGAGTTATATAGCAATCCAAAGATTCTACAATCTGTCATGAATAATGTTTTGTGAATGAGCACAAATATGCGAAGCTGAGAATAGCCAATATTTAAAAGACATTTTTTTTATAAATAAAATTGTTTGAATTTTGCATTTCTGATTAAAAATTCGCAATGTGTTCATTAGATTGTGTTAAAATTACAAAAATATATTATCAAAAATAATTTATTTCTGTTCAAAATAATTCAGCGACTTTTTGGACACCCTGTATATTTAATATATCTGTTTCAAAAATGCTGTAGAAACTTGAAAATAAAAACGTTTATATTGTATGAAATTATAGAAACTTTTGTTTATATTCTTCTATATTCTTCCAACGACTGAGAAAGATTATTTGAATAATGTTCTCGTCTTTAAACTCTCAATTACAGAATATTTAAAAACCATGAAATCGTAAACATTTGTTTTGGTTTAAAAACGATTCCAACAAAACCCCAAAACATAAAATTCGTAAAATTCCAATAAAAAAGCAGAGGGGTTAGGGTTAGGGTTAGTTTTATTTGCAAATTTTAAACGTGAGAAATAAACAAACTTTTCTGTTTTTTCTTGACTTTATGTAGTCACGCATGAGCAGAATTTTTTAAACCGAACGCTGTGGACCGAAAGCACGACTTCAACGCCCAAACAAGGCAAGACGATTTGATTTTTATTATATATATATATATATATATATATATATATATATATATATATATATATATATATATATATATACGGTTATATAAATATTATATTAATTAATAATTATCGTATTAATTAATATATTTGTAAACTATTTTTAATCAAGTACCCAATAAATTCTAGCTATTAAAAATGTGTTTTAAATAGTTTTATTAAAAGGTATTGTGTCAAAAAATACCAACTAAAGACTTACCTTGAAAAGTAGATTTTTAGAGGTATTCAGTTATGTTTTGAACGAATATCACATTAAAAATTGTTACGGAGTAGAAACTTCTTTATTAATCGAAGTTTTTCATATTGTTTTCCTTGGTCGTCAAGGTTTATTTTGCGCTCGTGCAAAAATTGAATGCGTAATTTAAAATGTGATATTCGTTCAAAACATAGTCGAATATTCCTAAAAATCAACTTCTAAAAAGTAAGTCTTTATTTGTATTCTATCGTACTTTTTAATAGAACTATTTAAAGAAGACCTTTTAATGAATTTTATTTTTTTGAATAACGAAAAAATCCGCTATTCCGTACTTTCCAATTTGGGACGCAAAACTCCTCAAAATAAGGCACGCTGAATTGATATTTTTTATTTAAAATATCCATTTATTTAAATGTATTTTATATATATATATATATATATATATATATATATATATATATATATATATGTATATATATATATATGTGTGTGTATATATATTTATGAAATTAAAAACTGAAATAAAGATAAAATTAATAAATTTAGTAAACTTGTTCCTTATTAAAATTGCCTCATATTTAGTTTCAAAACTTTCCTTTTTAACTTTTGTATATATATATATATATATATATATATATATATATATATATATATATATATATTACAAAAGTTTTAACTTTTGTATATATATATATATATATATATATATATATATATATATTACAAAAGTTAAAAAGGAAAGTTTTGATATATAGTTTTAAATGTTAAAAAAATTAAATATATATATATATATATATATATATATATATACGTACATAGTAAGTTTTAAAATTAATATGGCGATTAATCTACAAGGAAATTCCGCGTTTCATCCACTCTAGGATTCTTCAGGCTCATGTAGCTTAATAGTTATATTGTATAACTTACTAACTAGCTCTACCTACGTATTGAGCACTTTTGAAGTAAATACTTAAATTTATACTTTCGTATATTAATTTTATGTGAGTAAATGAAGTATTTATATTTATATATGGAATTTTTTTGAAACATAATGTTTTTTATTCATGCTACCAATGGATCGTCATTTAATTCAGTATTTATAGGTATATGTATGTACATATATATATATATATATATATTTATAATAAATATTAAATTATATTGTATATTTAATAAAACTTTTTCACACGCACACACATATATAGTGACATATATATGCAAATGCAAATATCATTGTTACTATTATTATTATTATTATCATCATCATCATCATACTATTATTATTTTTATTATTATCATCATCATCATCATTACATATACACACAATTTAATAAGACGATATGGAATATTATGTATCGACTTTCAGTACTTCAGCTGTGTTCATTACGTGAATAGAACTCGAGCCGAATTGTATGAAAATGCATTTATGTTTGTTTAACCACACACAGACGTCCGTGTTACATCCCCGCAATTAATCGTCAGGCTAACGATTCCCTACAGAAATTAAACGCGGACGCTTCTGTGTAGCTTCAACGCCATAAATATATTTTCATATACGTATATATATATTTTTTTCATATATATATATATATATATATATATAAATATATATATATTAATACATATATATATGTATATATATATTAATATATATATATACATATATATATATATATATATATATATGTATGTATAACAATAGTGATTATAATAAAGTATCAGTTAAATCCTTTAATTATAACTGTATTATTTTTCGTCTATTAATTCTATTGCTGTAATTAACTAGACGACAGTTTGGGAAAATAAATACTAATCTTATCAACTAGCATAAATGGCACATGATAAATAAGATATACTAAATATAATTAAAATATACTAAATATAATTAACATATACTAAATATAATTAAGATATACTAAATATAATTAAAATATACTAAATATAATTAAAATATTCTAAATATAATTAAGATATACTAAATATAATTAAGTTATACTAAATATAATTAAAATATACTAAATATAATTAAAATATGCTAAATATAATTAACATACACTAAATATAATAGACGATAGAGATTCCAATCCTAGCGAATCATTCGTTTCCATTCTATATTATTTATGCAAACTAAGAGGGGGAGTATCTGCTTGTCATGCAGCTGATGCCGACATTAGTTTCATAGTAGTAACCGGTATTTAGTTTTGTCTGCTTCACGAAAAATGATAGTCCACGGGTTCCAGATACCGAATAACGCACTGTAATTCGTTGATGCAATTATAGGAACTGCCCACACGAAAACGCCATCCAAACTGCATCATCGCGTACAGAAGATGTAAAATAAAGTATTTAATTCTTTAATGATATAAAAACCGGTACAGCGTATTTTATGTCAGTTAATGCGAAAAAATATATTTCATCTTTTCTACTTACACCATCTTCTCATCCGCCTCTCAGCTCTATCTTTAGCTTTGTAATCATTATTATTATTATTATTATTATTATTATTACTACTACTACTACTACTAATACTACTAATAATAATAATAATAGGGAAGTGTATTATAATTCAAATTCTAGTTGACAAATGTTCGTTGTTAAAAAGAAATCAATGGTAAACGGCTGTTGCGAGAACACCCACTCATTTGCTCCATGATATAGAGAGAGTTGGAGAGTAAAGTAAATATTAAAAAATTGTCCTTTAAACTGCAGGGAAACTCCACTGGTTATTGCCAGTAGATGATGATGATGATGATGATGATGACGATGATGATGATGAACTGCCTCCCCTTTTCCCAAAATGCATGAGTCCGGG